>NC_057941.1:44201897-44570647 GCF_018555375.3 Anguilla rostrata | reverse complement strand
GGATGATGTCACAATGAGAAAAACAAAAAACAAAAAAAAAAAACACCAGCTTTACGGTGGCAGGTTAACGCACTTGAATCATCGCTGAGTATCAAAAAGCAAAACAAAGAATGAAAACCTGACTGAAGAAGAAACTGCTGAAGCTGTATTGCTGTAAGGGGCAGAGGCCATGTCAAGTTATCCTTGGATTTATTGAGCACACCTCAGAAGACAATTTAGAGTGCAGATGATGTGAAAGCACGGAGCTGCTATTGGAATGTTCAGCCCCAAGATGTGACTGTGGGGTGTGAGCAGGATGTGCACTGACCATTTTTTACATCAGTCATAAGCCTTCCTCTCCCCCTTCCAGTTATCAACAACAGGATTTAGGGAGAGGTCCACAATGAGTGTGTGTGTGTGTTTGTGTGTGTGTGTGTGTGTGTGTGTGTGTGAGTGTGCATGCGTGTGTGTGTGTGTGTGTGTGTGTGGTGTGTGTGTGTGTGTGTGTGTGTGTGAGTGTGCGTGCGTGTGTGTGTGTGTGTGAGCGTGTGTGAGTGCGTGTGTGTGTGTGTGTGTGTGTGTGTGAGTGTGGCATGAACCCCATATGAGCAGTGGAAGGCGGAGTTAGAAGAAAGGGATGTCATGGGAGAGAGATGCCAGGTGTGTGATTAACTGTGCCAAGCAAGGGCGTCTGGTTGGTCGCTGACCCATTTACACTGAGGAGGACGGTTATATGGGTTGCCATGACATTCAGGCAGAGCACAGCCCACTAGGACCTCCTCTCTCCATTCAGAAGTTGAGGAAAAGGAGTGGGCGGAACACAACATACCCCCAGTCAACAGCCAACAGCAAAAATACCTCATTTGCTGTTTTCGGGGAATTTGTTTAGCATACACTGAAACTTAAGCAATGTCTGAAGTGTAGCCATAAAACACACGGAACACGTCATACGCAGACAATGTACCACGTACTTTCTTCTTAAGTAAGAAATAAACATTTAATTTACCTCATATTATTTAGGGAACGCAACAAACAAAAGTCAAAGTGTGCTTATAGTTAGTGCCAGCTACAGCGTTCAGGAACCATAAGCATTTCGTATGAAGCCCACTTGTTAGAAAATGTGCAGCGCAGTTTCCCTGTGCCCTCAGTCTACATACTGGCAGGTTGTTTGTGTTCATATACTGTAGGTCAGACTTTGCATTTGACATCCATGCAAAGCCGAGGTTTCCATAACCTAAACGGAAACATCCGATTCCAACAAACGTTGTCTGTAAATTTTCGTAGAGCAAGGGTACCCGTGTGCGGAGATCACTGCCAACAAACACCTGTGCATGTCCCATTCTTAGTGCCACTTCCTGTCACCTCCCTCGGTTCATCACATGACCCTCTCCCCCATCCGTGAACCCAAAACACAAAACAAATTTTTTCACCGAATGAACTTCAGACTCCGACTGGGCATGCTTGCTAATACGTTACTGCATGGAAAACTATGAATAGTTTCATGAAAGCACAGCCCAAGGAGGCCTTTAAATGAAATCAGTATTCTCAGCTATAAAGTTTGGCTTTTACAGACAGCCAGCTCTTACGTAATCTAGCGCAGGGCACTATAAGCTTCTTACTTTGTTTTGAATTCAGCTTCTGGCAGCCACTGCAACCTGAAAAAGCTGAAAAACTCTAAAGTGCACCAAAAAAACCACACACACACACACACAAACATAAACACACGCACACACACCCACACACACACATACACACACACGCACACCACACACACACACACACACACACACACACGCATGCAGTGACACACTACACATACGTGCGTGTAAGGGTGTATGTATTCATGTGTGTGTGAGTGTGTATGAATGTGTGCATATGTATGTATGTATGCATGTGTGTGTGTGTGTGTGTGTGTGTATGTGAGTGAGCGTGAGTGTGAGCGTGTGTGTGTGTGCATGTGCGTGTAGGTGTTTGTGTGTGTGTGTGTGGTGTGTGGTGTGCGTGAGTGTGAGCGTGTGTGTGTGTGTATATATGTACGTGTGTGTGTATCTGTGTGAGTGCGTGTGTATGCGTATGTGTATGCATATGTGCGTATGTGTGTGTCTGTGTCTGTGTGCGGCATCCAGTGAGCTCTCTGAAGCAGCAGGGCCTGTGAGGTCATTCTGGCTTCAGGGACAAGGCTGCTGTGGCTGCACTGGCTTAAAGGGCCAGGAGATCAAACTGCCCTCTGGAAATATAAATGAGTGAGAGCGGGAGAGTTCAGCGGCACCGCATTACATCATATGGCACTCAGCACTCATCCTGGATCCCCAGGCCCCCCCTGCAGAATCCGCTGTGCTGCTAGCAGAACGCCGTTAGCAGAATGCTGCTAGCAGAACACAGCTACCAGAACACAGCTACCAGAACGCTGCTAGCACAAAAATGCCAGCAGAACGCTGTTAGCAGAATGCTCCTAGCAGAACGCTGTTAGCAGAATGCTCCTAGCAGAACGCCGTTAGCAGAATGCTCCTAGCATGACGCTGCTAGCACGATGCTTTCAGCGGAACGCCGCTAGTAGAACGCTGCGAGCAGAACGCTGCGCTTTAACAACGGCGGACCATTCCGAGATTGGCAACAACTCCAGAAATTGCCTGTGACTGTGCCTGTTCCTCTTCCTTTCAAGATGTCCTTGAAAGCCGCCTGATATTAGCTTTTAGCGGTGATGTGACAGCTTGGCGCGGTGACATTTCTGTTATCCGTTTTCGTGATTCCGCAGCAGCGCTGTGGCGAAAGAGACCCTTCACAAATAACATGTCGGAAAGTTTTTTGAGAACTCCGTAGGAATTCCAACAGCATGGAAGCCTTCAGACACCACTTGCTTTCTATGGCAGGCTATAGCACGGTTCAGGTACTGGAACGACGTCGTTTTTCATTTTCTCATCGTGTGCTTTCTGTCTGCTGAGAAGCAGTCATATGGTACATGCCAAGGTTGTTTCCACAGCAACTCCAATGTTCAAACTGCTTCTGTCGTTACAATAGAAACACATGCAGACGCTCAGACAAAGGTGTGGACATAGACCAACCGAGAGATTACTTTCCGACCAGAACATTCCAAGTCAAGTAATACAAACTCATAAATTCTGTTTGTCTCATCAACCAGCCCTCTAATGTTCAGTGCATCTTCAGAGTGATAATTTCAAAGCTAAAATGTGAATGTCAGGTTTACAGCAAAGTAATGATATTAACAGGATAATTTACAATCTTGCACACCTATTACAGTGCCTATTACCACATCCCAGCAGAAGAGGGAAAAAAAACTCAGGTTCTGGTCAGGGGCTGCGACTATTTTGTTGCGTCCCCTCATTTGAGTCTTTACGCCACTTAGTGGTGCAATGAATGTAAGGCAGTCACGTTGGGGAAGCCACACAGTAAATCAATGGTGACGGATGCAACTGTTGGTTCATTGAGCACTAACAACATGCATGAGTTACAGTGAGGATCATCTCCAGTCTAATAGCCTCAAAAGGACCACACCTCTCGCGAGCCACGCACCACCGCAATCTAAACTGAGATATCGATTAGTCTGTGTTTAAAATACGAACATCCTCAGGAGAAAAGCACAAGGGAACCTCCTATAATCTATTGCGCGCACACAATGCTATCGGCCTTTAGCCCGAGAGATTGATTAGCTGTCAATCTCCAATCCCGGGATGGGGTGGGGTGGGGGGGGGGGTGGGTGGAGCTGTGGATTCGAAAACGTTTTGATGTCTGATGAAAGGGAGGGAGGTCGACGCCCTCAGAATGAGGAATGGGGTGGGGGCGTGGGGGGGCTGAGGGGTCACAATGTTCTCTGGTTCCTTATAGAGACCGATGCCTCCAGCCACCCACTGCAGAGGGGCGGGGCGGAGCCGGGGGCGGGGGGAGGGGTGGGGGGCTGCAAGAGGGACACTTGATTACGCTTCTAATGAAACCTGGATTCCAGCACCATTCCGGGTCCCTCAGGGCGAGAACTGAATTGCGGTTTCCTCTCCCGGGGGTGAGAGCGGAGCCCCAGCAATAGACACGTTATCGCTGGATGGCTGCGGCGTGGCGTATTTGGACAGGCGCTATGCTGCTCTTTTCTCGTTCCAGCGTTCCAAATACACGCATGCGCGGGAGACAGAGAGGCAAGGTGACTTCTCAGAATCGTTACATTTCGGTTACTTGGCGGACGCTCTTATCCGAAGCGACGTACAATAAGTGCGCCGTTGCGGTCGGGCACCTGTGCGAATTTGAATAAAGAATCTTGGAGTTGGACCCTTACAATGTGGCCGCCCGGTTCCTGAATAAAACGTATTTGCGGTTCGTGAATACCATTTTGGGATATTTAACCCGAGGGTTTTTCCCCACAAAAGCTTGAGAATAAAAAGCGCGACTACCTCCCTCACCCGAGCGCAGGTGGTACAAGCGCCCCGGGAGATTGAAATCATACTCCGTGGCACGGAGCGAGAGCAGGAGGGCAAGCTGGCGCGCTAAAGTAATTATCTACACCGCCACTCCGGTCCTTATTTACTGTAACATCGCGGGCTCCGGCACAGAGCCACTTGCCCAAAGAACAGGCCGTGTCCCGGTCCCATTACGGAACCAGACGCATGAGGGGTTTCCATAAGAAGCTCATCTTGTGGTTCGGCACCAATCGGTGGTCCCCGCTCTTCTGAAAGGGGAAAAAATGGAAATCGTTCCCTTTGCCATATGGAACCCTAATCTAATTCATTCACAAAGATGTATTTTATTATTATTATCATTAGTTTTTATCCAGGCACTTCATTTCATAGGTGTCGCAGTTTTTTTCTGACCTGCTTACCTAACTAGATTCCGGTCTGTCCTAATATGGTACCTAACACGGAAATATGCAGAAAAAAAAAACACGATGGAAAATAAATACGAAATAAATATATCTAAGACCATTGAACCACCAAATAATGTTAAATGCTGCCCTTACGTCCCCTAATTCCACCGGGCTCTGAGCTCTGTCTGCTTGGTAACAGCCCTGCGGTGAATCCATTAGCCGGGTCTGTTGCGGTGAACGTGCTGTTCTGACCAGCGGCTCGCGGGGAGCTCGTTTGAGGGCCCTGAGTTTCAAAGTGCCGAGCCTTTTCTTTTTTGGCGACCTGCGGAGAAGCCGCCTCCGGACCAGGCCGCCGCCGGCGCTGTCACCGCGGCCGAGAGGCGGCACGCGCTGTTCCGTTCGGGGCTTAAAAGCGCCCCCCCCCCCGCCGGCTGCCGCCTCTTAGCCGGAGCCTCACCGCGGCGGGAACAGGGGGGCGGGGAACGGGAACATCGCGGCATGTCGGAATTCTGGGCCGTGTGCAACCTCACCACACGGGCCTGTTGCTAGTCAACACGGAGCGGAGATTTTTAAGCGGTTACTTTCCTTCCGGTGAGCCGGCAGGGAACGGCGCGGTCGCGGCCGACAGGGCCGGCATCAGATTCGGGGATCTCGGGGGGTGCGTGGCGGAGCCCTTATCGTACCCTAGCGCTTGGGGCTGGACATGCCAAAACCGGAAGGCCTCTCACTCGTGTAAAGGGCTGGTGTTCGGCTGTCTATCCACATAACAATCCTGATTCATTAAACGCGACTAAATGCATTAAACACAGAAAGGACGATTTAATTCAATTCAGAGAAGTGATTGAACAATTGAAGCACCCACTCGTCACTCTCAATCTCCAAATCTTTTGTACGGATTCATTAATCAACACTTTCATCAAGCTCCCATCAGATAAGCGTTTGCCGAGGCGTCTGCAGCTTTGGCAGCTGTGGCGCAGATAAAAAAAAATGGGGTAGACCCGCGTCTTTCTTTCAGTTTTCTTTCGAGTCGCAGAGGATGACAGCGAGACGTGGCCCCACCTCGTCGAGGAGCTCTTGACCCTGAAATGAAAGCGCTCTCCGAAACAGAAGCTCTTTGTTGTTTTCCCGCTATTTCCAGCGCTGCGTTCCCCCCCAGCGTCCCGCCAACACTACGCGGGTTAAACAGCGTCTGCACCAGAGAGATTACTGACCCAACGCCGCATCAGAACTGACTCTAACTGGGTCGGGGGGGTGGGGATGGGCAGGGGGGGGGGGGAGTGAGGGGTGTGTCCTGCATCTCTACCTTTTTTTTTTTGGAGCCACACGCACTTCCCCGCAGGGTCCAATCCCTGGGAATAAAGCATCTGAACAAAAGGCCAGATATGCCTCTGTCTTCAAAACCCTGGATTACAGTCCTAATCCCGGATTACCAGATCTTTCCATCTTTCCACCACTGTATCACTAATGGGGGAAAGCGAGGGGGTGGGGGGTCGGGGGCTTAGGGGCTACGGATACTCTAAACACACTTTCTCCTCACATCACAATTTAGGCAGTCCTGGACAGATATTAATCAGACACAGAGGCATGGAAATTATGCCCCTATTTCTCTCCCCAGGGAAGACTTACGCAAGGGGAGGGTCCAGGGCATAAAAGAGAGGAGAGGGTGGTGCTTGGGAAGCTATAGCAGGTGGACGCTTACTTTGCAATGAGGTTTCAGGGTGGTGTTCTCGGAAACTGCACAGTTAGCGATTTGAGGTAATATTTTGCTGCAGCTGGAACTTGGTTCACGCTCAGTTTACCTCCAGCGGCCCTCGTTAGGAAGCGACTGCACGGACACGTGTTCCGCAAGAGGGGTCACGTTAATGTTTAAACATGCAGTTTACTTCACTGGGTCTCTAGTGAGAAACACAGGAAGGGGTATGACAGAATAGCCATTTTAGACTGTTGCCAAAGTGAGCGGCCATTTCAACGATGATGCTATTCACTGCACCAACAGTGAAGCCACGCGGAGTAGGTAATATCAGAATTACAATCCAGGAAGGGCCTAATGCCCACTGTGTGGTACTCAAAGGGTTAAGCTGGATAACCAGCTGTATTGTGTTGTCCACTAATGCAGGAGAACAACATGCACACACATGCCGCACACACAGACGAAGGCACACAGCCACACACAGACGCCCACACGCACACGCACACGGACGGACTCGCACGGAAACACGCATCGCGGGACCAAGGAGACGGGCGCACGCACGAGCCGGCAGTCACGCACGTCGCCTCCCACACAACGCGCGCGCGTGGACGCGTACGCTCGGACCAAAGAGTCCAGCGAGCACGCGCAGACGTACCATGAGCGCGTATGCGTACACGTACACGCGACGCGGTCACGCTACCAGGCGGGCGCACACGCTCGAACACGCTAAAGACGCGCGCGCGGAGTCCGTCAGCACGCTTCGCCTTCCGCCTCCTGACAGCGCGGATGTTGTTCTCTCCCCCGGGCGCTCGCGCGCTCGTAATTACACCCCAGAGACCGTCATTAAGCAACAGACAAATTTAGGGTTGTTCACGCGAAGGTGGGGGAGGCCAGCCGACTCAGGCCGGCGCGGAGAGAAGGAGAGGGGTCGACCCGCGCGGCGACGCAGACGCAGACGCAGACGCAGACGGGAGCCCTCCCCGAGAGCGGAGAGAACCAAACCCTCCCCTCATTACGGGGGCTAATCTGCCAGAATTTGGTGTTCGGGGGACCGGCTGGAGCTGTTCAGAGCACAAACGCGGCGCTTGCGTGGCACTGCCGGATATGCCGACGGCTCGTCATGTACCAGACACCGTGTCATCTGGCCAGCGCCGTCTTCGGAGAGGGAGCTCACTTGAGGTTTTCTCTTTTTTCACCCCCTTAGATAAGTCATTTTTCCGTTAAGTACCGTGTAGCGTAAACGTACGTTTTCCCGCTTCTGAGCCATAGCCAGCATTGACTGTCCCACTCCAGAAGGACACATACGCAATTAAAAATATCTTCGCCTCTTTATCGGTCTATTGTTGCTCAGATAGTTGCAGGACCTAAAGACGCACAGAAAAATATCCAATGTTAATTCAACTGCAGCAGAGTACATATGAGTATAACAGGGACCACGTGTACTCTGTAAGAGTTGATTTAACTCCGGACATTTTACTGCGTACATTTAAATAAAAACCTCTCTTCTCACTCTCCTCTCATGGCACCCGGACCCGCGGGCTGATCTCTCCTCCTCATGCATTACCCACATACAGCAGCTTCACGGCGCTCTCATATTCATTTCTATTCCACCCAGCGTTACCGTGTTACCGCGTTACCACAAGGCAAACTTAATACCTTTCGCGATAAGGCCCAGGTATCCTGGCAACGCGACGGCACGCCATTGGACGAAACGGGACGAATAGCCGTGGCGCCCCGGTCGGAGCTCCGCCCCACCGAGGCGGAGGCGTGGGCGGCGGTCGACGGGGGGGCAGGGGGGCGGGGGCATGACGCGCGGCCTGTGCCCACATCCTGTGCTCCTTCCCGCCGGCTCCCCAGACCCCTGGGTCCTGCTCCTGTTGGCGGAAAGAGACCCCGCAGCAGACATCTCCCACTTAAAGAGACGGCGTGGTTTTACAGAAAGCGGCACAGATGGACCCGACAGACTGGAATAGCTGGAGAGAACGGAGCTGTGCGCAGTCCATTTTACAGGGAAGGCGCTCGCTACTGCTAATCTCGCCGGATCCCTCGTTGGGTTCTTTAGTCTCTCTTTAAGATAAAGAGCATTAAACTCCACAAATCACAACTTTGTACAAGCAGGTCCTGGTACGGGTCACAGACACTCCCCATCTCTGACTTGCGCCAGCTCTCCTGTAGTACTGCGCGCGGCACACGGAGGAGAAAATGGCCACCGGTGCACCGGGCGAGCGACTCGCAGGAGAGCTTGTTCGCCGTGGCCGCGCAGCTTGTGTGGATGTTTCCAAATTAGGGCAAGAAAAAAAAAGGTGGTGAAGAAGCAGGGGAAAAAAAATCTGTATCTGAGGAATGACAGGAAAAGGAATGATGTAAATAATGGAGAGACCAGGCTGAGGCTTGCATAAGAGCGAACATGTTGTCAGAAACTTTCAGCTGGTTTGATCCCCTTCCACCCCCCTTCCACCCCTCCACCCCTCCACCCCTCCCTCAGTAACATGGGACGCTCATGCACTTCACTCAGAGGCAATTGAGCAAGAAGTGTGCATCACTGCAGAGCCGGGAGCCAGCGTTACGCAACGCACCAGCTGGCAGATTTAACACCGCGCTCAGCGATAGCCTACGGGGCGCTCCGGGCGCTTTTCGGCGTCGCCGGGGCCGTTAATCTTTCCGTTATTTTGCCCCTGACCCGGCGCAACCGAAAAGGCTTGACCCGCGGCAGCCGGGACACGCGAATTAGCGCGGGCAGCCTGGTGACGGATGCCAGGCGAGAGGGACTCTGCCCCGAACACAAACACAGACTCTAGAGCCATTTTTTTTTTAGTTTCACAGAATAGCTGAAATTTACATGCGGGGGGGGGGGGGGGGGGTGGATTTGACCTGGGCGTTAGGAAGCGGCCAGAGGCTGTAACATGGGGGGTGGGGGGGGGGGGGGCTCAAACACAAACACAGACCCTGGATCCATTTTAAAAAATTTTATTTCATCCACAGAATAGCTGAAATAATGTGCGGGCGGGGTGGGGGGGGCGGAGGGGGTAGGGGTGTATGTGATCTGGCGGTTAGGAAGCAGCCAAAGGCTGCGACACAGGGAGGGGGGGGGTGCAGATTGGGGAGCAGGCCCTGGCTCCGGGAGAGGCACTCGGCGAGTGACAGCGTGACTCAGTGCGAGGGGCAGAAGCTCCAATTATTCGCCGATGAGTCACGGCGTGTGCGGAGGAGCGCGCGCCGAACCCGAGCCGAGCCGCGGCGGATGGTGATGATGATGATGATGATGATGATGATGATGGCGGGGCTCTCGCGCGGCTCAGCCCGTCACCACGGTGACTCAGCCCCTCAGCTGGCGCCCGCACGCCGAACCACAGGCTGAACAAAGAAAAAAGGGGTTTTCACGCAGGCACGGGTAAGACAACCGTAACCCCACAGGGGTCCTGGATGTGAACGTGAAGCGTTAAAAAACTATTTATTGAAAACAGCAATATGGACACTGCGTTTAGAGCTCGTGATAAATTCTCATAGGGCAAAATGTGCGGTTGCTCTTCAAATAAAGGAAGAAAAAAAAAGCTTCAGGTATCTCAAGAACCCAAATGCGTCACTGAAACTTGGTGAAAGATGTGAGTTACTTTTGTGCAGATAATCTTACAAAATGGTGAGGAGAACAACATCGGTTCCGCTAAGCTGTGCACGGAAGGGCTTAATAACAGCCACACAAACTTTTCTCTGGGTTTACACGAGGACATCCAGCTGTGCCCAGTTCACCGTTCTGATGCACGGCACAGATGGCCACCTAAAATGGCCGATAACACTGTACGGTGTCAATAAGTGGCCCGGGGGGGCGGAGTCACTGCCACGGCAACTTCCTGGTCATTAGCGGCAGCGGCCAGCGAAGCTGTTGCGTCCGGTCACCCGCCAGTTGGCGGAACGAAGCCGAAAATCAAAGGCGAACGCTGCGGTTTGGCACAGCGGCCCGTTTCGCGGGATAATCCCCGGAGCGCGGGGCCCGGGTGACTCACGGAGCGGCGGGATCCCGCTGCAAAGCCCGCGCCGCGTCGGGCCGCCAGGTTCTGCGCTATTTTTTAATGGCGGTAATCTGCACACCGCTCTGTTTCCGTTTGAAAGGAATCCACAACGCAATGAAGCAATGAATGGCGGAAAGGGGGGGAGGGGGGTTTCAGAACAATTGGGCCAATCAAAACGAGAGCCCACTCAGCTGACAAGGCACAGAACCTGACAGGAGGACAGTGAACGCAGTAAGTTAATAGCGCCACGCGCGTATTAAATATGTAGACGGTCGCGGCCCGATTCTCCACAGGACCGGTTTGGAGTAACGCTACACCTCCAGGGAGCCGGGCCTGTCTGCTCTACAGCCGAGGTGAACAGCAACAGCAGCTTGCCCTGCATGGCTATGGAATAAGGCAAGCCTTGGCCCTTTCTCCTCATGTAATGGACTGGCCTCTTGCACTGGGAAGCCTTCTGGCAGTGCACTGGCACTGGCAGCCTTCTAGTCGTGGTGTTGTGATGCATTTACCCACACAAATGCACTGTGCCCTCCTTTATAGCTCATATTCGCTAATGTTACCCATCCAGTGGCTATTTTGGACAACGAAACCACAGCTGCAGCAGCAGTTGCACCAGCTGGCTCCAGAGAAGCCACCCAAAATGTTGCGCTCACACATTCCAAGAAGCATTAACTTCGGCAAAACTTTGATAAACTTGAATCTAAAACTGAAAGCAAACAGTTCACTGCACATATTTACTCCTCACCATAATACCATTTGTTAGTAATGGACAGGCTTGCATAATTTACTCCCAATAACACCGGAGGCTTGCATTCTGAGCATTGCCCATATATCAGGCATACCTTTTTTCCGTACGAGCGCATTGGCATTCATTTGCATGTCACCTGGCGTGACGCCACAAAACATCGCTCGTTTCCGTGGTTACGTTCCCACCGTCCCCGGGCCCGGAAGACAGGCTTTTTTTTTTTTTTTTTGAATTAGGTTCGAGACTGCATGAACGCATTAAAACGTCCGCCACAAGCGCTCCTCTCTTCTCCTCTCTCGCGTCTCATTCAGCAGGACCCGTATTTGCATCCCGCCAAGGCTGGGGGAGCGCGGGACGGGGGCCGAGGGATTTCGGGCCGCCAGGCAGAGCAGCCGCTTTGCATTATTTAATCTCGGACGGCGCGGCACGCAGCTCGACATTTGACTACTCGACAAACCGCCTCCCTCGGCTGACCAGGAGCAAAGGAGCATCACCCTATCGTCATATGGGAAGGGAAATATGGGGGGGAGGGGGTCACTTCCTCATTTTGGTAAGAAAAGGATTCTACACTACATTTCCCATGTGGTACCACTGCAAAAAAAAAAAAAAAAAAAACGTGTTTTGGAAATAAAACACTGTAGAAAAACGTATCTGCAACCTGCATTAGGTATTTAGTTAGTAGATGGGCTTATCCAGTGACTACAGAGATGACATTTTGTAAGTGACATTTTACAGGGGTGGATATTTCATTCAGTAAATTCTGGTTGAGTGTCTACAGATTGGCGGCCTGTCCATGGTGTATTCCTCTCGCAAAACGCATGCTGGGATAGGCTCCAGAACCCCCCGTGACCCTGCCCAGGATAAGTATAGATGATGGGTGGATGGATGGATGGTTGAGTGTCTTCTTCAAGAGAAAGAGTGACCCACATGGAGTTCAGATCTGCAACCTTTTGGCTAGTCCAGTTACCTAAACCCAACACCACACTGCCAATCCAATACAGTTCCAACAGCTTCCATTTATATATGTGTTGGTAGCATAGTGCCTGATGACAGAGGGTGAGCTGTGGTAAAAACAGTCGGCACCTCCACGATACCGCTCCAGCCATGAGGTCATTCCTGCACTCAGTGTCGAAGGTGCTGTTTTTGGCTATGAGCTCATTACACCAGTGCACTGAGTGCCCAAAGTAAAGAGGACCTGCCAACTCAGCCCAAATACAACATGGCTTCCAGGGTAAATGAATCTGTGGTGAAAAACGGATTTAAAACCTGTTGTTCATATGTGAGACATTTGGCGAAGCTACATAAACACAGGTTTGCTCCACTCCATGGCTGCAGACTGATGGTGATCCAGAACAGGGTGTCCTCTTTTTCAGAAAGCAAGCTGCCAGCTCAAAGCATTCATTACATTCATGACATGCTATTTTATAGGATCCATTATTCCTTAATTACACATTCTGTGAGCAAACACTAAAATTATTTTCAGATGTGGTTTGACTTCGTTTGAATTCCAGTAAACGAAAGAAACTCTGAAGAGAATCTGCAGTGAACGGGAACATAAAATCCCACAATTTATCCAGCTATTTTAAACGTCAGAATAATGCAAGGCGATGCCAGTTGCGCTAAGCACAGTTAATCTCACTTAAGCCCAACACTTGACGTTACCAGTCTGTTCACACACCAAATTAGTTCTGCTTGCGGTTCATTATCACTGGCGTCAACAAACGATCACATGACTCACATGCATAATTACAGGCATGTGTCTCTCTCTCTCTCTCTCTCTCTCGCTCGCGCGCGGTCACGTGACCAAGGAACGTTCATGCTGGTTCACGCGTGGGACTGTCGCCAGAGAGCCCTGGCATTCCCTCCGATGGAACCGTTACACGCAGAGGGCGGCCCTGCGGAATGCGTGATGTCACAGTAGAAGGCCTACGCCCTAGAAAGGTTCCACCGCATGCTCCACCCCTTTGAGGAGAAACCCCAGCTGTTCAGTTCAGCTCCTCCATCTAAGCACAGGCGTGTGGCCACACCCTTCCACACAGCCTACACTCCACACAAGCAGTCATTAAAAAGCAAAGCAACAGCCGGGCAAGACCGAGAGTGAATGTGGTAACCAAATTACCATGGTGTTCCTTCAACACTCCCTTCCACAGGTTAAACTCTGTATTTCGCTGTTTGGGGGATTTTTTTTCTTTCTGCAATCCCCTGTGATTTGGCTCAACCAGTTGGCTGCCCAGCAATCCCCAAATTGCAGAGAAGTGTGGAGTACAATAAACCCTACCAGATCTTACTTTTGATAGTTTACTAAAAAATGCCACTAAGGTGATGAAAATAAGATCACTATTCGACCAAAATTACTGCTTATCACAACCAACAAAAAGAGACTTCGATGTAGCCCTAACCTCACACAGCAAACTTGTAGACTATCTTTTTTTAAAAACTGCTAATTGCCTAGAACTTAAAATGCACCAACTTTTCAGAATTACAAGTGATGATGTGACTCAGTATAAAAGGTGAGAGCAGTATATCTCGACTTAGTCAACAAGCAAGAGGTAGCGATGGGAATGCTCGCTGTTAGTGTTATGGTCGCTGTTAGTGTTAGGGTCAGTGTTAGGGTCGCTGTTAGCATTAGGGCCGCTGTTAGCTTTAGGGTTGCTGTTAGTGTTAGGGTCGCTGTTAGTGTTAGGGTCGCTGTTAGTGTTAAGGTCAGAACAGCATTTAAATAACCGGCACTTACAGAGTGGCTGGGTTGAGAGAAACACTGGCTTGGATTAAATGCGATGTTTAGCAGGGTTCTTTTTCCCTCTTCATAGTGACACATTGTTCTCAAAACACCCGTAACTTACTAGATGAAGTGTTTGAACAAGGCTTTTTTTTTTTAAACACTGAATACTCAAATATGATAATGCAACCTAATATGAAACCTTACCTAAATCGAGAGTCCTCAAACCAGTGGCTGTGTGTTTCTCCACATCTACAGGAGCACGGGGGAAGTCACCTTTAAACCACATGCAAATGGGAAGCAAATGGCGGACGAAATAATTCCTGAAATAAGGCTAGCGCTCGGTGTGTCTGCCCGCTAGTCAGGCTTCCCATGTAAATGGGAGTGAATGAGCTAGGGGGGCTTTGGCTAGAAAGGGAAAGTTTTTGAGGAGACCTTGAGCTTGCGCAAGTTCGACCTAGATACAGAGCGCTTTTGAAGTGGGTTAGCCTAGCAGGGAGTACCTGCAACGTTCCCCATTAAAACTGCGCCTCCCGGTAAGGCTAAACAGGCAGGCCCTCCGCAGTCACGGGCAGAGCCAGCCCCTTCGATGGGGAGTCCAGCTTCACAGCGTAGCCTGGAGGTCCTGGAAAAAAGGACCGAGCGAAGGCGTTCAAGGTGGACCGACCAAAACGCAAAAAAAAAACGGACGACCTGCTCTGGTATGCAAATGGCCGCCTGCCCCAACACGGCTCGCAGTCCCTCACCTTCATTCGGGCCGTCGGAACTGGGGCTGCGGGGAGGGGGAGGCGGCTGTCCTAGTTCCGGAACAGCAGAGAGCTTCATGGGAGCTTGGCAACATGGACGCTCGCTCCCGCTTTCAAGTCTTTTTTAAGAAAGAATGAGAGATACAAATCAATCTCTTTTTTTAAATCTATTTCCAAAACAGCAGGTCTTGGGTGAAAAGCCTCCCTTACCCTCCCTGCATCAGAAGTGAATTTTCTCCTCAAGGCTGTTCCAGAGGAGCCTCTGCCTCCAGGTAGACAGGAAAGCAGGAGCCTGTGCATTAGCACGTAGCCTGAAGCCACTAAAATGCAGTAATTCTCCCCACAAGCATAAACAGGATGATGATGGACTTGCTTTCCTAGGGCTCTCTGTATGGTCTAAATTAAGCTTGCACCCTGCAAAATCTGACACTGTCAGATATAATTCTGGGGGGGGGGGGCAGGGAAGGGTGGACGTGGTGTTCATTCCTTCCCGCCAAAGCACTTTGGGACCAGTAGAATCACCGCAGGGCTCGCTAAGGTCCTACAGGACTTCTTCCTGATGTGATCAAGGTGAGTCTTCAATTGAGTGATAAGGATAACGTCCTCTGGCTGGCTGAATTACCCAGAGAAACATTACTCAGAGCACACAGCATTAACACGGCATCTCGCCTATGAGTAGAGCACAAATTTATGGCATTCCTGTCTAAACTCCAAAAATGATCATCATTATTAACACTGCAGCTGCTGTATTACTTCTTCATCCAGTCCTGGCATTGAATGGCATTGGGTGAACAGGAGCTTAACAGTCCTGCAAACTCTTTGAAGAGCAGGTTTTTTGGAATGTTTATTCGGAGCGTTCTAGAACTCCATTGCTTTCGATTACCAGCAGCGATTGTGACATCATCATTAGAATGTTCAGCTAGGAACATTCTAATCACTTGTTAGTGATCTCACACTCTAAAGGGTTAAGCAGGGAGGCTCTGGTATGGATCTGAGGGCCGCGGGAGCGCGCGGGCCCCGGACCAGCAGCCGGGGGGGGGGGAGAGCCGCCGCTGGCCGGGTCCCAGGAGGAGGGCTTACGCGGCCGGCGGGCCGGGCTGACTCCGGCTCCGCGCTCGGGACGGAGCGCCGGCTGGGGCTGCCCACTCCGCTAATCCCCGCGCTGCGCTGGCGATTAAGGGATTACGCCTGGAAGTAATTTCCCTGCCCGGGATAGCCCGACCGAGAATCCCCCCGCAGGGGAGGGGAGGGGAGGGGATGGGGGGCGGGGGAGGGTGATCCTGGACACTCCCCTGGCCACATCTGTGGGGGGGGGGCGGGGGGCATGAGCAGCTGCCAATCCAGGACACGCTAACTGCGGGACTGCTGTCCCTCCTCAACATGGACGGTGCTGCTTTCTCCAGCTACAGCCAAGACAGTGGAACGGAAGCCTGGGTGATTTTCACAGGGGGTCAGAGGTGAGCAACAGAAGGGACCAATGGGAGCACACCGCCACGCATGCTAAAAATTCTGGCTCCCCTCTCAAACGGAGCGCGTTTGATACTCAGGCCTTGGCATAAATTTACCGTGAACTGATCATTTCCACTAGAGGTTTGAGCTCTCTGCACAGCGCGCCCTCCTTTCAAAGTCTTCACTTTATTCAGACAGGAGCAGAGAGGGCAAGATTCAGAGAAGGGATTACAGCACAGAAAGGGCAATGGGACAGGGTCGAACCCGTAACCGCGTGAGGAGGTGGGGGGGGGGGGGAATTCATAAATGGCACGAGAGGGGGCTGCCCAAGACCGAACCACCAACTACAAATCATATCAGTGTTATGACAGATGAGCTCCTGAAGATATCTGAGGCGTGTTTACTTTGCGCGATGGGCAAGGTCAAATCCCACTTTTCTTCCCTTCAAAGGATATTAGTTTTGCCTTCAGTTGAGTAGCTGCTGTAGACAGGAATGCGTAAGCGAAAGAAATCCTTCCTGTAGTCATTTGGTCGTTTTAGACAATCTGTCTGTCAGTGACATCCAGACGACGCACAGCAGCTGCAGATGGTGAAATTAAACGTCTACAGCGTACCTCCACTGACTTTGACAAAATACTTTCTTTGTCCTTTGAGAGCATTGCCATTGTTTTCATTCCATTGAAACCAATTCTACGCAAAAAAGGAGGTCACATCTTTTAAAGATTTTACATGAGGGACACAGGATATTCTGATAAATTTTCCATAAAAAGATCCACCTTTTTTCTTGAAGGAGATAAATGAATCCACTTCACCCATCAACGAAAATTGAAAACGCACACAAAGAGACACACACACACACACACACACACGCACACACACGCAGAACAGAGCGCAGACTTCTTCATTTACCACCGGAACACATCAGCAGTGATTGCCCTAAATCACACGTACATGCAAAATTGCTGAGAGGTTTGGCTGCTTTAAGACGCGCGTCCCGTCCTTTAAAACGCACGGGCCTTTGACTTTGTAATCGAAGCGCAGAAGCCTGAGGGACGGGCCCAGGGATCCGACCTGCCCGGGACGCATGAAAGGGAGCCGGCGTGGAGCCCACTCACGGCTCGCAATTACTCAGCGACCGGCAGGACGGGGCGGATCAATCATATTTCCATTCAATTAGCCGGAGAGCTCTGTGAGAGGGAGGTGACAGACCTCTTTCCCGCAAATGAAATACAGGATGAAAGACAACCTCGGAGGCTCCTTGGAGACGGCCTTTGTTTTATAATAATCACCTGGCGCGTTCGGAAAACAGAAAAAAAAACATCGCGCAGCACTTCCGGGCTGTTTACAATGTCACCGAGATCGTTGCTTAAAGACCGATCACGTGCTAAGATGTTTTAAGGCTTTCTTACAAACTTTTAAAGTCTGTTTTCGTTGGCAGAGGTTTTGTTAACGGAAAGCGCCCACGCACCGAATGTCACAGAAGCAGGCTCTCCCGATGCAGATGTAAAAATTAGGTAAGGTGCTGTGCAAACGAAAGTGCACATTTTCGCTCCTCAGTCAAAACAGCATCTATGGCGTCCATCTTTACTGTTGTTCGAGTCTAATTTTCATCAAGGACGGCAAGTTTGTGTTGACCGTTGAGGCGATACACACTAGCACAAGTGACACTGTGCCACTACGGCTGTGGACGGAACAGCTTACTTGCCTACTATTGAGTATACAAGTTCCGTACAAGTTGTATGCAACCTGTATACTCAATAGTAGGCAAGTAAGCTGTTTCGGACAGGGCTCTGTGTTTCCTTCCGCTGCTACTTCCACAGGTGGTGCAGGCACTCGTTTGACCAGAGGTGTCACTATTGAGCAATGCAGCCAGGCGACACCCCGCCCACTGTGACACCGCAGCCAGTGATGCACTTCCTCATGCGACTCGCAGCCAAGGTTCACATTTGCAGCGATGCATGCACTCTGAGGATGCATGCACCTGCATTTCGGACACAACAGCCCTCTTTGTACTCATATCTATTACAACCGGCACAGCGGACTTCTTTCATAAAATACCGGCAGAGTATCAAGATCTATTTTATACGACTGATGAATGTAAGAGTCAATATCTGTTCACTAACAAAGCTTTCCATGAAGCTGCATTAGTGAGAAATGGCTCTCAATTATGCATGAATACATTACAGATATGATTTCCAAACTGAAATTTCGGTCTTATGTATTTGCTCAGATGATTTGTGTTCTTTATGCTTATTTTCATTCTCCTCAGCAAACGGATTGATTGTGTCTTGTAAGCCCATGCATCTTCTGAGGTATGACACAAGAAATAAATACACTTGTGTAAATCTTGTATATCTGACATATGACGTGGTCTGTTTCTGCAAGATTATTAATCTGTGTGGCAAATCTGATTTCTGTGCAGGCAGAGGCATTTAAATTCTGATCTGGTAGCAACTAAAACCCAGACTACTGATGGGTGCAATTCAAATCAGACTTGGACACGTCAGCTTCACATCCAATTTGTTCCGACCGCAATCATCGAATTTGACACACATTAGATTTGTCAAGAAATCAGACACATATAGCAGAAAAGGACAAGTGTAAAAGAGGCCTCTGGTTTCAGAAGCTCAGCTTGCTGAAACCGCCTTTCCAGACCAATTCCATTAAACAGATTAAACCTGTTCAATTGCATTTATTACAAACCCGTCATCTTTAACCTGATCAGCCAAGAAAATACCAATATGAAGTAACATACTGAGTATACTGAAAAAAAGGCTTAAGCAAAAAGAAAGTGTGGGAGGAACACACAGGTAACTGGAAAATGTTTAAATGTTGCAGATTACCCCTCCAGTACAAAAAAAAAATACCGTATCAGTGTTAGGTCAAGGTGACGGAAAGGACAAACTGAGACGGAGGACTGCACACTCACAGGGGAATACAATGTGAGTGCTCCTGTTTTCCTCGAGAGAGAGAGAGAGAGAGAGAGAGAGAGAGAGAGAGAGAGAGAGGGAGAGGGTGAGTGAGAGAGAGAGGAAGAGAAAGAGAGAGAGAGTGAGAGAGAGAGAGGAAGGGAAAGAGAGAGAGAGTGAGAGAGAGAGAGAGAGAAATACAGAGAGAGAGAGAGAGTGAGAGATTGAGAAAGGAGGGAGGAGAGAGAGAGAGAGAAATACAGAGAGAGAGAGGGAGAGATTGAGAAAGGAGAGAGAAGAGAGAGAGCGAGAGAGGGAGAGGGTGGTGTCTTAAGATCCTTCAGTAAAAGACAGAGCATAAGGTTTGACACTCATTTATGTCCCCTGTGCCCTTCAGAGGCGAACTCAGCGAAGGGGCCCGGACAGAGTCCTCATTAATATCTGCTTTCGCAAGAGAAAAGGTCACACTCAAGACGCTCAAAGAACAACAACGAATATCATCAGCCATTTGTGAGTAATGGTTTGCAAATGGCCCTTTCTGTGTCTCCATCTCTCTCCCTCTCCCTCCCTCTCTCTCTCCCTCCCTCCCTCCCTGGTTTGGGGCACAGCCAAGGTCGGAATTGAACCGTATTGACGGCGGGGAGCGCAGCCGGAAGTTCGCTCTCCATTCAGCCGGAGTGAAAACAAACAGGAGGGGGTCGTGTTCCCTCCCGCTCGCTGTGTACAGAGAGGGCCACGCCGGCGAGGTGTTAAAAAAAGGCAGCGGATAGCGGGGAACTCGACTCCAGCGTCGCGCTGGCCGCTGCGGGACTAGGGCGGGGTTTCTGGATCCCGACCCCGGAGGACCGCACGTGTCAACCTGCGCTTCGCGTCACAAAACATCTCCAGAACTCAAATTCCCAGAATTCCAGCAAAAACAGAATCCAAGGGTGCTAGAGAAGAGGAAGGTCTGCGATTAACTGTAGTAGGTGCCCCACCCTTTTGTTGGAATAATGCAATGTTCTAGCCCCAATTTTCACCCCAATTTTGAAAGTGCAGTTGCAGCTTCAACTCTCGGTCTGTCCAGTGCCTAAATTCATGTCCTGCAATCAGCAGACCAACTCCACTCAGCTGATGCTACTGGTACTATGCTGCTGGTACTGTGCTGCTGGTACTATGCTGCTGGTACTGTGCTGCTGGTACTGTGCGACTGGTAATATGCTGCTGGTACTATGCTCTTGGCACTATGCTGCTGATGCAAGCACCCAGTTGACCAGGGAAGACTTTGATGAATCATGGGGCAGAAGTCACCCTGCCACCTGAAGCTCTCCCTGTCTCCCTGGGCAACGCAGTTGGCCAGTAGTGCGTCATCTTGTAGGACTGTCAGACACAGCTGCCAATAGCACAGTTTGGATTCAGCTGAACCATAAGGTCACATCACCACACTATGCCCAGGTGCATTAGCTGGATTCCAGCTGGTGCTCCACCACCTAACATCTTAGATTTTGAAAACATATATGCAGGCGTTATTCCGAATAAAATTGTAAGGAATTCTAAAATATGCAGATATGAGCCAGCTGTTGCCTTTTCTGGGTCGTGTGCCAAAGCTGCGTTTCAGCTGAGGTATGAAATTAATATTTAGCATCGCTAGCTAGGCCGCTGCCACGGTGCGTTGGCGTGAGCGTCCTCACCGGATGTCCACTTGCGCTCGCCACACTGGAAATAGTTCCCCCGGCTTTGCATAATTGATATGCTTAGATGATGCCCTTATCCAGGACAGTTTAAAGCACTCAACGATATTACGTTCGAGCGTTGTGTAACCGGTTTTTACTGCGAGCTCTCCAGCGCAGCCAATGAGGAACAGCGTCTTGCTCAAGGGCCAACGAGAGGCCACCAGACCCCACGACTCTCGGGTATAAAGTTCAGCGCTCGCACAATTACACCATACGCTGCCTCTTGTTTTAACTAAACTCCAGACCTGAATTTATACGTACTGTATGCCCAAGTCTAAACACAGTACTGTAGCCCATAAAAAAGCCATCCTATGTTTAGATATTCAGATACTGGCCTACAGCTCGGATAAGTGTTAGCAGCAGATATCAGTCAGGCGCAGTCTGCTGTAACAAATGCACTGTCCCACACGGGCCTTATTGATCTGTGGCCTGTAGAGGCAGCGTGTTTGGGTTGTTCCCGTCTCGTCTGTCAAAACTCCTCCGAGGCTCAGATTGCCAAACGTTCTAAACGGACGCCCTCAGCACGGGACGTCCGTCCCAAACCCACACGCAGCTCTGGCTGTGCGGCACGGAAACTCTTTTCGCCTTTCCGTCTTTCGGAAACAGAAGGCGTCTGGAAACAGAAGACGGAAAGCAGAACGGGATTCTGACGTTCCTGAAGCAGAGGTTAGCGTATGAAGTGAGGCGCTGGGTGGCTGGGGGGGGGGTTATATTTTCTCGGGTGGGGATGTACGTGGTCGGGGTTGAATGCCGAGGTCAGGGTTGTTACCGCTGTTTTGCCTGGCAGAGGTGCGAACCACGCCGTGCTGCCCCTCCGAATCGGCCTCCAGTGGGCAGAGGTGGCCTCCGCCCCCCCCGGCTAACTCCTGTCCCGGGATCTGATTTATGGCAGAGGTGGAAATGAGGCTGGCCACTGACCGGCTGGCTTCTTTCTGTCTGGTTCTGGGTTGTGTGTGTGTGTGTGTGTGTGTGTGTGTGTGTACTGTATGTGTCTGTGTCTGTGTTTTTGTGCGTGTGTGTGTTTGTGTGCACGTTTATGTGTGTGTGTGTGTGTGAGAGTGAGTGCATGCGTGCACATGTACGCATGTGTGTGCACGCGCATGCATGTGTGTGCACCTGTGTTTGTGTGTGTGCGCGTACATTTACATGCGTGTGTGTGTGCGCGTACGCGTGTGTGCGCATATGTGTACACGTGTGTGTGTTTGTGGGTGCGCGCGTGTGTGTCTGCAGCAAAATCCAAATCTGATTAGGCCTCTCCACAAGGAAAAGTGCATGGGGGTGGGGGATAAGGGGGGGGGGGAGCTGCAAGGTCTTGGGAGCAGCTGCTGTCAGTGCTGCTGAAGAACAATTGAGCTCTCTGACACAATGCCAAAGGCTCTTAGCAGGGTTTTGGCTTTGCCCAAAAAAGATAAACAGGGTAATTTAATTTAAGAGCTCCTCTCCTTGAATAAATGTTTATTATGGGGTTTTTTTTCCATGGAACATGATGATCGGGCAAAACCCGTTTTTCACTGTTTCCTGTAAAGATCAGCGCCATTAATCACTCGGTGGAAGAGGTGGAACCGGAGCGTTCGAAGCGGAGAGCTACTGTGACCGATACAAATTAAAGCTGAATCATTATCCCTAACTGAGAACGTCCTTGCCGTTTCTTTACTCGATGACCTCACTGGCCACAAGACACCCCCCCCCCCCACAACAAACATAACACCAACACCAGCCCCCTACCCTCAAAGTCTCAAAGTCAAAGTCTCCAGACTCGACCTCCAATTATAATATATCACGCACAACATCAGAAGATGGGCATAATAATGAATATATCTCAATAAGCCTTTGTATGCTGTACGCACACAGTAACTACACACACGGTCCACTTCATTCGTTTGAATGCTGCTGAAGCTATGTGGTTCAGCTAGCTCCAAAAAAATGGCAGCGTAGCATCAATTCAATTCAAATGGGAGCACGCAGCTTCCTTTCGTCACCTGTGCGGAAGGTTCCGGAAGACAGAGCGCGGGTCGCTTACGACCGTGCCGTAGCACCTCTGCAGGAGGCGTTACGGCGCCCTTCTGCACTACGGGGCACCCCTTAGGACTCCAGAGAGAGGTAAGGGGGGCAATGTCTGGATCAGTCGTGCCTGTCTCCTCCATTCCATCCACATCTTCCAATACACCAGCTTAACGCTCAGCCATATCCCTTACGACAGTATTCAGGAATAAAATTAAATATTAAGGAAATATATATATATATATATATATATATATATATATATATATATATATATATACTGGTATTAGGTATGTATACATTCCTTGCCTGCTACTAATAGGTACATGTGTATACACAGAAAGCTGCTTACAGTGGGACACAGTCATCAATGTTATTTTTGCCTTCAACAAGGAATGGGATTGTGTCTGATTTCATAATCACGAGATAAAGACTGACAACACGCTTATATTAGCAGGGCTATCGAGCCATGACACATTATTTCCTTCATTAAATACAACCTAACCATGATGGTCGATTCTGGAGAAAAAGCAAAAAAAAACAGAAATAATTTAGGACATCATGCAGTTCTTCATTTAAATGCACTGATAACGACTCTCTGATGAGCCAGATATTTTGGTTCACTGGTGATTCAAATTTTTAAAAAATGCAAATATTGTTATTTGGTTGTATCGCCATCTGTACTACAGCAACTTACCCCACGGCATCCGGTCAAAATTACAGCGAGAGACCGTTACTAGCCTACAGTGACTGGCTGCACATTCAGCCGAATTCCACACCTCACCTCAGCCTTCTCCAAACCCACAAGCTTCCTGAGTGCGGCGAGCTGCCCCCTGGGAAACACCCCCGTGGGACGTGCCCAAAAGTAAGACCCGAGGATTTCCCCGCCGCGCTTAATTATTATTTCCATGTCTCGACAGCCGGGGTTCATTCCATCATTGACAAGTTCATTCCACCGAAAGAAGGTGGCTCTTCCACTACTACAACGCTACAGGTTGAACCTGTCCCAGCACATACCTCCAGGGGTCCACTGACTAGAATCTGCAGGGGCTCCAACGGTCAGGGGTACTAAAAGCCCACAGGCCCGTTTGTTCGAGCGTGCGCTGGCTCCCCTACCCTAACCTGGGTAGCTTTCTCATCGCAACAGGAAATTAAAAGTCGTGGACATTCTTGTAAA
Organism: Anguilla rostrata; assembly: GCF_018555375.3. Classification (NCBI taxonomy): domain Eukaryota; kingdom Metazoa; phylum Chordata; class Actinopteri; order Anguilliformes; family Anguillidae; genus Anguilla; species Anguilla rostrata. Next base: position 44,546,706 of record NC_057941.1, on the reverse strand, counting down.
TGTGTATCATTTACAAGAATGAAGGATTCTAACGTTCATTTGCGAGGAAAAGAAAGGCTCGCATGAGCTGATGAAACATTTGCTCAAGGTCTGCTCAAATGTGAGAATTGCAGAGATGGAAGGGCTGTGTCCCTGGTTACTCATATGAATAAACGAGGAAGCGCAGATACAAAAATACTCGAGAACACATGCGCGCACACACACACACACACACACACACACACAGTGCAATGGTTTGTCTCCATGGCCCTTCTGATCAAGCTGTCAAGCTGCACTTCATAAAAATCTGTCGCTCCATCCCCTCAGGAGGGGACTAGCAGGGACCAAACGAAGCTCATACTCACGCCACCATCGCCATCACCAATACCCCCCAAATGCATCAGCCCCCCACCCCCCCCCCTTTCCAAACCATTACCACCCCTGCTCCTCCCAGCTCCCACTCGCACGCCCACACGCAGACAGGAGGAGAACAATGGGACTCCCCACCTCTCTCCCCTACGACTATTATTAGACCTCCATCCCAGAGACAAAATAATCACACGTTCCGCTGAATCACCGGCGGAGCGGAGGGGAGGGGAGGGGAGGGACGGAGGAGAGCCCGCGCAGCGCCGCGGACGGGCCGAGCGCGAGAACGCGCCGTCTTACTCACGGACCCAAATTTAGACCCCACTCTTCATCTGACGAACGGCCAGTTTCGCGAGTTTCGCGCTGGAACTTCGTCAAGAATGGCAAGCAATCACAGGAAGGGGGGGGGGGCAATATAATTTTGGTGTTTGCAGGGAAAACAGAAGAAATATCCATTCTGTGAAGGTTTTTTTTATTCCTTATGACAACCATATACTAAGGGACAGATGAGATAAGCAAGGCCATAATGAATGGACGTGATGTCTAGAGCTGGCTGAAATCAAATGTACCATCCAGGCTTCCGTAGTGTGCTTCCACCATGCATAGATCAATGGTAAATTCCAGCAATCCCACAGTACATGTTACAGAAACAGCGTTGATATCTGCCATTTTAAAGGTCTTTCTTTCAACTTCATTACCTTTCATTTCCACTTGACAACGTTATTTATAAAGTCTCACTGAACAGATCCCAGTGCCCTTCTATTATTCATATATGTATTCTATGCGGTTGAATTCATATGCAATGCTCACACACAGGGTTGCAAAGATTTAAATAACACACAAACAGCAAACTTGGACAAGAGAGAATAATCTATTTCATGCAGTAGAGATTTGGTCTTGTGATACTGCCACAACCCCAATTTAATTTTAACATTTCGTCCCCAATGTGTATAGTAAAACTCAGTCACAGCAAGAAAGAGCTGTGCATGGAATTCCCCAATGTCCATTCCTTTGGCCAATACCTTGTCTTTTGTTGCCTGAAGGGCATATGATTTCAGAACCATGCAGTACATGGTATATGCACACAACCAGCTCACCTGGAGAGCCTCAAAATACATGGCATTGAATAGAATGAATTCTATTTAGAAATTCCTACTCAAATTATTTTTATAAACTCTTTATTTTATTTTTATTGATTCTGCTCAATATTTATCCATCATTGTCAGCACGTCTGGTCTATCGCTGCTGTAACTTTGAATAAGATACAGCAGTACAGGGCTACTATCATAACACAAGTGGGGTTTTTTTTCTCTGACGTCATTGCATAAGGGATCTCATTTGCCCATCCATTTTATGTTACACTACAGCCTTTCTGTTATAATTTCCTTTGATCTTCAGCAACGCACTGATTGGGGCGCTCTGTGACCATCCATTTAAGGTTTCATTTTTTACCATTTTATTTGATTTAAAATGAGCGGCTTTGCGCGTTCGAGAAATTTCCGGCACGGCTGTCTATCGAAACGTTAAAAACGTTGATCATCAGTTTCCTGACGGCTGCAGCGGTGTAATATGTGCCTGTCCTTTTCTTGCCTTTCTCAGCCAGTCCAGGCGGTCCAGGTCTTGGCGGTTGCTTCTAGGGTACTATTTGTGGAAACACGCGAATGACGTGAGTTGTCAAACGTACACCCATCCCACACAGCGAGCGCGCCTGGTATTTAATTCACCGAGATATGCCTGCGGCGATAAATGGGCACTAAATGTTTTTGGCTTTAGATAAGCACGCAAGTATTCTTAAGCAAACTTATAATAAAGAAAATCAATGATGAATTTTCATAAAGCATGCAAATAGCACATTAGAACATCAAGATCGCTTTAGAATGTCAACTTTACGCTTTGATACGTCCAATCGTCGTTACTGTCTTTTAAAATGTAATGTATGCTACCCGGAACCGGCAAGCTGTCAAAATGACTGAACGGTTCATATCAGCCTTTCACTTTGATGCCGTTATCTCTTTAATACTGATATAAGCTCGCCAAATTTCATAAGTTAAAAACAAGTAATTACATGAACAGAATACCGATTACGAAATATTTTCAAAACTATACAGACGTCCTTCACTGACTGTCTTTCACTCATTCATTCCTCCGCCTTCCCTCAATAAAGGTCGTCCCCCATCTGTGCTTTTAAGAGTGAGATAACATACATATATGGAAAATAACACAGCCTAACAATAATAATAATAATAAGAAGAAGAATAAACCACGTTTTGCATGTACATTCCACACACATAAATACAGAGATGAATAGAATTTTTAGTCCAGTGGCGTTGAAATGTGCACAAGATAAATGTTTTATCTCATGTTATTGCACACATTTCCTGTGGATAAAGTCTTAAGATAAACAGCGGTGACAGCTGTGAACGGCAAATACACAAACGGTGCTCGGTGATACGTCTTCATGGTAAAACTGTCCGTCCGCAAAGCTATCTAGAGAATAAACTGCCTCCCATAATTTCTCATTTCAATAACCTTTCTAACTGACAGCATAGGGGCTGATGACAACTTAGAACATCTACAGAATCGCAGATCGCATACAGTGCAAGTATCTGCTGTACTAGGCTATGCATTTGCTAGGGGAATGTATGCGAAGTTCAACTACCGGAATATTCTGCATCTCACCGCAAGTTCCTCTTTTGAATACTTCACTTCTGTTTCTTTCGCAATTAGCATAAAAACATTTCCGAATGTACAGTCCATTCACAAAAATAAGGCATCTTTTAAAAATTGTAATAATAATAATAACAAGGAACAAATCACGTTGATACTTAACTATTTGCACAGGTGCTGGAGACACAGGTCGAGGCATTCCCCTTCTACTTCGTCCTCCGAGACCAGGTCCGACAAGGGGCGCATGGGTAGAGGTTCGTCGTCCTGGAGTGGTCCTCTCACTTCTCGGAGGAAGAGCTCCAAGAACCTTCGGAAGGTTTTCTCCTCGCTGGCGGAGACAGCCATCACTTCTCATTCCTGGAGAGACAACAGACAGCTCTAGCCGGGTAAGGAGACTACTTTGAAACGCTTGCTGGATAGCTCCCCAATTGCGAGGTGGGGGCGCGCGCGCGTGACCAAGGGCTCGCACAATCACAGGAGGAGGCGGGTATGATGGCTGTTGATGACGATAGAAAAGGGGAGGGCGGATGACTGTTCTGAATGCGAGCGAGGTACACAGTAGCGATCATGCAACATTGCCAGGGTCAGGAACGCGCACGCTTAGCCGGTAAATGTTAGCTATTGGCTGAGCCTACACCTGCGATGCGTGCGCGACCGTAGGCCTGACGAAATGTTCTTTTGTTGTTGGCTGGAGAGGAGACGTTAAGAACCGCAAAGATTGACATTTCGTTATGTCACATCTGCGATGCAAGATACCCTAATTTTTGGGAAACATATTCGTTGAAAAACGAAGAATACATCGACGGTCAAGTTGAATATCTACAACGCAGTTCAGCACAACAAATACGATAAAGAAATAAACGAACAACCTTTCCTTTATTTTTTAAATACAATTGGTATTCGGGTTACAGTTGATAAATATAGACATATTTGTTTGAGAAAGTATAACGTGCAAAATACAACTTGCGTCACATCTCTATATATCTGCAAATGCGGTGCACTCGTGCATCGCGAAGGGGTGATATTTCACTCTTTAAGTGTGTTTATAGGACATCAGCTTCCAGGCTAAAAATATCAGCTGTAGTAGATTTCTCCCTCGATGGGAATTAACCACTTTATTGCCGAGTGACTGGTTCCGCTCTGTTCAGTTCGCGTTTGACAGAAATAAATCAGATGCGTTTAAGCAGGAATGAACTGGAAAAGACAAATGAATTAGTCGAATGAGTCCTTTTCAATTCCCCAAAAGCATATTACATGCTCTGTTAGCACAACTAGTAGCATTATTTATCAATAGAAAAATTAAATACATGCATTTTCTAAATCATATAAATGGCCTATAATCCATTGTATAACATTTCCAATGTTTTTCATATTCACAACAAAAAGAGGCATAAAGACACAAAGACACAAGCTGCTGCTTTAGAAGCTGATATTGAAGAAGGCATATTTCTAGCCTGTCTGGCAGGTTAAGGAGAGGAGTTACTAAACTGAAATTTAGAAAAAGCATGTGAAATATTACTGATGTTCCATATTTCTGAGAATACTGAATCCTTAAAAGTATGTCATTCCCTCATTCATCCTTGGGTTAATAATACTCATCATTTCTCAGTGGTAAAAATAAGTGGCCTTGTCCAATGAGGGTATTGACATATTATTTATATAGATGATACACTTAACTGAATTCTAGGTAACAGTTATTGTGAAAACAACTTTATTTCCAGTGCACATGGTCTGTGGACTTGGAAATTGCCTGATGCACAATTTTTTAATACACAAACAACTGATCCTCACATTTAAAGTATGCATTTCAAATACTGCAGTGCCTATACTTGTGCAGACTTGATGCACATAAGTGGTTGGCAAGACAGACAAGATGTGAAGAAACGCCAAAACAAAGCCATTGTTAACGTTCAGAATGTATTCATTGCTGAAAATCCAAATGAACTATAAATCAAAACACCTGTAAAGGTGAGAAACCGAGCAACAGCTGAAGTTCCAATACTTTGACGAAACAGAGCAAAAATGTATCGCTTCCTATCGCACTGCAGTACATCAATTACCTCTAAGGAATTTAGGATAACAAGGACATCCAGGTGGAAGTTGGTTTTGAAACTCTCAGAGATACCAGGTTTTATTTTGGTAAACATACTTGGAGACCTTTATGTCTTAAGTCCTGATCGGTTCATCCTGCCAAGGCACTATTCCCGCGCGCGGATGAGCCCTTATGGCAGGGCTCTACGTTGACATTTCGGGCTACGCACGAGTGGCAGTGACGTCGTCCGGTGTGGGAAGGACCCGTTCCGTGGGGATGACCGCCGCGGCTCACCCACGGTCTGCTCGCTCGAGCCGCACACGAAAAGCGAAAAGGCTCGACTGGTAGCCTGCGGTGAGAGAAGAGGAGGCGGCTGACATCACAGCACGCTTTGGAGCGGAACACAGGCTGCTGATAGCAGAGGATGACATTGCAGGCATTTAGCAGACGGTCTCATCCAGAGCGACTTGCGCAACTATTTTTACACGGCATTTACACTGCATCCATGTACACAGCTGGATACGTATTGAAGCGATTCAGATTGAGAACCGTGCTCAAGGGTACAATGGCAGTGTCCTCCCTGGGAATCGAACCTGTGACCTTCAGGTTACAAGACCAGCACCTTACCCATTGTTCTGCACTGCCGCTCATGGATGCAGGATGTAGCGATGAGTAGAAACGAGCATTCGTACTGAGAGAAGAAGGGAAACGGGGCGTGTTTGGGGAGGGTACCGAACACGCAGGTCACGTGAGAGAAAACGAACGGGACTCACCTCGCACACGTTGGGACAGGTGCCGTGATCGGAGACGGCCAGTCCGCCATCGTACCGGCGAACTCAGAGCCAACAGTGGCGATTATTTGGGGTATTTGACAGAAGTTGACGCAGTCTCAATGGAGTAATGGCAGTTTTTTTCAGTTAGCCGCGGGGTATACGAAAGGCTGCTCGGAAGACGCATCGACTCGGTCACTTTAACAAGGCTAAAAATAATAACATTAAGGGCTGAGGGAGTGGAGAAAGACACAAATGAGCACTGAGGCATGACAGATTCACCTAAGATGAGTGACACCAGTGGTTCCCTGGTGCAAACAGGACTCCATTTTGAATCTTGGGAGGCAAAAATCACTAACAAGGTTGAAGGATGCAAGATCCGTGGAACGTGATTCATGAGAACCGTCACGGTGACCCACTTCTGTCACTGAACGACGAGCGGTGACAAAGCACTTCCTGCGGCTCCACCTTTGTGCTATTCATAAAAATTGATTTTAGGACAACAAACCCTTTACAAATTCAAATTCTTTATTTAAAAAAAAAAGCGCGGATGTTAAAGACGAGGCCATAAATCAAAACGTGTATTTGGTGTAAGCAATAAATGATGCAAACCCTTGCACCTTTCATAAACCTCAGTGCAAAAACATTGCATCTAACAATAATAAACTGTTTTTCCTTTCAGTGATCAAGCAGCTTCAAAGTTTCCAGACTTTTCACTCTTGCTTGAAACACACTGTATGCTCCTACTTAGAGAGGGATTTGACGAGTTGCACAATATTCCCAGTGCATCTGTCGTATCAGAGGGACGGTGCGTGTGTGTGTGTGTATACGTGTGTGTGTCCATGTCTGTGCGTGTGTGTCTGTGTATGTGCGTGAGTGTGTGTATGCGTGTCCACGTGTGTGTGAGTGAATGCATGTGTGTGAGCATGAGCGTGTGTGTCCATGTGTGTATACATGAGTTTGTGTGTGTGTATATACGTAAGTATGTGTGTGTGTGTATACATGTGAGTGTGTGTGTGTGTGTGTGTGTAGCGGGTGGTGCAGTACATAAATAATGAAAAGGGAAAAAGACTGGTGGTGGTCATCATTACACGTTGGCAGAATCTTGGGTGCAGTTCAGTTCTGGTGCTTAGCATACATCATAACACAAACTGAGTCATAGATGCTACATGTCAAATCAATTTTGACGGGTGTTCTCCTTCAGGCTGAGAAGGTCTGTCCAACACAGAAAAATTAATTAAAAATACAGTGGAACTGCTGGCTCCGCTCACATCCGAGTCTTCAGGGGGCAAAGTTTTGGACTGTGACTAGCGCCCCCCCCCCCCCCCCATGTGTACTTCCCGATACCATGCCAGACAACATTAGGCCAAGTGCTCATATTTTACCTGACTCTCCAATGCTACCACTGAAGCCAGCTTTTTAAGTGTATAATTTAATTACAGAGATGCATCAGAAGCCATCTCGTTCAGCGACTGCAGTTTGAAGCCGGTATGAAATATCTGTGGTGCGGCAGAGAGATGGACTCATATCTAAATGGGTGTCGGGGGGGCGCGCGGTCAAGGGCTAACGCGAGCTACTGGCAAAACCGAAACCCAACGACTGGCGAAGGTGCAGCCAGGACAGATCCACTAGGATCCGGGTGCATACGCTACCTTCAAAGACCAAGGAGATCCAAGCCCTTCCAGGTCACAATAGCGCCGAGGACAGAGGATCCGGTTCGTAATGGGATCCAGACACCGCACGTCTACCCCCTTTGAAAGGCACCAAATCTTTTAGCAATTTGTTACGGTGAAAGTGACAAGCTTTTAAAGGTAGCGCTGCACGGCAGCATACTAAGTATTATTTAACATTTCCCTGAGATTGTGTGGCATTTCCCCGGCAGGACTCGTAATAACTGGAGTGACGGACCGCCTCGGTGCCCTTGTGCGCTCTCAGGGAGGCGGACGGCTCGCCAGCCTGGCAGAAACTGCCCCGGAGAAAGCTGGACAGCTGCACCGACACAAGGCAACGCCACGGCGGATCCTTACCCCAACGAAAACAAGGCCATTTCAACTCGAAAAACTGTCTCGCTTCAGGCCGACACAAATTCATAGCCAAAATACAAACGCTGTTCTTCACTGGCATACAAAGATTTGCAGGGTTTCACACAGAAACTTGCGCAGTAGTTTATAACTCTCGTAGTTCCAGTAATTGGTTGTGTAATGGCTCGGTGACAGAGCTGTAGCCTCTAGCCCAAAGCAACCAAAGTCCAGCAAATCTTTCACTGACTGAGTGGCGAACCACTTGGACCTGGGCTTAGAGCATCATTGACTCGGAGTGAAATGACTTCCTGAGCGAACTCTGAGCTCCCAAGGTGGACATGACCTTTGACCCCTGTGACAATTATTACATCATGGCGGGCCTTCTTCCTCCAGGCGGGGTCGCTTGCGCGCGTTTCCCAAAGTAACCGCAGAGGGGTCCGCCGAGGTCGTCGGGACACAAGGGCGGGCGACGTCCCTCAAGCCGTGACCCTGAAAAAAAGAATCGGGTGTCTCGTGAAAAAACGACGAGGTATTTGCAGAACCGTTTAAATAAAGTTCTAACACACTGCTCGTGAGATAGTTCTCTTGCAAAATGGCTACAAGATAGCTTGGATGCATTTATGGTATGAACACATCCCTATCCAATAGTGCAGGTGGTCAAGGTAAAGTCATTTTCATATTGTACCTTGATGGTGCCACTCTCTGGTCACATTCCCTATGGACCAAAACACATTCCATACAGTCCCTGAAGGCACCTCATACTTGGGTCTAAAGCAGATCTCATGCACAACCCTGCCGCTCCATGTTGTTTACCCCTTCTCAGTCTCTCCAAGTGGCTCATAATGCAGACGAATGGATGTTATCGCTCTGCACAAGCTACCTCCACTTCCCATCAGAGAACACCTGGAAAACAATGGCTCCCAAGCTTGGAAAACGGATTCGAACACGGTCACAAATCACACCACAACATTGCTGTTGCAGAAGTTAATTTCCACGCGCTGTACCAGAGAGAGAGAGAGCGAGAGGGGGGGAGGGAGCGGACACGGTCTGCGTGTGTGAGCTTGTCCCAGTCAAGTTACATCGCAGCTCACATTTCTGCAGAGGAACCCACTTCATTCTGAATGACCTGCTTTCCACGGGCCGCTCAGAAGGCAACCACCCCTCCGTATTAGCAAAAGTTCACCCTGGGGTGTGCAAAGGCTTTCAACAACACGCATGTCACGCCGTCAAGCTTCGCTACGCTGGACGTATACGGAGACATGGAGGAAGAAAGACGCTGTTGTAAATGCAGAAGACCCGAAGACCTGCTTTGCTCAGCAGAACTGCTCCCAAAGCGACGTGTAGCAAATAAGCTTGCATAACCACTGGGTGTGGAATACCGCTCAGTCCTCCAGCATTATCACAGTATTGCCAGGGAGAAAGATTATGAAAGAGGCAGGTGTAACCCTTTGAGGTGTGAGATCACAAATATGTGATTAGAATGTTTGAACATTCTAATGCCGATGTAACAATCAGGACTGATAATTGTAAGCAGTGGAGTTCTAGAACACTGACTCTGACTTTTGAAAAAACATTCCCAAAAAAAAAAAAAACCTACTCATTAAAAAAATCGCAGCACTAATTACCACATCACCTACCAAAACATACGACACTTGATGAGACCTTCCTTCCTATTAACTGTAGCTAAATGTTACGAATAAAAAGGTGGTGCTGTGGCTTGAAAATTTCACCCGAAGTCGTAAAAAGAACCACAAATCAAATGTCCTGCCCTACTTGAGAAGACAGTTCCAAAGATTTAGAGAAATCACACCTGATGAAGGCAGGCAAGAGCCACATTCCTGTCTTATGAAAATCTATCATTACATTTACAATGTAGCAATCAATCAAATAACAGATGGTGCTTGTCAATCAAACTGCAAACTGCATTTTCTTTGCCTCAAACCTCCACCGTTGCATTCATAGTGAAGTCTACGATGTCCATGAGATGTTGGGGAAACGCGTCTTGATCACTGCACCGCGGTGCCAAATCGAAAGAGCGGTTTTGCTGAACACATAAGGATGAAGGGCAGGGGCTCGGGGCTGATCTGGTAAGGATACTCACAGTGATCTGGTAAGGAACGGTGGCCTCTTTGCAGGTAGGAGACTTGCAGAGCGAGGCCAGCCTGGAGGAGGAGGAGGAGGAGGAGAGACAGGTGAGAACTGCAGTGTGTTTCCTGTTTGTTTTATACAAGCGACCAAGAAATAAGGCGGTGGTGGTGGTGGTGGAGGGGTGGGGGGCGGGGGAGGCAAGAAAAATTGCAAATTGCAAACACAATTTGAGCTTGCTCCGTCCCCGACCTCGTCTATTTGCTGCATGTTGGCGGAATGAAAATCTCCCGCAATTCAAATCCGCCGAAGATGAACTGCAGAGACGAGGCGCAGTAACTGCCGGTGGGGAGACCTCGAGCTTTTATAGAAGACCTCTTCAGCCTCCGACGCCTCCCCCCCCCCCAGCCCATGGCTTCATAGCCCCCCCTCCTCCAGCCCATCGCCTCCCCCCCCCCCGTTAGCCCATCGCCTCTCCCCCCCTCCCCGCCCATCGCCATAGCCCCCCCTCCAGCCCATCGCCCCCCCCATCGTCCCCCCCCCCCCCCCCAGCAGTCCATAGTCAGTGACTGATAGTCAGACAGGAGTTATTACGAAGGCGGGGGGGCGGGGGGGGGGGGGGGGCGTAGAAAACGCAGACAGGCTCCTTCGCAGAGTGACTCACTCCAGCAGCACCCGGAGAAGGCCGGAGTGTTTAGACAGCACATTCAGAAACAAGCGCAGGCGCCGCCGCCGCCGCGCTGAGCGCCCTTCCAGCGTCCTTCTCCGGGGCGCGGGGGGTTTCGCTTTCCGGTGCGTCGGTTCGCTCACCCCGAGATTACTCGGGACAGGAAAAAAAGACGTCGAATTTATAGCAGGCACTGGCACTGGTTTTCCTATGTTTTGTGATTGCCAGCCTCACGTATGTAAAAAGACGAACGCAGTTCTTGCCCGACTGAAAACGTTATCCGAAATAGCCTGAGAATTGTTATTGGACACGGACATATAATGAGTACTTGAGTATTTGAACATTTTCGACGGGATGAATCGAGCACACCCCTCACAAGTCAATGGCCCTTCGACAGGTGATTTATGTACTGTACGCTTGGCATGCGAACAACTTCGCCAGGGTCATAATTTCTCACAGAATCACCCTAAAGTGCCTTTTAATGAGCCGGTGCGGTAAAAAAGTAAATCAGTTTTAATATCATATTTAGCCTGGTTTTTTTTTTTAATGATCCTGAGAGCATGAGAGACAAAAATAACACTACGAGAGCCTTGTTCAGTGTTGCTAAAGTACTGGTACGCGAACAGTTATGCCAAAAATCTACAGTTTCAAATGGCAGTCTACTGAAGCACCCAGAATCAGGTTGATATTAGTTATGTAAGCGGTAAAATATTTAAATAAACCATGCCTGAAAGGGACAGGAGACCAGTATTTCTCAGCGCATGATAATCAGTGGAGAGAATCTCAGACGGTCTCCCTTCAAAAAGACAATTCAATAATAGTCTGATAAATCAAATGAAAGTGGCCATCAGCACTGATGTGTCATGATCGGTTGCGGTGAAAAGGAAAAATGGTATTTATTTACATAATGCCCCCAAACACCCCCCCTTGCTCTCTGAAGTGTGCATGTGGCTTGCTTTTATAAACAAAGACGGTGAAAAGGCTAGCCTCTCCAGCAAGAATTGCAATTCCCACATCGTACATACGAATTGGTGGTCTTATGGTTATTTCTTGTTCTATATGCAGTGCCAGAGTATTTTGGTTGCATATCAACAGCAAACATCGTAGTCAACCTAAACATATTCTGATTTAAAGTATCATGCAACACAGTGCAATGGGAAAAAATATTTTCCGTAATGTCAACCTCCCAGGTTGATGTGAATTTCATTTTCAGATATTGAAAAAACCATAAACTACTTGTGTTTCAGATAACATTTCTACTAATCAGCCAATCCGCCTCCAAAATGGCTCAGTCAGTAGAGGCATTCGCTGCAGATGCAGGCTCTAGCTCGGGCTGTTATAAGCTGACTCTGACCTGGGATAAAAAGTAACAGGGCAAAACTGTGGGGCGGTTTAAGGTCAGGAATACTCAAGTCTTGGCCTTAGAGGCAGTAGTACCGCCTGTTTTCACTCCTCACTTCTAATCAGGGACAGATTTAAACCTGATGCACCAAGTGAGCGAAACCTCTGGTCAATCAGTGACAATATTAGTCAGAGAAAACTAGCAGCGTTACTGACCTTGAGGGCCAGATTTGAGTGTGCCTGGTTTCAGTCAGTAAATTACCACTCCACATGTATTTCAAAACATTAAAAAATGTTCTATACTGAATAATTCTTTGTTTAATCTGTTTTTTGTCACCAAAAAATATTCATTAAAATACTGCAAATGGGTCAGTAGCATCTCTACACCTTTATCCTCATTGAGAATGTCAGAATCTATGAATCTATGAATATGCAAATTTACAACATCCCCATGGCCTCGGGTTACCACAGAACTCTGCTGTAATTTGCATATCTTTGCATAGGAGACCCTGATAGGTTCAACATATTTGTGACATCACAAATTTTGCGCGTCCATGTTTGTTTCCACCTCAGATTTCAGGGAAGTATGAAGAAACTCTCAGTCTACAGTGGGAGAATGTGAAAAGGGTGCTCTGATGAACAGGTCTGCCCAAAAATCTGTATCGTGAAAATCATGCTTCATGTTGGCCATTTAAAAAAAAACACCACACATTTTTGAGTGGAATGGGTCCCTATAGTTACCATCACATTACCACCAACAACAGACCAGGCACCCCCAGGAGTCAGGTTGTTGTGAAAGATACACCTGTTCTCCAGCAATACTGCACTGCCTGTAGTGTGGGGGATTATTATGGTTTAAAGGCAGCTGCATGGGTGGAGAGCTATGACTACATGCTTCAGCTGCATGGATGGAGATCTACAGCTGCATGGCTCCTGGCGCAGGGTGCAGGCCGCACTGCAGCAACTCAACAAGCACAAATGACTTTTCATTTGTGGACTACTGTTTTTCACCTCCATATTTCTCTTATATCCCCATCCCATTTCCCCTGCCATGTCCTTAGTCACTTCTACAGAGTTAAAACTAAGCCCACGCACCCTCTGATTACATCTAATTACACTGTAGTCCATAGTTTTAATGCTTACTGGACAGCCCTGGTCTCAAGTTGACTGCGTCACTGATGCAGGGCCAAAAAAAAAAAAGTGAAAATCTGCCATCCTGGTAGAAGCCCAAGCCCTTCGCGTCGACTTGTCCCCACACGCTATCAATAAAGGCTGTTCCTCCGTTCCTCATTAAACCAGGGGAGCAGCAGGCTGGCTCAGACACGAGACGCAGGGCCATTTGTATACGCGGACTGTCAGGGCAAATTCGGCAAACGCTGATGAATGACCGCACGCGTCCCCTCAAAGCCCCCCCCCCCCCAAAAAAACAAACAGGGAAAGGCGAAAACTGCGCACGACTTCTCCTCCGGTAATTTCCGTCATTTCTCTTCGTGGCGGAGTTGACAGGAACGCGCGGAGCCCCGCATCCGCGAACGCTTTTTAATCAAACTTTGGGACACGAAGAAAAATGGCCGCACGGGCTGCTGTAGCGCCGTGGCCGCCACCGCCCCCAGAACTCAGAAAGGAACAGTGTTGGTACTCCGGGCACGGGGGCAGGGAAACAATTGCAGGAACGGCAATTAGCCCAGTAAGGGGACGTCTGAAAAGTGCACGTCTATATGTGTGACGTTAAAGGGAACTGCCCGTTTACCTCTGCTGGCCTTCCCAGCGCAGGATGAGCCTCTGTGTGGCAGCGTGACCCCAGCTTTCACCTGGGGACAGAGACAGTCGAAGGCAGTGAGTCCCTGGTGGCATCTAGATCTGAAGCTTAGTTTGGTTTGCGGCCCCTTAAGAGATGTCAGATCGGTTTGGTTGAACTACATTCAGATTTATTCAATACATTCGATACAAGAGAGGTAAAGTGCACTGACCATACTGTTTAATAATAGAAAACTGCTCAAATATTTTTCTTAAAACAACAACAAAAAATACTCCTTATTGCATTGTTGTTGCATAGTGCATAATTTATTCAAGTGTAATTAATAATTTCATATTCCGCAAAAGCGGAGGCACTCCTGAAGTCTAACCATAAATAAATACTGAAAATCCCATATTGAGCTCTGTGTATTCCAAATTAGTCTTGTTTTTACCCCATCGCTCCCATCAAACCCTCACAAATTGCCAACATTTCTATTCATGGATTCAGATGCTAAATGGTTTACTGGTGCCCGCATGCATTCTAATGACGGCCAGGAGGCTGCTGTCTGTGCAGAAGCATTAAGGGGCAAACTTCACCGAAAATCTGAAATGTAATTGTTTCTTACCTTTCAGTTTAGAAGGTATGCATATTTAAAAAGCAAGGAAAATCGCTTTTTCACCGCAGCAAAAATCTCCATATCTTTAAACATTTCTTTCTGCGCTCTGACATTAGAGAATGACAGCCTCCCTCTCTAATGCATGAGTAATGAACAAACTCTTGATTTATAACTCCACACAGTAAATCTGTTTTCTTTTCTATTTATATACGATCCTTCAATGCACATACATTACTTTCTAGAAAGATCTGAGCCATTTATCTTTTGCGGAAATGTTGATCTATAGATACATTTTTGTTGAAATTCAGTGTACTCCATCTTGTTCAATTCCTGTCTGCCTACAGTCCCCAAGATGCACTGAGAACTGGTTACACTCCAAGCTCACATTTTAGCTCAAGGCTATAACAGAGCCTAAAATAAACATAAATTGAAATTCCACACAGTGAGAGAGAAACCAGCTTAATACAAAGAATAGACCGAAACCGTTTTGAAGAGAATCAGCAACAAATGGTTTGGTAATTTGTTCACAACCCTCAGAAGAATGAAGGTAGAGTAATGCATTCTGGGATTTGTGAGGTTTAGCAGCCTGAAGTAAGATAAGAAACCATTTGGGATTTCCATATTAACAACAGTTTTAATGTATTTTTGTTTTTCACATTGCTTTGCACCACATTTTTCTGATGTTATGAGATTAATATTAGTAGAAGTTGAGCATGGATTGATATTCAGAAAATACAGTATATGTTTGGGACAAAAATATACATATTTTCCCCCCCTTCTTCTGATTTGGCTGCGTACTCCACAATTTTAGATTTTTAATCAAACAATTCACATGTGGTTAAAGTGCAGATTCGCACTTTTATTAAAGGTTATACATCTTGGTTTCACCATGTAGAAATTGCAGAACTTTTTACACAGTTACCTGATTTCAGGGCACCAAAAAGTTATAGAGTTCATTGTATGTGGCCTTCTAAGATTATTAGTTTACTGTAACAATGCTACTGTATTAATGTTGAATAATATAATGTTACACATACAATTAAGCATAAAATATAGCTCATTACCTATAGTATTTATCTTAAACAGCCTTCTTTGCTCATCTTTACCAAAGGTGTGAATAATTTTGGAGGGCACTGTACAAACTATACTTTAATTCAAATATAAACACAAACTGCATATAAGATTATTCTGGTGTCAACGCTGACATTGCTTAAAGTGTGAAGAGTAAGCTCTTGCTTACCATAATGCTGACCACACTTTGTATGATAGTCACTTCATCAGTCATCCTGAGTAAAACTTGTAGCAGTGTAGCGCAATCTTAGCAAAGAGAGTACACACGTTTAATTGGCCGTCTCACCTAAAGCTGGAACAAGCTTTGATTGGCCATTCACAACTTTTGTAGTCATCTGATTGGTCAGCACAATCTGGGCAGAGGAACAGAAGAGGCCACAGTATTAGTTTTCTTCAGTAATTACTACGTTTTTAATTACAGGTTTGTATAAAGGAAGTGTAACTAGTGTACAGTATCACCTACAAGAAAAGCATCCTTTGACTGCTACTGTTAGTAGCCAGATAAAAAAAATGATGGGCAAACTCACAACCAATCAGACTCTGTATATTTACTGTATAATTGATTCTATAGCTGTGTGTATGCCAGTATGATGCAAGCACAAACAGTTATTTCGGTTCCTTGTTTGGCATCATCTATGCAATTTCATAAGGAAACGCTGGCTTTGGGACCATTATAAGGATTATAAAATATGATCCAATTTTGATATGGCTTGCAAAGGTACTGCATACCTTCTATAGTTCCTTTTGATAGACAGGTAGATCTATTCCAGTGATTCTATTTCCATGGTAATGACACAGGTGCCATTATGTGTACCAATCCACCTCATGGCCGCTGCTATTAATCAGATGCTGATTGAAGGGTGCCTACAGCGGAACACCCGCTGGAAACATTCCTTCCTGCTAATGGGCATGACATACGCATTACATTATATGTTATAGATCTTTAAAAGACTCTTCTGCTAGAAGAAAAAGCTGGGTTGAGCAGTGAACTCCTGGCATCAGAGGACTACAATTACTTTAATGCACCTGAATGCTTAGTGTACTTCATGTTCCCTTCTGATATGAAAGTGGCTGGATCAATAAAGTACACTGATAAGAAACCAGTAATGCCCAGGACTTAATTAGTCATTCTGGCTGGAGGCGACTGCCGTTAGAGCACGACTGCTTGTGTTCACACCCCGTCCGCAGGGGGGGCTAAATTAGGACTCACCGCGGTGCTGTTCTGGCAGGCCGTCCGGTTGAGCCGCTGGGCGAGCCCGTTCAGGAGCCGCGTCCTCTCGGACAGGTCCTCGAAGTCGCGGCGAAACGGGGCGGCGATGCCGTCGATCGCGACCAGCCGCACCTGGCGTCAGGGGACGGCGGTACGGCGCGTTAACCACTCAGAAACCACGGAAACGAGCGGAAATTCATTCATTCATTCACTCACTCATTTACAATGTCATAGCGTGTGTTTAGCCTCCTGCATTTTAATGCTGTTAGAAACAAGGGGCTAGGGGCAGCTGGGTGGCTCATTCTGTTAAGGCTCTGCTCCTAAAACAGTACTGAATGCTAGTCCTGTCTGCGTCTGGCAGAACTGCAGGGCAGGGTATTGATGGTACAGTGTGGCCCATGGAGGATGGGATTCAGTCAGGGGAGGGACCTCACCTCACTGCGCACCAGTGACTCACTTTCAGTCACTGTAAGCTGCAGTTTGCTCAAACTCAACTGGTTTGACTGTGTAGCGAAGAGAAGGAGCAGCAGACAGAAGGTTTTTCACAGAGTGTATGCTCGCTTGTTTTTTTTTGGAACTTCCCTCAGATTGCTGAAACAAACTCAGCCAATGAATACAGCGGGGATTCTAAATTTGGACTGGATTTTGAAAAGAAAAGTAAAACAATGAATACATAGACAAAGGCTAAGATTGGCATATTTAGCCATTGAGGTCCCAAAGCCAGTGAAGTTACAGAGGCATCTACAGCACAGGAGATTTTCTGAATAACAGCATAAATTGCAATAATCCTTTTAAAATAATTTTTTAAATTTCACACAAGCAAAAAAAGGTTTGCTTGATTTCTTTCACAAAAGAAGGGGCTTAGGCTGGTATGCCAACTCTGTATTCAGTAATAAAATTCAGCTGCAGTGGTTGACTGTATTATCAAAAAAACTAATTCAATTCATATCATGAACAGGTAATGCAAGTGGTGGATCTGGGTTTTGCAGAGCAGACCCTGTACCCACACACTGCATATAATAAGGAAATTGCAATAAGGATCTTTACAGGGCTTTGTAGCAGATTTCACATGGTAAAAGTGCAAGAATAACAAATTGGCTAAGAACGCCCCTTATGAACATGGTAAAAACCAAAAAGAGACTAATTCTGATAGGCTGAAATATCCTGCAGCTGCAAAATTGTTCCCGTGATCTATTTTCTCTTTACCAACCCAAACGCTGCGACTTTCAATCACTAAACGTGTTTGCATCAGAGACAGTCTTGCCATTATACAGCCTGCCCGAGATGTTTGCCCTTGCCCGCGAACCGTTTGCACCGTGACAGATTTACGCATCTTGACCATAAACCATCCTGATCACGGGCAGAAACGCATCACCGGGCTTCCTGATCTGATTGGACGCCACGCTGTTCCAATTCCACATTATAACAACAATCATATCTGTGGTAGAATTGAAATGTCCAGAATTATGGACAGTTCAGAAACAGCTGTATATATTTCATGCTGCATGTTCTGCATTACGCGAGCGTGCTGTGGAGACTTATATTATGTGCACACAGTTCCATGACTTACTAGCAATTGCCCATGCACTGTGCATGTTGCCCAAGAAAATAATTCAGGTGCTAAAATTACCATTGTTGTCTAGGAAGCGCCTGCATGCAAGTATTTTTAAGCCCAAGCTTGAAAGATTTGGACTACGAAGTACATCAATTCTCTAAGAACAAGCGCTCAGCTGCATACACTACCCGAGAGTCCTGTAATGCATTTTAAATGTGAAATATATTAAATATATTAAGGAGCACCAAGGAATATGCAAGAATGGAATCTGAACCTTCGGCAGAGAGCAAAACATATTTATTTGCTCATTTCAGAGTGCAACACTGTCAATGTGGCACGCTGAAGAAAGAATAAGGGAACAGGCAAGGAGACCGAACTAGGAGATGGTGACCCTTTTTTCGCTGCTAATTTAAACCGAAAATGGCTTTGCCATGTGAAACAGCACAGACACCCCCTCCTACCCCCCACCTTGGATTTTCTCCAAAGATCCGCACATGGCTAATTGTTTCTCGCCTGTTGAAAATCAAGGGATTTCTGGTATGGACAGAAAATATTGACGACCTCCCCTTACGTAACTGAAGGTTATCTTCATCTGAGAAAGTCGAGATTGTCGAGGCAGATTTTTCATCGCGGTAAATCCTGCGTTTGTCTTGTTATTTTGGGGCCTGTGCGTGTTCTTCCTCCCAAGACTGGGATTCGTACCTCGGGGTGCTGTGCCAGGAAGTTTGGCAGGAGGTAGATCTCAGCCAACAGCTCCACGTAGTCATGACAACGGAAGAGGAAGAGGTTGGAGAGGATGGTTTCCACGGTGAACTCCTTCAAGGCCTCCCGCTGCTCTGAAAAATACATTCCAGGCATTAAGGTCATCTACTGAAGCTAGAGCTGGTATATACGCAGAAAAAAAACAACATTTTTGCATTTCCCAACATATGATTCGCTGTGATTCACGACACATGGTTACTGCGACAATTTTTTTATTTGAAATAATGATTATTTCTACATAACTGATTTCAGTCCACAAAGAGAAAGAAACACTGATCACACAGAAGCAGAAATTAAAAGGTTTCATCATTTCAATTCTACTCTTTTCCAATTTGATTTCATTATTTTTAAATGAAATAAATTTGAAACCTGAAAAACGGTCTTCCCACCTGTTAATAATCCCTTTTGTTTTCAACACTCTTGAATGTTCACTTCTCTAACAAAAGGGCTCCACCTAAAACCATATATTGTTCTGTGGTCTGTCCCTGTGGGAGAACCCTTGGTAAAGGTTCTACCTTTCATATGGTTCTACCTAGAACCCCTTAATGTCCTCTTAACTTCTAAGGGTTCCACAAAAACACCATCTTATACTGTAAGGGTTAGACACAGAAACCCTTCTAACCCCATATACTGTGTATAATAATTATATTGGTCTTTCACCATTTGAAAATTATTTTTGTTTACAATTACCATGTATATGTAGAAAATTGCACACAGTCTTGCTGAGAAAACAGTTGTATTAACAAATCTGAAAACCATGGTGGCTGAAGTGTGCATAACCTCTCTAGAGGGGCAAACAAGTCAGCAGGGGCTGAACAGACCTATCAGAGTCACCACATGGGACAAATAAGTGGCTGTAGGAGCAGCGGAATCAACAAAAGGACTGGAGAAGACACAAGCCAGGCAGGTCAGGACTTCCTCAGCAGGTGAACTTAACATAACCCTCCAGCAATGGAGGAATGGCAGAGGGGGAGATAAAAAAAATAAATAAAATAAAACATGGTTAGTGGCGGCGTGCCAAAATCCACTAAAGCAGATGAAGTATCCGCACCGTCTATAAACAGCGTTAAGCACTGAAGGGTCCCATGGGAGCGGTTACAGGATGAGCACTTCATAACGGTGAGAGTGGAATAGCCCGAATGACGCCAAAGCACACAAATCAGGCGCTCGATGCGTCCGACACCGCTCCACTCCAGCCACCGAAACAGGCCTGCGCTCCAGGCACTCCACCATCAGCCTACGCTGGCACACCCGTTTGTGTGTCAACCTTATGAACAAAAGCTCAAAAGAAACAAATTTCTACGATAAAGAATTTTTACGTCCCGCGCTGTTGTTGCTTTGGGTGTCCTCGCTGCCGTGGTTGTTTCCGTCTCCCCTACAGGCGGAGATGGGGACGACACCGTCCCGTCGCGGAGAATCTCTGGAAAGAAGAAAGTGCGCTGTTGCCTGGCAACTGTCTTCGGGAGACGCGTGGAGCCGAGGACGCCATCGACCGTCGCCTAGCAACCGGACGGTTACGTCGAGGACGGTCGTGGAGCAGCGCGATTAAATAGATGCGAAACGACAAATATGCGATCTTCGACTTATGTCATTCTGATTATTCTGATGACTCTGCTCACAACTTTTCTAACAACGAGCTTGTTCGTTTGTTTGTTTGTTTGCGGTTACGCTACTTCTGTTTAGCTCCGACAAAATTATTCTGGAGAAAGAGCACAGGTTGCAAAGGATAGTCAGTAATTACCCCCAATTCCTATTTTGGTACATCTGCAACGGATTTGTGGTCAGACTGGCAAGGAGAGGACTGTTCTCACTTCAGGTGTGGGCTCTGGACCTGCACAACAGGTGCCCAGTAAGACCTCACCCGGCATGGTGCTTATAATGATAGTGTTTTACATCTAGGACAGATAACTCCCTTTTGCGTCTGTCTGAATAAATGTCCGCTCGTCTTTCTATCACTATTTGTTCAACAGGGTTTTCTTTTGGGTTGTGGTTGTTGATGCGGCTTAGTGTTATGTCCATTAACGTGCACCTGGTTATTGTAACACGAACAAAACAAATAATAGCCTTAAATACATTTCTACCACAAAACCCCTTAGGCAGACACAAGATGGGCCTAGTCCAAGCACTCGCCTACCACCGCACAGAACCGGGTTCCGGCTTGGTCAGACGTTCCTACGAACACAATTGGCAGTGTTCGCAGGGGGGAAGCCAGTGAGGGCATGAATCCTGATCGTTGCATTAGCGACTGGGATACACAAGGGGAATTGGTATAACGACTAAATTGGGGAGAAAATGGGAGAAAAATGGCAACAAAAGAAAAAAAGTCAGCATACTGAAGACCAACGTTAGTGTCAGATTTAGCTTGCACAGTTTCTATGATGCTATTCACCTTTGGTTTTTTCAATTCAGCTTCTAGTATCAATGTCCGCAGGTGACCACACGCTTGTGGTCCAACTATCTACTCCTTTCTACAACCGGACCCCTCCCCTTCCCCCGCTGTCCGACCCTCATGGACTAAAGAGCACTGTGCTGTTGTATAAAATATGGAGGAAGGAGGACGACACCGCTGGGTTGACTGCTCTCTCCTTCATGTCACTCTGCAGTGACGGCTAATGTCAATGGTTGTAATCAGGTAAATCACACTCTCCTCCAAGCATGTTATGTTGCTTGGAAACGGTTGCACTAGCAACCTGTAGAGTGAAAAGAGGCTGAAGCTGAATACACAGGGTTCTATGCAGAATCCGCTGGCCTTCTGTGTAGAATCATTTCTCCCTCCCAAGAATCCTTAAAGAACCTCCTTCCAGAAAGAGTGAACGAAAGGTTCTAGATTGAAAGGGGGTTCTTCATATAGGCCTAATGTTTGGTCTTCTGACAAGGAATGCTTGAAGACACTTATTTTTTGATTAGACATTTTTCAGGTGACAATTGTTCCAGGTAGAATTTTACCCCTCCAAGAGGAACCCTTTTTCCCCCTAATTTTTTGGATATCATCTCAGATTTACAGAAATCTGTGAATGTTTCCCAGTCCAGACGTAGCAGACCACCTGACTCATCAGGATCTAGAATCTTCCGCCTGCAACCGAGCCTTCTCTCCGCCCTTCTGACCAGCTCTTTTCTTTTTAACGGCTCTTTATCTCTCTGCTGCTTTGACACCATGTTCACAAAAAGTGCTCTTTATACCTTTTTGTTGATAATAGAACTCCCAGCAGTGCTGATGCCTGTTCTTACATCTTGCTGATGGTACTCATAAGGTCTCCTGCAGGGACTCACTTTGCTAAAAACACCATCTCTATTCTGCAAGCCTTTAGTGTTCAGCCACCTCCAGTCTTCCAGGCCACGCCAATTCTCCGGGTCATTTCATCCTCCTCATTTCTCTCTGTCTACAGGTTATGATCCCCCCCCCCCTCCTCGTGAATTTTCTCATGCTCATGAGACATCTATCCCTGGACGCGTTCCTGTGACTTTAACCTTTCCAGATACAGTTTTACTACTCCTTCCTGCTAAAATCACCACCCACTCACGCTCTTCACTTTCACGAAGCCTTGTCTTCTCCAGGCATCTTCAGCAAAAAACCTATATTACCTAATCACCGATCTTTCTCTCAACACAATTTTACTGTGACTGAGAATCTATCCTTTTTCTAATTTTATGATTAGCTGGTTTCATACTTTAAAGGCTTTAGTCTTGTCTTGAAAAACTCACTTAGCCTTTTTAAAAATTCTCTTAGCTTGTCTTTCTTATACTCCTCATCCTTTTAAACTGATGCTGCATGGTCTAATTAATATCTAATGTGCATACTCTTACCATGAATAAACAATGTACGAATACACAATTCAACACTTGCATCCCCCCCCCCGAGTTGATTTGCTTATTTCGTGAATTGCATTAAATTTATGAAAAGGGTTTTCTAAAATGTATTTGTGCTCACAGGTTCATGGGTTCAGCCCTAAACAAGTACACCGCGTGTTCTCGCAAGGCACTTAGCCCAAATTAATCAGCGAGCCGAGTGTGACTCTGCATCAAAATTTGACGACGGCCTGGAAAAATACCAGCTTAACGCACGCTATTTCTGCAAACCATAAATCTCACCACTGCTGAAGAAAGAATTACGAACTGCTGCTGGTTATGTTATAATGCAGCATCGATTGTGTCCCTAACAAAGGCTAAATGATATTGTTTACATTTACCTAGAAATAATGGATTGCTGCTGTGAGCAAGGAAAAATGACCTTGAAACAAAATGGTGGGTTATTTCATCCTCTCTCTACTAATTCTTACCGGTGTCTTCAGCCATTAGGCTGCAGTGCTCCACGGCGGCCTGAGCCATGTCTGCGACCCGCTGGACGAAGAAGCTGCCTTCAGTGTCTATGTATGCCACTTGGCCTCCCAGTCCCCCAAAGCACACTGGGATCTGGACATCCACAGCCAGCTGCATGCTAGAGCACAGGAAGAGAGGAGGCAGGAGAGAGGATCATGGGAGCTTAAATTCAATATCCCGGTTAAGTGATTCCTCCAATAAGGGCAAAAGCATAATCGCATTATGGTACTCTTTGCTTTATTGCCACCCGTCTCCAGCATTGCCCATTATACATCCCACTTACACAGTTCAAATCTATAATGCATAACATTGGATCTACAGAGAGCACCAAAACAACAACAACAAAACAAAATGCCAGCTCTTTCTGAGAATTAGCTCCAAAATCTATTTTCACCAACATTCAGAACAAAATTCTTCTTTTGTTTTGGTTGATAGCATTTCTTTGGTAGAAAATACTCAAGGATCTGCAGCAGCATTTTCAAACTGTGCTGCCATCTAAAGAGTTAAAGCATTTTCAAACGTGTATTTGACCCAGGTCTGTTTGACCCAGATAGTGCCCAGCCCAGTCTTACCACAGCTGCGTCTTGCCCACACCAGGCGCCCCGCAGACCTCCATGGTCTTGCCCACGGGCACTCCTCCTCCGAGCATACAGTCCAGGTCCGAGCAGAAGGTGACTATGCTTCCGAGGGTCTGCTCCCTCTCCAGCAGCTCCAGGGCTGTTAACCTGCTCCCCGCTGCCCTCCCCTGGTGGGGCTCAGACCGCACGGCCTGCAGGACCTCTTCCGCCTCCTCCTGGGAGATCCCTGCCTCTGCAAAGCACCAGTCACAGCCGGCGTCTCTTCAGACAGGAAGCCAGGTAAAATCTGACCGCTCCTGTTTACACGTATAACTGAAAAAATCCAAACCATGTAGTGTGTCTGTGCCTATGCCTAGAGCTATACTCTCCTCCTGAAGCTGGTGATCCAAGCCAAGGGATGCCAAGCGCTCCATCTCCACAGAGCTTTTAGTGAGAGTGGACACAGCATACAGCTTTCTGTAAATTCTGTAAAACCTTATACAAATAAAATGGAACTGCTCTTAATTTAATTTGATCTCTGGCTGATGGCTGCTTGTGTCAATGACCAAAGGATGAGAGTTTTCAAGAGATGCACACCAGAAAACTTCACATTATTATCTTTGATCTCTTGAATATTCCAAGCATTTTACCCATTGAACATTTCCTTTTCCTGGGTCACCACTAATATAAATATATTTCATATTTCCTTGTAGTTTATTGTTATTCTCGATGAACGGGAAAATGTAGTTTGTGCTTTGTAAGACATAAAAATCCATGCACATATCTTATTCACAATTGCTGGGCTCTCCCGCCTCTCCATACACCAGTTTACTTTCAGAAATTGCCCCCGTTCCCCTTCACGAGAGAATGAGACTACCCGTTACCTGCGTGCATACTGGGTTTTTATCTTAATGGCAGCACTTGAATACATCTAGCACTGGCAATAGAAAATGAAGTCATTTCCCCCTTACCAGTACAAAATATGCCTTTCGTGTATTGTTATCAGAAAGGTCAAGTATCCGTTTAACATTCCTTCCATCCACAAACCTGGTGGGGGTAATTATAGCCACTGCTAGCTGCGTTACCTTT
Source organism: Anguilla rostrata (assembly GCF_018555375.3). NCBI lineage: Eukaryota > Metazoa > Chordata > Actinopteri > Anguilliformes > Anguillidae > Anguilla > Anguilla rostrata. The sequence continues at coordinate 44,521,863 of NC_057941.1, read as the reverse complement.
GCTGAGTTGCAGAGGTCGGAAGTCGCACAGATCTGCAGCGGACTGAAAGCCAGCATTGATCAGCCTCACTTTCACAGCTGGGGCGAAGGGAAAGCTCGACAGGGCTCTCTGCATCCTTCGTTAAACGTTACTTCACCAGCTCCCACGACCAAGCAAATTACCTAGCACACAGGACAAAAGTACTTTATATTAGTTTATTTGGCTAGTATAATTTAACTAGTTGGCCAGCTGAAACGGTTAATTCCTCACCATACATCCCACCAACTTAGGATAACTTCAACATTATTATATTGTATACCAATACGGTGCATGCAGGTAAATAAAAATGTAAACTACGGTTTAATCTAGCTGCGGAATTATATATTTTTTAAACACATTACTGTCCAGCCAGCTGTCAAGTGTCAAAAAGCCATTTAACTAACGCTTAGGTTATAATATTGTTTATCTTAGCGAACTAGTTCTTCAATTAGTAAACCAAATAAACGTTGCAAAAAACGTGTCGCCAAAGTTAGGACTTGAACTGTCATAAGCCAGGAAAAGTAATGTATTCCAGTGCGTTTTCTAAAACTCACCGAATATTTTGTTCGTTATAGACAGGATGAACTAACTGCAGACGAACTGCGCAGCAGCCATTTTTGATCATCCCTCCAAATCTTCACCGGAGGAAGTGACTGTTCTGTGATTGCAAAAGCTCACAGTCCGATACCGCCCCCGTGTGGTACATCCAACAGAAAACAATTCAATTTGCTTACATGCATGGGACATACCACTTTCCAAGGTGTCACGACGAAAAATGAATTAATTAAAAACATTTTGCGGCATATTTTATATAAATGTAAAAGCGAATTTATAAATTGCGATCAATGTGTGGAATAACAATCTGGATAACCTTCAATCATTAATGTCCATAAATAAAGATCTTCCGTATGTACTCAGGTATACTCAAAGTACAATGCATCCGTTGAATAACGCAAACATTTTTGCCGTCATTTGCCATATTGCTCTACGCAGGTTTCCATTCAATTTTGCCTCAGGTTTGCCGCTGGTGTGCGAAGTGTCTTTTACACTTAATTGGCAAGAGATACATAGTTTTACATCAATATGTTAATGTTACAATGTAGTATTGTAGCTAGTGACTGCAATCTAATTGGCTGAAGAAGCACCCATGTGCATTAACAGATCACTCTTAAGTTTGCTGTGTTGAGATTGCTCCCTTGAACAATTATGCAGAATTGCTCATGCACGTGCATTATTTTCAATGTCTGTGATGACGGTTAATGTCAAAATCAGTTATGAAACGGCTAACGTGGTAGGAATTTATTCGTCTTGTATTTATGGTTAGGTTGTTTGTATGCCGCTAGCAATCGACACCCAACCATGCGGCCACGTTGCATCCATACCACGCGATATGGTTCATTTAGCTCGGGTTAGCCAGCTAAAAACAGGCGCAAAAGTTAACGGCTAACGTCGATCGTTAGCTTATTGCCAGTAGTCTAACTAGCCGACAAAACGGGGTTATGACTAGTTCGCTAGGTGGAATTGTGCTAACTAAATTAGCCGATGTTTATGATGGTTGTTAAGCTACAGTGTGTGCAAAATGTGTCAGTGCTGCTAGATTTAACAGATGAACTTTTTTTATTTTCAGACTTCTTTTGCGGAGGCAAGTTAGAACTACAGGTCACTGGCTGGAGGTAGAGCACAGTTTTCTCTACGGAAAAGCGCCATGGCTGCCATGCCCCTCTTGCCCTGCCCTGTGCGGCTTGGCATAGTGAAGGATGGAGGCCCGGTGGAGCAGTTACATAAATACACTCTGGAGAAAAACCTACAGAAGATGGAAAAGCTGCTCAAGAAAGGTATGTTTTCTCACCTCTGTCATCTACCTACCAGATATCATAATTGAGATGCTGAATGTGTGTCTTAGAAAATGATAGCGAACGTGATGTTCACAATATGCAACTTTACTATATTTAGTCTAGATGCGGCATGTCACATTGCTGCTCGTGGGTTTGCAGGTGGGCGTACTGTGTTACCTTATAAACTGATGCTAATGTGAGGTTAAATCTCCATGTTTGTGCAATAGGTGTGCACGTTGACTCTGTCAATAACCTTGGCCAGACACCTCTGTTTTGTGCATCTCTCCTGGGCCTGACGACCGTGGTTGAGTTACTGCTGCGTTACGGAGCTGACCCAAATCAGTAAAGTTGACGCCCCATAAATGCGTGTTCATGTGCTTTTTATTGTTGTTAGTTCGTCGATCATAAGTTAAACTGGTAGCCATTTACGTTTGTGCGCTCTGTATGCTGGATTTTTAAAAGTTGCCTTTATGTATACCCAGTCGCTGCGAAGACAGGAGCACGCCGGTCCATGCCGCCGTATTCTCCTGTAAACCATGGCTGCTCAGCGGAGTGCTGGACGCCGGTGGTGACTTGCGGTTACACGACCACAAGGGCCATACCCCGCAAGACTGGGCCAAGGCCGGAGCTCAGGAACACAGTCAGAGGGTATGAATATGAGCATCACCTCGCCCACATTTTCCACCCAGGTCACACATCATATTGTGCCATTTTGCACCTTTATATGTCACCAATCTGTAGCATTGCTACTTGGATTGCAGCCAATATTCATGAAAGAGCGAGATTTCTGTTAGTACAGTGTGTATGTTTTATCTCATGGTGTACAAGTTTTGAAAAAGCAGAAAGTGAAACTTGAATTTTTGATCCAATCTGAAGTATCACTGTCGTAGAAGAAGATACCTTCAGAAAAGTTTGTTGGTTCCCTGTGACGTTTTAATATTTCTGGTAGGATGTCTGGAAATGCTTGGTCCCAGTCCTGACCCCTAGACATTCATCTTTTACTGTGAAAGTATTAAAAAGCTCTGGCTGTTCTAGTATTGACACTGTGATTTTTAAACCATTAAAAAGCAAACTTACACAAAAATTGACAATATACTTCAAAGCAATTTAATGGCATTAAGAAAGTGTCTCTGACATACCTTAATCAATGTGTTGATTTGCGGTTAATCACTTAAAGGATTAAAGGATTCGATGGAGTAAAGGATTGAATGCATCAGAGTGAATGATAGTAGTCCTCTGCTGTCCCCTAACCCCCCTCCTCCTCCACCTCCTCTTTCCCCCTCCTCCACTGACTCCTCCTGTTCCTCCTCCTCCCCCTTCCTCAGATGGTAGACTTTCTGAAACGCTGCGTGTCCCACATGCATAGCCTGTCCCAGCCACTGCAGCCTCAGGACCATCGCCGGACCCCCAGCTCCTCCAAAACGCTGCTGCGCTCCCCATCCCTGCTGGAGTTTCTCAGAACAGGGTGAGGGCGAGCCACCCACCCACCCCCTCCCCCTACACTTGTACCTCCACCTTATTGGTTATTTTTTATTTTTTTCATTTTGGTGCAATCAGGTGCCATGCTTATCCAGGTCAACTCCAGAACAGGCCGGGAGAAATGCAAGCTCTTCAAGGACGACAATAAGGACGTCTTATGTTCTGGAGGGGAAATTCAATTGCCTGACACTTTCAATTGCCTATTCAACAGAATTGATTGTACAAGTAGCCAGCCTGCGTTACAGTAAGGTGTGCAGGTCTAACAGACATTTCTGAGTGGATGAAGTTCTCTCCTGAAGATGATATCTGGTTCAGGGGATAGGTGCTCATTTTTTTTCTCATCCAGGACTATGCTAATATTCTGTTTGAACCGTTCCCCATGAGTGGGCACACGTTCTCCCATGCTACTGTTTATTAATCTGTGTTCCAGGAGCTCCGACCTCCCCGCGAACAGAAAGCTGAGCACGAAATCGCCCCTTTTCGACACGGTCCAGTGCTTTGGCTTCGGAAAGGTGAACGAGAACACCAACCGTGACTCCCTCTGTGTGTGAATGCCCACAGTTCCCATTGAGAGCTGGAGCAGAATGTGTTGTTGAGCGTAGCTGAGGTGCAGAGAGGTGGTTTGTTTGCACACACGTTGGGTGTCGTTTGCGTGTTGCAGCTGTGTGTGGACAGGCCCAGGCAGCCCCTGGGGCTCACGGCCAGCTTGCCCTTCGTGGCGGACAGAGAGCTCGGGCAGGCAGACGACGAGCCCATGGTCACCTATACCTGCGAATCCTTCATCAAAATGACCAAGTAAGACCGCACACAGGGGTGCCATAAGGAGGGGAGGGGAGGAGTTAGGAGGGCTGATTGACAGGAGCCGTCATCAGAATAAATGCCGATGTACAGCATTTTCTGGGGTGGAGGGGGCCCTCAAAAAATATCAGAACGTAGGATTTTCTGGGGTGGGGGGGGGGGGCAATGTGAGATCTTCTCATTGGTTCCAAAGTCCATGTTGGCACCCCTGGACGCACACATAGAACACTTGTTAATTGGTGCAATGTCATCCTAAAGAGGGTAGGTTTTGTATCTACAGTTGATGTAATGGTAGTGCAAGGGGCAAGTTAATGAACTGACATCAGCTTATTGCTTCAATGACACGTTTGAAACGTGTAAAAATGTTAACCAAGTTATTGTACCTCAAATGAATGCTATGGAAATGTCCATGACCGGTTCAGCTGCTTTAAAAACTTTATTGACACCACCTTGGATTTTCTTTATTAGTTACAGCTGGAAGGGATGTCGGGTGACAGTGAAAGATCTGCAATCCCATAATGCACTGCAACATGGCAATCAAGTGGGCTACCTGGACCTGCTGATCACCGAGCAAGAATACTGCTGGTGAGAGAGCAATGTGCCGAATAATTAAATGTAGCTTTCAGTTAGAAATAAGTTGAAGTCGAATTACAGAAGTTTTGAAAAGTGGAGCAGTGATGTTAACTTCATTAAGAAATCTTAAGATTTTAAGTTTAAGTTTAAGTTTGACAAATATGTGTGCTATCTAGTATGTGTGCACGCATCATGAGTTCTTGTGCCCCTGATGGTATGGTAATGATGCGGTTGTGCCCCTGGTGCAGCCAGCTGTACCACCCTCACCTCCTGCAGTTGCTGGCGGTTGGCATGAGTCCCGATGTGCAGCAGATCCGCTTGGTGTTTGAGAGAGTGCACATGGGGTCCCTCCACACCGTCCTGCATCACAGGGTAGGCAGGACCACTGAGATTTTGTCAGTGTTAAAATGTTCGTATACGCCAGACCTCTGTTTTTCAAATAGTTATTTAAATTATTCCAACTCCTTAGATGCCGGTAAAACTTGCAGGGTATGGAAATTCTGGGGCAAATATCGTCATGTTTGACTGGATATATTAGCCAATGGCGATACCTCCATGTTTAATATTATAGCATAAATGCAAACTGCAACCAATGATGGAAGAAATAGATTAGCACCGATGTCAGTGTAGGAATGTATTACATTATTAATAAACTGAATTATTTGATTGTTAATCATAAATAATAATAATAAATGTAAAATAAGAGAGGATCAGATGACTTGGGCATCAAAATTTAAGACAAGTATCACAGAACTAACATACATAGTAGGGATTTGAAAGATGTCTCTGCCTAAACTTTTAGTATACATTGTTTCTGCATAAGCATGCCTGCTCAAATACTTCAAAGTAAGTACTAAAAGTGCAGAAGTGTGTAGCGGAGGCTGACTCCTGTTACCCCCCCCCTCCCTCAGCGTGAGCAATACCCCGCGCTGCAGGCGGAGGGGGCACTGTCCCTGCTGCTGCAGGTGTGCGAGGCCCTGCTCTACCTGCACGGGCGGGGCCTGGTGATGAGGTCACTGTCCTCCCACGCCGTGCAGGTCGTCCACCCCGGCGTGGCCAAGGTCACCGGCCTCGGCTTCGCCGTCCCCAGGTACGACACCCCGGTCACATGGTCTAGGCGTGGCTCTCAGTGGCCTTGGGAATGCGCTGGGGATCTTTGCCAATTTTCCTATTACTCTATGTACTGCTTAAATTTTTGTCGTTTGTAAACGGCATGCTTATGATGGTTTGAAATGGTAACAGATGGAATGAAGGTGGGTGAAAATTATTTAATATTGTCAGATTGTGTGTCAAACTGGGTGTCGCAAGGTATAGCTTATCCACTGAAAACCAGACGCGTACGTTTGATACTGTCATATGTCAATAATTTCATGGGAAAATTGGAATGTACCGGAATGTACTTCGACCTTTGTGTGGCATGTTTACGCTTACCAAGGAGCCGTTGCTTTCAAATTTTAACTAAGTTTCAGGTTCAGGCCCAGTGAAATAAGGCCCTTTATGGAGTTTTAGGTCTGAAGACCACACATCTGTTTGACGAGGCTCAAGGTCCTCACTGTCACATGATCTCTGTGTGTTCTCTGAGCAGCTGTGAAAGTGGGGGCCCTAGCAGCCCCGCCCCCCTGCCCCTCCCCCAGGAGCTGTACAATTGGGCTGCCCCAGAGGCCATCAGAAACGGGGCCTGCTGTGGAAAAGCAGATCTCTACAGCCTGTGTGCCCTCATTCAGGAGCTCTTCACAGGTGTGTCACCAGCAGCATGCGCTGCAATGTGCTGCATTGTGGCGGTTCATAGTGATGTTTTAAGCAGGTGTGCTTGGGTGGCGCAGTAAAAGTGCAGTTTGGTGGATGTCTGCAATGTAGGTAAATGTTGAGCTCTGGTTTCCCATGGTACCTTTCAGCTCCAGTTCATAGCTAATTTTGCTCTCACCACATAGTTTTACAGAGGCCCTCATGGCCTTCAGCTTGTTTTTAACTGTCCTTATTTTTGTGCGGTAATGTTATGAGTTTAGCCCTTTAAAGCTGTCTGCAGCTGCCCCCCTGTCCTGTTCACAGCCCCCCCCGTCCCGCTCACGGCTTTGCTGCGCGTGTTGTTCCAGACGCGGTGCCGTGGGGGCCGGTGGACCCCCGCTGCATCCGGCAGGCCGTGGAGTCGGGCCAGGCCCTGGCGGCCGATGGGAGCATCCCGCAGCCGTACTGTCAGCTGGTGAGGGCCGGCCTGCAGCCCCGGGCCCAGGAGCGGAGCTGCAGCCTGCAGGACCTGCGCTACCTTCTGCGCTCCAACATCAGGGTACGCTCATCAGTACTTACACTCTACACCAGGGGTCCTCAATCATATCCAGAAAGGGCCGGTGTGGGTGCAGGCTTTTGTTCCAACTGGGCAGTTACACACCTGATTCTACTAATCAACCACTAGAGTCTTTGCTAAGGACCTTCATTAGTAGAATCAGGTGTGTCACTGCTTGGTGGGAACAAAAGCCTGCACCCATACCGGCCCTTTCTGGATAAGATTGAGGACCTCTGCTCTACACTGTTTTATTAAATAGCAGTTGAATTGAAAATATTTGACTTGGAGGCTACATTTTGAAAAAGGATGCTGGCCCCCAGGAAAAAGTAGTTTGTATACACCAATGTTGGGGAACAACAATAATATCAGTGGTAGCATTCAGCTCTAATTCATATTTGGCTGATTTCCTGTCGCTCTGTAAAGTAATTGTATAATGGTGCATTGAAGTCGATGGTGTGTGATAATTATGAGAAACTGGGGCAAGCCCTGTATGTAAAGAGTAAGGTCATGGAAGTTTCCAGACTCGAGGGGCCCTTGCTTCGTGACTCATGAGGTGCCCTGAAGCAGGAGGATGGCGGGTGTTGACGGCGCTGTGTTCCCCAGGAGCTGGCCCAGAGCGGAGGCTGGAGGGGGAGTGGTCTGTTCTGGGAGACGGCGGGGCCCGGGGGGCGGAGCCCGGAGCCCACGCAGAGCGGGGATGAAGAGCAGACGGGTGAGGCTGCTGCTCGCTCAGTCACACTCGGCGTGTGAAGCTAACACCCACCACCTGCCAAATACTGGTAAAATTCAAACTGTGGCTGGTAAGATTTTCTACCCTAGCAGCCACTTTGTCAGGAAGCAAACCAGGTTGAGTTATATTGTAAAAGGTAATGTGACTGGTGATTTTAGTTTTTCCACAAGCCGCTCTGGCCAGTGGCTGAAAGAGGTTAATTTCATGCCCTGCACACTAAACGGTTCAGTGTTGCTGTAGTGTTCTGTGAGCCCCAGCAGCTGCTGGTCTGACCTGAGCTCTTCCCCAGGCTCCGGGCCTGCAGCAGTCAGAGATGAGGAAGGGGATCCGTGTGCCAAGCAGTCCGACAGCATGGTGGCGCGGGAGATCGAGGCCCAGCTGAACCAGCTGGACCAGCTGCTGGACGGGCAGGAGGAGGAGGAGGAGGAGGAGGACCCGACTGCCTCTGACCAGTCCTCGCCGCTGACCACCTTCTGCGAAAGCCTCTCTCTGGAGGACTGCCGCCCGTCCCTGGACGACCCCCAGTTGGAGAGCTCCGGGGACTCCGGGTCCGAGAGCAGCAGCACCCTCCCCGGGTGGCCCGAGCAGGCGGGGCCGTGGGGGGGCGTCCCGGCGCCCGAGCCGGCCAGCAGGGAGGCGGAGCACATCGGCTCGGTGGTGCTCAACCTGAAGGTGTCGCAGGTGCTGCTGCAGCAGTCGGAGAGCAGCTTGCGGGTCGTGGAGGCCGCCCTAGGAGCCGGCGGGGGCGGGGGCAGGGGTGGGGGCAGGGGCGTGGACGAAGTGGACGGGGCGGGGGCAGACCAGCCCGATGGCGGGCGGAGAGAAGGGGGAAGAGGGGGCATCGCGGGGGCCCAGTCTGAGCACGTCCTCGCCAGAGCCACCGGACCCCCGTCCCGCTCCTACCTGCCCTGCCGCGGGCCACGCCCGGGGCCCGGGACCCCCCACGGAGCGATCGGCGACCGGGAACGGGGCGCGCGCCGTTCCGTCTGGGAGGAGGAGCTGAGCTTCTACAGCTCCGCCCAGGAGGAGAGCTTCGGCGACGCCCAGGTAGCACCCACATCCACAGAAACGCGTCTCTCTTTCAGACTGACAGCCTGCCCGCTGCAGCTGACCACAGTCCCTCACAGGCAGATGAAGTCTATTCACTGTGTATTAATGCGACCCTCCTCCTCCCCGTCTCGGTTGTAAATTAGCAGAACAGCATGGTGACTGAGGACTCGATAGACTGGTAATGGTACTGCATTTATTCATGGCAGCATAGCCACGGTAATGAAAAATCATATTCCTCAGGTTACCTTCTGCTGTGTACAGAGGCAGATCAGCCATATGTGAGATGTTGTGCTGTAGTTTTATACTAGATCAGGCTTTCAACCTTTTCTGATGCAAGGAACCCCCACCCAGCCTCAAAGGCATCCAGGAGACCCAAATTATAAATAAAAAAGGGTTCCATTTAAAAAAAGGTTTTATATTTTGAAATATTTTCCCAAATCTATATGTTGTTATTGCATATCATACAGTGCATTCAATGCCCCCCCCCCAGGGGTCCGCGGACCCCCTGTTGAAAGCCCAGACTACATGGTGGCTAATGGAGTGAGCTGCGGTTTGCTGTTTGTAGGCAGAGAGGAGCAGTGTGTCTACAGGAGGGCCAGAGAGAGGAGAGCAGCAGTCCGCCTGCAGGCAGGGCTTAGAGGACAGGTACAGCTGTACAGGGCTGCGCAGCCACAGCGCTACATCACCTGTAGCCGCTTATTATCATTCCACGTCTTATGAATGGTTACGTATTTGCCAAATAGTTCTGTTTTCTGTAAATTATGTGGCTGAATAATTGAGTGTTAAGTTAACCTTTTTGTACCATTATTATATTTTTAACCTGATCATTGAACATTTCTACAGAAGCTTAAAGTTTCAGGGGTTGGATGTACCTTTGGCTGGAAACTGTATCTACATCTGTTACCTATTTTTATTCTTTTTAGCAAGGGAGAGAGTCCATTGACTACTAGCATGTGCAATAACACATGGCAAATGTTAGCGGTTTCTTAGCCAAGGAGGGCTCTGCTGTTTAATGTGTTTTAATGATTCATGTGTATTTGTGTATGTATTCGTTTTGCTCTGTGTGTCCGACCCCTCCCGTTGCAGGACATACACACTGTCTACCTCAGCGTACTCCCCCTGCGGCAGCCCACGGCTGGGCTGGTCTGAGCCGTCCACCACAGCCAAATGGACAAGTGAGGCTCCCGGTCACACAGTGCCTGTCACCTGAAGGTATTAATGATGTTAACTGTGTTAATGTTGCGCTTTTCTGCTTATTGTGTGTGTGTGCATGTGCTGTATGTGTGTGTTTCTGTGTGTGTGTGTGTGTGTGTGTGTGCGTGTGTGTGTATACCCGCAGGCGAAGTGTCTGAGGCGGTAGCCAGGATGACCCGCGGGCGTTTTGGATCCGCCCCCTGCCCCACTAGCAGCGACAGCGAAGAGACGGACAGAAGGGTGTGGGCGGGAAGGCAGGATCCGCTGGGCCACAGTGACCCTCGCGGGCGCGTACAGGAACTGCAGGAGGTGGACAGTGGCCACAGCAGTGCAGAGATGGAGCACCTCTTCAAGAGCTTTGCAGGTGACATACATTAGCAACAGAATGTAAAGATAAATCCATAAAAGCTCCATGCAATGAGCAGTATAAGGCAGCAGATCTCTGCACACTTCAAAATCACTTGGCCAAACCACAGCACAGCCACATCTCATTTTAACCAATCTTTATACTATATTTAGTCCTTTCTCCCCTGTTTTTCCCATAGTCGTGTACTCATCCCGTCACTTGCAGCGTACAGTTTGGGGGAGTGAAAACATGCTGCTCTCTTCCAAAGCAGCGAGCCGTTACTGCACACGACAACTGTAACCGCCACTCCCCCAGTGACGCTGCGGCCAGTCACTGCACCTCACTGCAGCCTGGAACAGTGTGCCCTGGCGCAGTCAGGATTCCATAACACTGTGCACTTAGACCCTGTGTTTCTCAGTGAAAGTCCCGGCGCCTGTCTTTCCAAACCCGGTTTGTGTGACCGCTGTGCTGTGTGTGTATGTATGTATGTGTGTGTGCGCGCGCGCGTGTGTGTGTGTGTGTCCGGCCAGGTATCCAGAGCGAGAGCGAGGGCGACTCGGACTTCCACACCGTCAACCGCACCTTCGGCCTGAGCTGTGGGGCCTGGGAGGGGGCGGGGCAGGAAGAGGTATGTACAGGCCTACAGCAGCCAATAAGAGCCGGTCTGAGTACTCTGAGGTCAGAGTGCAATGAAGAGTGCAGTGAAAATGCTTTAAAGTTATACATAGAAATACCATTTCATTGGGGCCTCTATATCTTGCTGAATAGTTCCCATTATGTTCTCTCATTGGCTGTCACTATGTTTGGAGAAGAATTTAGAATTATTTATTATTTTATGTATGATGCGTTTCTTTTGGATCTTCCATTAGTCATAGCAAACATGTATTTACAGTCAAAGAGAACAGACCTGCCTCTATGGACTGGAGGGGCCACCCCTATCATTACCCCTACCTACCTTGTGGCTGCACTGACGGTATAGGGTGTGGGAGTGCTGAACAGTGCTTGTTTGTGCTTTCAGGAGGAGGGCACCTCTGATTCGGACTACGCCCAGTCTCCAGAGGGTCCCTCCAGCGTGTTCTACACCCCCAACCCAGAGCTTCAGCCACACCCCACAGGGAGGTGCTCACAGGTGGGGAGTTTCCCTGCGTCATGGGGTGACGGTGCAGATGACATCACAAACTACTCGCACAGCAGACATCACTGAAATGGGATGGGTGTATATTTCAGAGAGAGCCAGCATTTACAAAATGTTTTTTTTTGTTTCATGACGACTGTAGGAACCCATCCAAACAACATCTTTTAAATGGAGTTTTTACTTGTTTAGCCCAGTTTGGTTGATATTCAGCATTGCAGTACCCATGGTTACAGGGCCAAGCCAGCCACCACTGCTCACTCATAGGTTTAGAGAGTTTCCCGCAGCTCTGCTGTAGTTGGTGCGGGAGATTCGGTGATCGGCGGCCAGGTCAAACGCAGACTCTGCCCCGCTCCAGACGCCCAGCTCGGACGGAGACCTGGAGGTGACCATGGAGGTGTGTCAGCCCACCGCTAGCTCCGGGGGAGGAGGAGCGTCGGAGCGCTCGGGACCTCCTCCAAACGCGGTTCACCCGCTAAACGCCGTCTTACAGAGGAGCAGCCACAGCCCTCAGCGAGGTAGGACCCCCCCCCCCACTCCCCTCCATGTTATTGTGCCTCTAACAGTAAGCCTCAGCCTGTCCTGCTGCTCGTGCCACTGTCCCGCTCGCTAACGTAATGGCTTCCCATCGATATGGTTTTTTTTTTTTCTCCACGCGGAACGGATTGTGAAACTGAACCACCATGTCGGGTTTGCACCTTGTGACCAGTGTTGCCAAAAAAATCTCACAAGAAGTCGCTATTGGCTCTCTGAAAGTTCGCTAACAGTCGCTAGATTGCGTTGGGGGGTGCTACCTTGTTACCGTTAGTCGCTAGATAACATTTTTAGTTGCTAGGGAAGTCAAAAAGTCGCTAAATGGCAACACTGCTTGCGACCTGTTCCCGGTTAACCCCGCGCTGCGTGTAGACCGGTTTCCTCGGTGTGAAGCTGTACTCCGTTCCGCAGGAGGCCGTTCCCCCGCGGCGGAGTCCGCGGTGACCAAACCCGCCGCTGGTCAGCAGGCCCCCTCAGCTGTAGCCAGGTAATAACGCCGAAACCACTCTACACTGAAATATCGGGCTGTTCCCACAAACATAAGCACATTGTACACCCTGTCAGACCTGGGCCAAATACGCATTTGTTATGGATTCAAATACTTTTTTCTAGGCTTTACTGATCTTGTCTGGTGTAATGGAGCCAATGAAATACTCTCAAAAAGTTTGAACCCCACCTTCGGGTCATATTGGCAAGCTCAGTTACACTAGGCCAGATCAACGGTTGATCAGGTCTGCGCTCTGTATATACCCTGCCATTTTAAGATGAATGCCAAGACTTGACTAGACTGAACCCTGTGCAAAACTTGCTGGAGAGCGCTGATTTTAAAACTGGGAGTTGTAGTTTGTGGAGTTGTTCTGGGGTGTTGGCCCATTCGCCTGGTGCTGTGTGTGTCACAGCGGACTCCCAGACCTGGCCGAGCTGGCGGAACTGTCCAGCATCACGTGCTCGCCCGCCCAGAACCAGGAGTGGGCGGGGCAACCGGCACTGCGGCCCAGCCCACTCGGCAGACGCCCCGCCCCCTGCAACAGCACCCCTCGAAGCCCAGGTACCCACGCCTCCCCCCCAATACCCTGGGACTGACCCATCTGGGACCACTGCCTGAATAATGTTTGGAAACAGGATTGGGGTCAAATCCATTACAGTGAATTTTAAATGTTTTTCGATGCTCTCTGAGGATATGTATGATTATGTAAACAATAAGAAACTACAAGTCCAGCAAAAGTGGACACAGCAAATTTGTGAATCAAAGTTGTCACACTTCTGAAATGTGTCAGATTTGCTGTTTGGTGTAAAAATTGCACTGATGACGGTGGTGATCCGGGGGTGTCTGTGCCAGTGGGAAGCCCCCACCACAGGCCCATGGATGCCTGCGCAGCGCCCCTCCCCCACCTGCCGAGTCTGCTGGACACCTGTCCCTGGAGCGACACTCCCTCCCAGACCCTCAGCACCGAGAGCTTCGCCACCGCCACCCCGGGAGACAGCAGCACGGTCAGACCTGCCCTTTCACCGAGCACTTAACATGCCCTGCATCAGAGTTCCTGTCAGACCTGCAGCAGAGTTCCTGTCAGACTCGCGCTAGAGTTCCTGTCAGACCCGCGCTAGAGTTCCTGTCAGACCCGCGCTAGAGTTCCTGTCAGACCCGCGCTAGAGTTCCTGTCAGACCCGCACTAGAGTTCCTGTCAGACCCGCGCTAGAGTTCCTGTCAGACCCGCACTAGAGTTCCTGTCAGACCCGCGCTAAAGTTCCTGTCAGACTCGCACTAGAGTTCCTCTCAGACCTGCGCTAGAGTTCCTGTCAGACCCGCGCTAGAGTTCCTGTCAGACCCGCGCTAGAGTTCCTGTCAGACTCGCACTAGAGTTCCTGTCAGACCTGCGCTAGAGTTCCTGTCAGACCCGCATTAGAGTTCCTGTCAGACCAGCGCTAGAGTTCCTGTCAGACCTGCACAAGAGTTTCAGTCATTGTGGCCATGTTGGTTTATCACCAACGAGCATATTTTTAAACTATTGTAGAATAGAGAAGAGGTTAGAGAGAGTAATGAACTATATAAAGTTGCAAACTAATAAAGTTTGTCCAAAACCTCACGACTACTCCATAGAGCTATATTGGTAAATGGAAAATCAGTTCTGTTCCGGAGAATTCTATTATTTGGAGATGTGCTTCACACGACAACACGTACGCATCATCCCGGGCGACTGCCTGACAGTATTCATGTTCAGTGGCTTTAGTGCTGATAAGGCTTCCGGTTCAGCCGAGGCTCAACGCTGGCTCTCTCCTTACCCAGACGGAGACGTCAGCGTCCAGCGTTCTGCGGTCTCCCATGTGGGCCCAAGAGACGGACACCCCCACCGGCCCTCGGGACCCCCCCGCGGCGAGGGGGGCCGCCGGCGCGTCCGCTAACCGGGACGCCGCGCGCCCCGGAGACGCCGCACCAGCCGTCAACGGTGAGACCGCGGGGGCGGACGGCTCGGAGGGGGAGGCCCAGACGCGCGGCGGGGGGGCGGGAGTCGTGACGGCGAGCGGAGGGGAGGGGCTCCCCGCGGCGGAGGAGCGCCCAGACCTCGGGCGCGGTGACTCAGAGCGCGGCGACGCCGACGCGCCGGCAGAGGGAGGTGAGGCAGCGCGCCGTTCCGCACGCCTGTCCGAGCCCATGCGCTCGGCGTCCTCACAAGCGCCACTCAGTCAGCTGACCCGTACAGAGACCGCGGCGCGCTTCTTAGCAACGTTCTGTTAGCCGCGGGGAACGGCTCCGTCTGTGACGCGACGGCCTGGATTAGTCTGAGTTTCTCTGCGCAGGGGTGGAGAATTCGGGGGTGATGCCCGAGGACAGAGGAAAGCCCGGTGAAGAAGAAGAGACACCTGACGGAGAGACGCTGGGTGAGGGTGGTCCCAAACGGGAGGAGGGATTCGTAAACCCCTGTCAGTGTCTGACCTCCACACCGTCCCTCTTGCACTCGATTTCCTGCCTGCAGTTTCAGTGTGTTCTGATGTCTGCTTGGATCAGACAGATCCATTGCATTTGATAAGTGTTCCTCCTATTTTTGTAGGTTCAGTAAAAAAAGCCAGATCGTACTGGAAAGAGATGGTTTGTATTCTGCTTGTATATCAAGCCGCTTCACACCATTAATACTGAGGGAAAACTCACAAACCTTCTCTGAGCTGTCTAAGCGTATATCTGGCCTCCATCCATGTGCGCTCATTTTTCTGGATAGTTAGCTGCTTACATGCTGTATTGCTTTTTACATGGTCCTCTTCAGCATTGTAGCTAATGGAGTGCACTCCATTTATCAGAATCAGCGATCATAACAAATTAAATTCTTACCTCTGGGACAAACCTATATATACACCCATATGCATTGCTCCACTTACAAAAATGAGCCACTTACAGTATCCTAATTTATTATGATAGATTCATATAGTGCTTGAAGAAAGCTTACTGTACTGTTCAGTTAAAATAAGGATTTTTCTAGGACAGTGGTCTCCAACCCTGGTCCTGGAGAGCTACAGGGTCTGCTGGTTTTCATAGTGACTCTGCACTTCATGAATCAGTTAGAGCAGTAGATTACACAGTTAACTCAACTCACCTGGTGTCTTGAGTTGGGTCTCAATTGGGTGCTGATTTTAAGGTGAAAACAAAAACCAGCAGACCCGGCCTGTAGCTCTCCAGGACCAGGGTTGGAAACCACTGGTCTAGGACATAGCTGTGCGTTTCTACAGTCTACACAAAACTCGTTGTTTCCAGTACGCGCGGTTAACTTCGGGCGAAGCCAGAAAGAGGTGGTTGGTGAGTGATAATTCTACTCGTTTCCGTGTCCAGGCAGCGGCCCGGGCCGCGACTCCGCTGCGGCGGACGGCGGGGCCCCCGGAGAGAACGCCCGAGAGAGGACTCCGTCCCCAGACGATCGGTGCGTCATGGAGGAGACTCAGAGGTGCGAGCTGCTTACGTGTGACACGCTCGCGTTTTTTTTTCGAGCCGGCCAAACTTCCGTGTGCGGCGGGGTTGATTCCATTTATATCCCGACAGCTCATCATCCGCTGATGGAACATTATGGTTTTTCACAGTTCACAAATGACGTATCGGTTAGTGAGTGTTCTGAAATGAAGTGAGCAAGCAAGCAGTGAATGACATATGATGCTCGAGTGCTTCCCCTACACAGAGCTCACTCCACACTGGACGCAGACCTGCAAGGCCTGCTGTTGGAGATGGCCACCGGCCAGAGGTTCATGGAAAGCCCTGGAGCCATAGAGCTTCCCAGAGTGCAGTGAGTGGGCCAGTCCTGCAACTTCATTAGCGCCTCCACTGGATACATTTAACCAGACAGTTATAGTCTTAACCAGACCTGGGTCAAATACGTATTTGTTTTGGATTCAAATACTTTTCTGTGCTCTATTGGTCTTGCCTGGTGTAATTGAGCCTGCCCATATGACCAGACGGCAGGGTTTTGCACTTTTTGAGAGTATTTCATTGGTTCCAATACACCAGACAAGATCAGTAAAGCATAGAAAAGTATTTGAATCCAAAACAAATACTTATTTGACCCAGGATTGGTCTGTGTGGTTCTGGCATTGCCATGGTGACCGTGTTTGAGCCCCGACAGGGACGGAGTGTGGGGTGAGAAGACCAGTCACCCGGGAGGGGACAGTATGGAAGCCGTCATTGCAGAGGGGAAGGAGGCCTCATCGTTCCCAAGAAAGTGACATTCTTAAACCAAACCACTGGCATAGCACAGTTAAAACCTCATAAACCTTGCACTGCATCTCTTAAACACTAGTGCTCATGCAGTCGTGTTGTTATCACGTTTGAACTTGTACTCCTCCCACAGACAACTTGGACCTTCAGGAAGAGAAGCTAGAGACGGTGAACCATGAGTCCTGGAGCCGGCCTCACAGGTACGGTGGCCTGTCAGCCCTAAATTCATAGTCATCCAAGATTTCTTCTCCTTTTGAAGTATATGTATTGTATTCAGCATAAGGCTGTATAGAGCAATATTCCTGATCGTAAAACTTTCTTCCTTAAATTAGCTGCTGGTTAATGTTTACTTTAAAATTATTTTTCAACTTCTATTCTTGCCACAAATCCAAAGTAATCAAATTCATGAAATACAGAGGAGTACTCTCAGTCCTTCTCTTTACAGACCAGCTGTTTTCCATCTCTCATTCAGTGAAATTCTAATCCAGTACCTGCACTGACGAAGCCATTTCCAGTATACACGTTCTAGGGTATGTGCTGTAATTGCACAATTGTCATATTCAATCTTGATAAAGATTTGAATCGGCAGCTGATCCGAAATGGCAGCTGCAGTCAGTCACTTCAGGGCACTGCGTCTGGCACCATGAACCCCGACATTAGGACTGCTGCGTGATTTCAGGATGAATTCCATCATGGACCCAGTCATGCTGAGAATGGGGAGGTTCCTAGTGATGGGAACACTTCAGTTTTAGCTGCTGTGAGTTCAGCAAGCTTATACAATTATTTCTTTGAGAGAGTCAAATCGGAGCTTTTATTTAGAAGAAACAGTTACATTATTATTCCACTCGAATCAGTGGCATTCCCGAATTTGAAAAATGTGCGAGTTTGATCCATTCTTATACTACACATATGGGGGAATTAGCAGGTTCCATGTGGAGGCATGCAAGTGGTAAAAACCTACGATTGGATCAAACCTATAATTTATTTGGGATTAAGAATTTCAATTTTTGCGCTGCTTTTCAGCTAATGAGCCCTCCCTAAATTCCTGTTCCATATGATTGTAATTGTAGTGTTTTGTTGTATAAAGAGGCTTTCAGTATGAGCACAAAAACGTGAATTCTGTTTTACTGCTTGCATTTACATTGAAAGGGAAAGTGAAAGTCAGAAGGGAATCCCAAAATACCCCATAAACACACGGTCCATTGCAGATAAAAAAGGGAACAACCCAGTAATTCATAATGAGTTTAGGTCCTGGAAAGTAGGAGGAGGACCGTGCTTATTGAAAAGATGTCCTAAATACTAGATTGCTTTCCCAGTGAGGAAATGAAAAGGGTGAACCGCCTGGAGGCACAGCGCAGTTGGGAGAGATAAGTGAATGAGTGCGCCATTTCGTTTTGGAATCTGTACGTTATGTCAGTTGCCACGTTGAATTTGTTTCAGATTTTAATCCGCATTTGTTAGTCATAATTCTAGAGTACAGCGTTATCGAACCTCGTTTTCCATGATTACTAAACCTAAATTTTATATCAATAGGTAATATGAAGCTAAATTTATGATGGAACCACACTTATACTGTACAGAGAAAAGAGGAAGGGGGAAACCATACACTACAATGTGTAGGGGTGACCGACTCTAAACCCATCACTGTCAGCGCTGTGGCCAGAACCCAGGAAGCAAGACCCAGCCCAGCACAGCACATCACTTTGCCCCCTTAATCTGAATCCAATGCCAAATATAAAAATCATTAACTCAGGAGGGGGCAGGCAGGACTTGTAAACCTGTAGCCTGCCCCCCTTGGTCCACAGTCACTCACAACACCTCAATTACATTGCCGTTCATTTCATTGAGTCGTTTTAGTTTTGGAGTCATAGCTATGGTTTCACTAACATTGCTCATTTCTGCCAAATCATTCCTGGTCTCTTTTATGGGATTTAAATACCAGTTGTGAGGTCAAGTGAATAGGCCTCGTAAATGTGCACCCATCGAAAATACCCTGGAACCAACCCTGAAACACATGTACAACCAAGTGTTAATATGCGAGGGTGGACAACCCCATCACGTGCCTCATCTGACTCAGTTGAATGACTAGAATAGTTAAATGTGTATCCTCACATGACAGTGAGTAACACTAATCTGTTTTTCCCCTCCTTGTCATCATCATAAGAGTTATTGTCTTGGAGCAGACTCCCCCTAAAGGTCAGACTGAGTCAGAGCAAGTGCTGGACAAATGACCAGCTTCCTGCCAGCGGTGATGAACAATTACGACACCACTGCCAACAACAGACCCTCAATAGACCCTCAACTCCCTATTCATACTGTTAAGAGCTGTAAGAATATAAATTTACATGTTCTTTTAATTGACAATCGAGTGGCAACTTTTTAGACGTTTCCTGTACCTTATACCATGTCTTAATGAAAAGACAGAATGTTGAGAGATTTTAATGTTACTCTCCAAATTTTTTACATTTTTGTGTTAAAATACAGTGTTTGGTGTGTATTCTAATAGTATTTCATAGTACAATAGCCCCTACTGTTCATTTTTGTGAAAAGCTCACTTTGAATGCAGTGGGATGCATTCTTGGATTCCTAAACATCTAATGTTGTAATTATTTTCCTTGCACCCATCGTTATTCTTGGTGAAATTTGTACAACTTGAAGTTAATTTTGCAGTTTCTTGCGATTTTTTTCATGGTTTTTAACCTTGTTGCCCTATTCTTTGCATTTTATTCCAATTGTGAAATGTGCCGTGCTTTTGTCAAGTAAACACATTGTGATGAACACAGTGGATGATAAATTAATGACAGTTCCCTCATTTTTATTGTAACAATTTCGAATAACATTTAGAATGCTTTGTTTTTAAAACAGAGTTCAATACCTTACATAACCATATTTCAAAATGACATTTTAAATAGCAGAAATGATAAACACAAGAATACATTTTACAAGACAACATGACTACCACTAATGTGTCCTTATAAATGAATGTTGCTTTTTTTCCCCAAATTATTTCCAGTTAAAATGCTGTTCCATAATTGTTAGGTACAATATAAAGTAATATGTAATGTTAAAAAACAAGCCTTTTTGACTGCGCCATAGATGAACTGGTAAGACTTTCTTCTAGTAAAATAAACTTTTGTCTTGATTGCAAATGTCTTGATTTTGCCAAGTGCATATGTTTGACCATTTCCTATCTGTTCTTTGAGCATATAAATCACTAAAACTACAGATGGCATCAACAAAATGTTTTTTTGTTTTGCATTTGTTTTTTTAAAAGGAGTGCAAATGTCACCTCTTCCATGTACAATATGTGGTTTATGCTGGGAACCTTCTCATGGTTAAAGTGCAGCTGAATAAAGGATTCCAGCGCTCATTTGACTGAATCCCCCTGGAATGCTTACCCTTTCTCCTTTGTCAAAACAAAGTCGAGACTTCAGGATAATTACAAACAAGTAAAAACACAGAGTACATCTGCCCGCTTTGGGGCAGGGGAGGAAGTTGCTGGTCAGTTCAGTCATCGTCACCAGTGCAGACCACCTGCTGCCCGTGCGACCAACCATTTTGTGTTTCTCTTGTCTTCAGGAATCCCTTCACTCGTCTCTCAGTCTCTCCCTGCCGGGTGAACGAGTCCCTTCTTGTCTAGCTCGATGACGGAGAGGTGCTTAAGCGTTTTCAGCATGGTTTCGTTCGCCTTCGTGTTCATTTTCTTCACCTGCTGCAAGCTGAGTGGCCTGCAGGAGAGACAAGGGCAGAGGGTGAACAATCCTCGCAAGACTGACAAACAAAATTAAATTACAAGCATTTTTGTACTTTCGTCTGCACTTGCTGCCTAAGGATATTTTAAAGGGGGCAAATGGAAAATTTTTCCCCATGCATGGTGCACAAGGCTGAAATGCAATAGATTCTCTTTACAAGTGGGGGGGCGGGGGGGAAGTGGGTTGGCTGTGTCTCTGCATGAAAAAAAACTTGCCAGACCTGTTCTTCTTGGCTGCAAAGTGCTCAGACAGCTGCTTGTACAGCGCGTTCAGGTCGGCCAGCTTGGTGTCGGACCGCACGCTGCGCGGGACCGCCTCGAAGTCCGCTTTGCTCAGCTCCGCAAACTTCGAGTCTGTAAACGCAGACAAACACCACTGTTCTCTCGGCTCGTCTTGAGGATTCTCATACCCGTCTACTCTTCAGAGAAATACCGTCTGTAGCACTCTAGCACCATCTATTGGGTGAGACAATTTCTCATCTTTCAATTCCTGGTCAGTTACAAATGCTAAATTCCATAGTCGCTCAATTCCATGTTGAGATGGAGGTTTTTACAGACACTCCAGACACGATATCAAACTAAATTAAAGCCGCAAGCGGCGTTGGGAGGGGTCCAAGCATTGGCACCATCGCGCCCCCTATGGAGCGATTTTAAAATGGCTGTGTCCTCATGGTCATATGCCTTCACCCAACATATGTACGGAATATTGTGATGATCGTATAAAAAATAGATGACTTATGGCCAATTTTGTGCTGAGACGCTGGCTGATGACTTAGTTGCGTCGCCATGGATGTGTCCTGACAGCTTCCCGTCAAGGCCTTGACTATGTCGTAA
Source organism: Anguilla rostrata (assembly GCF_018555375.3). Taxonomy (NCBI): domain Eukaryota; kingdom Metazoa; phylum Chordata; class Actinopteri; order Anguilliformes; family Anguillidae; genus Anguilla; species Anguilla rostrata. The sequence goes on along the minus strand of NC_057941.1, from coordinate 44,500,618 downwards.
CATTTAGATGGCATGTCGTAACACTTAGATGGCCGAGCGTGTATGTACAGCTGCAGCGCTTCCCTGCCGCAACTAAAAAAAGCGCCACACTAGTGTTGTCACGATACCAAAATTTTGACTTTGATACCGATACCAGGTTTAGTATCACGATACTCGATACTGATAAAATACTCGGTACCTAACGATACTGAAATTACCTTAATAGATCAGAAACGTAATGTCCACAAGGGTTGACCTCATTTTCGAATTCATGGTTTATGAACAACCTGGTTCATTAACAACCTTTAAGTTGAAGCCTCTGCAACATATGAATATGCATAGGCCTATAGTGTTACAACACTGAACAATGGAGAAATATGTTAAATATATTTCTGAAATTGAACAGTTGTAAACTAAAGAATCTTTAAAACAGGTCTTTCACCTTTAAATAGATTTAAAAACAGCATATTGTAATAACAATACAGCATCTATCTATAATAAAATATTTCCAAATTGGAACACCTATTGCTACTGAAGTGAACTGAGTCAAAGCTTGCGCTGTATCAGGGAAGAGAATGCACAAGCGCAGGTCACCTCACTTGGCAACCTTAGTTGCTACTGCCATCTAGCGAAGATTCTGACAAACTACACTTTTCATCCTCTAAATCAGTAATGCGGGAGACACATTTCCCTGGCTTTTACATTTGACGCAGAACTACCGAACGTCGGAAAATTCAAATACGAAACCGTTTTTTTTTTTTTAAGTACCGAGAAAGTGCTGAAGTTTTGGTATACCGTGCAACACTACCTCAGACACATATTCCAATCCATTGCTCAGCTTAGCAGAGAATGCACATTTCAGAGCGCCACAGAGACAGATAGAATAATAACACATGAATGCACATTGCAAATAATAAATACGACATTGAGAAAAAACGGAAGAAAGACTGAATATCAACTCGCGAATTGCGTGCTGCTCGCAAAGAAGCCTACCGTTTAATTTATTTATTTAGACATTGGCAGATGAGAAGAGTTTTAGTAAAGCTGACCTATAAAACGCTATTCCAAAAGCAAAATCAGACATGTTATACATCGTTAGAAAGCTTATAATCTCACCTACTGAATAAATGAACTGTCAATCAAGCCAAATTGGACTAAGAAGAACGACAACGCCGTACGCAACAGGTGTGGTATTACGCACAGCTATTTTTGAAAAAATCCGACATTTCACAAACGGATTATCCAAGACAATATATGGCCACTCATTCGCAAAAGGGACATCTCTACGCGTAAAACCAATGGTAAGATTGTATATATATTCAATGTGTAGTCCCAGATATTGACTGTAGAATGACGTGGTAATTTTTTTTTAAAAGTTAGTCTCGCTTATTGCGTCATTCAGTTAGCAGCGTTTTCACTGCTGTATTGGCATATTTTAGGGCTAATGTCGGGTTCATCTTGTTGCTACGGAATATTGCATTACATTACAGGCATTTGGCAGACGCTCTTATCCAGAGCGATGTACAACAAAATGTATAACCATAACCAGGAACAAGTGTGTCGAAAACCCTAGAGGGCAGTAGCCTACCGTTCTAAGTGCAGGGAACAACCGCATTGTTCAACTTAAACCTGTAGGTTACACTGATTAACACTAACACAGACAAGAACAGCAACAACGCAGTCCATGCACAAATACAAGCAATAGTTAAGACGAGTTAAGTCACCTACTAAACAACTACATAGTTACAACCCTAATCTTACAGTCAATTTAGAGATTAAATTGAGAATACGATTTCTCTCAGCATAATGACGCATTTAAAGACTAAACGAACTCACCCGATATTGTCTTCAAACGGACCGTATTATTTATCTAGACATTGGCAGACTACAGCATAAATTGCGTCTTTTGTTTATATTCAATATTAGTAATTGCAGCGAGAAACTGCAGCTCTAGGTCGTTATGTTATGGTAGCAACGGAACGAAGCGGACTATATATGTATTAGGCTACCGGTATTATTTCATTATACCAGCGTGTTTTCGCGCGTTTGCACAGAAACTCAGAACCCATAAATAAAATGGTTTAGCTGTTTCTCAGCATAATGACGGATTTAAAGAGTAAACGAACTCACCCGTTATTGTCTTCAAATGGATCCATGTCAAAGAAAAGTAATGATTCATCCTCTCAAAGCTTTACCGTAGCGTATTATTTATGTAGACATTGGCAAAGTACAGTATGAATTGCGTCTTTTGTGAATATTCAATGTTTGAAATTGCAGCGAGAAACTGCAGCTGTAGACACAAGATAGTCTGTTATGTTATGGTAGCAACGGAACGAAGCGGACTATGTATGTATTACCGTCATTGTTTTATTATACCAGCGTGTTTTCGCGCGTTTGCACAGAAACTCAAAAACTACCAATAAAATGGTTTAGCTTTTTTTCACCATAATGACAGATTTAAACACTTAACAAACTCACCCGATACTGTCTTCAAATGGATCCATGCCAAAGAAAAGTCATTATTCATCCTCTCAGACAGCTTTTACTAAGAAACTTTGGGTAGCCTATCCTAGCATGCCCGCTAGATGGCAGTGTCAGACCGTCCTTTCACTGATAAAAACTAGACCCTACGCTGTCGGATTACTTGCGTCGCCATGGTTGTCGCTTGCCGTAAAGAAGTTTACTTGATGTCGTAACCGTTTGGATTTGGAGCTCCAGCTTCTCCGCACCCCACCTAATGAAAAAGTCCAAATCGTGTGCAAACCATATGGCGGACATAGGTGCTCCCAATAGGAAAGTTGTAGAGCACATTCAGATGCATCAGTCGATGAAGTGTTGTGTTGATCTGACTTACGGTGTGGGAGTTATGACCTTTTAAAGTATGATCCTTTGTTATAGCGCCACCATCGGGCCGACATAGGTGTTTTTTAGTGCCTGGGTAGTGGGGTGCCATAGGAACCCACCTACCAAATTTGGTTGGTCTACAACTTATGGTTGCTGAGCCTCAGACATTTTAGCGGAGAAAACTGCCACGCCCCAACTAAGAAGTCTAAATGGCGGGCAAACAATATTGCGGACATAGGTGGTGCTAATGGCAAAGTTGTAGAGCACGTTCAGATGCATAGGTCGATGAAGTTTTGTGTTCATCTAACCTATGGTGTAGGAGTTATGGTCTTTTACGCGAAACCCTTTGTTATAGCGCCACCATCTGGCCGACGTACGTGATTTTTAGTGCCTGAGTAGTGGGGGCCCATAGGAACCCACCTGCCAAATTTGGTTGCTCCAGGACTTATGGTTGCTGAGCCTCAGACGCTTTTAGCGGAAAAAAATAATAATAAGAATAATAATAATCCTAACAGATACAATAGGGTTCCACCAGCTTCGCTGCTTGGACCCCTAACCAGCATTGAGGTACCGAGATCTCTCGAACGCAGCAAGCAAATGTCTCTTCTTACCCTGTGGCTGCACGGGGGCGGGCTGTGCGTCCAAGGCAGCTGAATTCTGAGCAAGAGGAGAACGTAGGAAACGTGAATAATCAGTTTTAAAAAGGTCAAAGTTTGAAGTCAGCTGAAAGACACTTCGTGAAATCAGAGCGCTTTTCTCAGCATCATTTCACGCGCAGCGAAAGTTCCACCTCTAAAGAAAAGAGGCTGCACAAAAACACTACGTTTTGTCAAACAACTTTTCAGGCCTTTTCAAGTTTCTTAATGAAACCACAACTTTTTTTTTTAATATATATATTTTTTTGTATTAACGTCTGAATGCATTTTCAGCCTAAGTGTAGGCAAAAGCGAAGAACTGATGGCCTCACCTCTGACTCGTGCTGAGAGGTTGGTAAGCAGAGAACCTCCGCCGCTTCCTTCTCCTTCTCTGTTAATGGTGGAATCTAAATAAAACCGTTTCAGGGTTTAAACATTTGCCTTCTAGTGCAGCTGCATTTAGACACTGGTTAGAAAAAAAAAAAAAACACTAGGGTCACCCATTATAATGAAGTCTTTTCAGCATTCAAGGTGTGGGTTTAGCGGGTTGGCACTGTGCCAAAAAGTAGACGTTACCTCAGCATCTGCAGTCTGCTGCAGCTCCTGTACAAGCTGCACTGTCGTGTTGAGGTAGCCCTTGATCGACTCCACAGACTGCTTCTGTTCGATCGCGATCTCCTCCATCTGTGCGCACAGGGCCTTGTGTCGAACTTTGATGGACGACAGGTTTTCCAGAAGCTTCACCGGATTCTCCTGCAGCAAAGCAAACCATACATACAGGCCGTGGATGTGTAAGAGGAAACGGTGTGATATAGGCCAACTTATAGGAACCTGAGTACAGCTTACGCTGCAATTAAATATGCTTAGTCAGTGCTCAGCATTTAGAGGGCTACTCAAGTTTAAAGAGTCCAAAAGGCTCTCCACGTGATGTGTGGACAAACTGCCTCTGGGGACTCACCTCTGCTGAGCCGTTTTCAGGAACACTGGTCATGAATTCAAATTTCAGCTGTTTCTCCATGCACTCCAGGTCAGCTTCCGCCTTCTGGAACTGAAAGGAGAGTCAGCTGAACACACAGCAAGCCTCACCTCTGTCCCTCTTTCACTCCATATAGCAGACAGCAAGTGGTTACCAAAAAATAAAATGAACTGCTGTTAATGAACTTGCTTCAGCATTTGCTCAAATTCGTGTTAAACAAAGCAAGTGTAACAGTCTGTTCTGAAAGGTTCCCTAGAACATGATGAGCAGCTCGCTTGTTCTGTGAAAGACCCAGTGAAAGAACTCATTGCTAGAGCTGAGGTGCCTCACATGAGTTAGATGGACATCAGCAAACAGGCGATAAAACACCAAAAAGAATTATGGGAATAGACTGTTAGTTTGTAGTCCTAAAACCCGAAAGTAAGTTCGTATTTTTGATCCATGGGTTCCCTCGCCGGATTTCCAATGCATTTTCCCCATAGGAATTCCTTTTCCGCCGAAAATGAGGCCTGTGGTGATCGAAAGGCTAAGACTGTTTCACGTTTTGTTCTACGAGAAATTACACCCATTAATATCACCACCGTAGACTTAGAAGCTGTAATGCGCTTTTAAAAAGTAAGTTGCTAACAAGTTGCTATACTGAAACAATGGTCGTATTCTGGCAACCGCCACTCTAGTTTCCATACTAGCCCGCCTGCAATACAACCGTTGTAGTTTCAATATAGCAACTTGTTAGCAACCTACTTTTTTTTAAGCACATACCGGCTTCGAAATCACGGTTTATGAATGGGTGTAATTTACCTCGTAGAACAAAACGTGAAACTGTCTTAGACACACGTTGACCACAGACCTTATTTTCGGAAGAAAACGAAATCCCTAGAAGAAAAGAAGTATTGGAAATCTGTCGAGGGAACCCATGGCGGAAGAAACGCCCGGGTTGGCCTACAAAAACACGTCTTCGCTGTAACACTATTCACCACTTAACACTGAAAAACAGTTAGTGTCAAAGTAAAACGATGTCTTGGATCTGACAGGGGCTTCCTCCGATTCCTGGGTAAAAATCTAAGTTAGATGGTAGGCAGAGACTGCTTGTTGTCATCTGGGACCGAGCGCTGCCCAAACACTGAAACCCTATAAGCAATATTGCACTACTCTGAACAAAGTGGACAGCAGACAATACTGATAGGGTTCCAGGACTCAGGACCAATCCACGGCAGTTTACATAGAAAAACGTAGCCTACATAGCCCAGCTAGTGGAGGACTGTTTATTTTATTTTTTTAAATAATTATTCCTCTTGATATTGTGAAGTGGGGCAAACAAATGTTGACTGTGACGAACCTATAGTGTTTTCATGATACCAAGCATACCATTTGATTTCAGCACCTTATGATGCAACTTTATTTTGAACATGAATTATCGGACCTACAGTACATTTCACAGCTTCAGAACAGTTTAAAACAATTGTTCTACATAAAGCATATAAATTGCTCACAACTGAGGGTAATAGTCTAGCTTTACAGGACTTTCAGCCCACCCCTAAAGTTATGTAATCAATGTGCTTTAAAGGCGAGGCTTTGGTGTGAGAACTTTTGCAAGGCGAGAATGAGTAGTTCATTTTAATGCATATTCAAACGAATCACATTTACTTGGCAGGATCATCTGTGTGCAATGATGCCTAGACTTTATTTTGAATTCAATCTTTTAGGGCTGTTTTGCCGCTTTCAGACGCTTTGACAATACTATTGCACTGCTAGCTGTCCAATACAGTAGTGCAATAAAGTCAGAGCGGCTGCTAACAGCACATCCGTTGCCGAAAGATTTGTACAGCATCACGGTCCATTTGGCACTCTCTCTGGGAACAAAACCTGGCCAATGCCCTTTTAACATTGCACTGCTTTCATTACAGGGTTACCAGTAGTACAACATAAAAGGGGCACTGGACAGACAGAAAACGTCCGGTTCGTCCGTTCTGTGGCGTTGCACCTCCAGGCCTAAAATAAAATTAGAATATCAAACCTAGTTGATAATGGAAAAAACGGACCCATCAATGCACCCATGGGCATAGAGTAGTAACTAGTAACAGTTCAAAAGTTAGCAAGCCGAGGCCGAACGTGAAGGCGTTACGTCACTATATAGCTATCTGAATGCATAACATAATGCGAAGTTACTCTGAAATGTGTGTAGCTAATGTTAATTGCTTTCGAGGAGGAAAAACAATCTGACCAAATGAACAGGGGTTTTAGGCAAATCTGTTAAATCGCAGTGTTGCCAGCCAGTTCCATTATCAACTACATTTTTCTTCAAGTGGAACTTCAAGATCCAGCGACGATCCTTGCATCCGGTTTTAGGATTCTTTGCTATCCACACATCTTAAAGAAAACTAATGATTCTACTTCGGAGCGCGAAACTTCACTCTGAAGTAACTCACTTTTTGAAACGTTAACGGTCACGTACCGGGAGCGCGCGCGGTCTCAGAGACACGGACACGGCCTCTTCTCTTCCACGCGCAGTTTTCTCGTATCCACACTCATTGTGAACAGTGTTTCTAGCTAGCCCCAATATGTTACCTCGTTTGTTACCTAGCTACACCTGCTTGTTATCGGAAATATACGTCAACGTTTCGTTTACGTTTTCAATATGTTACTTATTTTCTCCTAACGCATACCTACCGTAGCAGCTAGGTAGCTAGCTAGCCCTCGCTAGTTAGCAATTCTTGCGATGGGAAAGGCAGGAAAGGAGAAACTGATTCTCATTTGCTGTTATAAACCATTCCCTAGCTCTTGTTTGCACGAATGAATTTTGACAACAGAGCAGCGGTTGTTCGCGGCACGTTGCATATAACAGCAGACCAATCAATTACTAATTTTTCGTCTTTATTTTTAAGATAAAACGGCAGCTTACCATCGCCTCCAGCTTATTGACTGCTGTCTCCATGTTGAATAGTTTACATTCCTCAGGCAGCCCCGTAAATATAAAGCTGGTTCCTCATGTAACAGCTGCTACGATTGGCCAGCTGTCAGGAATAGTGGTGGGGGATTGGCCAGTTGGCAGACTCGGCAGTCGGGGAAATGGGCGTTGGAAAAGAGGGAGCTCATAAAATGGCGTTCTGAGCACTGATTGGACAAACTCGTCTTAACACATCAATTGGAAAATGCCTGCTAAATTGTGTATCCGCTATTGGTAATTGTTCCCCAGGTGCAGAAAACATGCAATGGATTGGCTTTAAGTGGTCATATTGTTGCTTCAAGAAAGAATAAACACAATTGGGCGGAGACTTTGCAGTTGATAATTGGCCAAAACCGGCTAGTGTGTATTTTTTCATTGGGTCATATGCCAGTGTAATTTCTGATTCGCTCGTTTTGCCGTTTGTGGAGTATTTATTGGACACGGATGCCCGTCCTCCCGCCCTATGAGTCTGAACTTTGAACCGCTGTAAAAGGGGCCTCCAAAAGGATGGACCCGGTTTTCATTGGTTTTAATCAGGATGCCAGTGTAATCAAGCAGCCTAAAAATAGTGACCCAGTCTACACACTGTATTTTCGCAACTAAAATAATGACACTTAGCTTATATTTGAAGCCTGGTGGCTAATTATATACAAATAATAATAAATTATTATTTGTATATACTTAGATCTATAAAATTCAGAGGCCACTTTAAGGTCAGGGCACCCTAACCTGAGTGCAGAAATCGCTTCATTTTATTACAGCATTTATCCTAGTCCTATACTGAGACATAGAACATACCTAATAAAACCATCCGAAACCATCAAAATTAGTCCGGTTAAACTGAAGTTGTACAAAACACATTTGAGAGAGGGGTTTTGGTACCGTCTAAAAACCAGCATTTTAATTGGTCGTGTAAATTGGCATATTTAGTTGTATATTTATTCGTCACTATTTTCAGAAGGTGGGGTTATGATTGTAATCCGCCTCAACACAAAGAAAACCAATAAAAACTGCAGTTCTTGCACCAAGGATTCATTAAAAATGTACGCTATTTAAGTCCTCAAATTGGACGTTCGTATTGCACTGCTATGGGGTTACGCAAATGACTGACAATTCATTCAGTCAATAATAGTTTGATATACACAGAGTTTGACCAATCATAGAGAACAAATATCAGGGAATGGGCCGTCCGTGGCAGTTAAGATAGGTAACACCATCAGCGCTCTCTCTCGACCGGGCACCGTAATAGAGGACGTTGGAGTCACTGTGAAGGGAGAATTCACCAAATCACAAAATAAGATAACCGATTGCAAGTTTCACGATGTTTTCCCGTGTTGCAAGACCTGCTTTTAACATCACCCGGAGCCTATCCACCTCCTCGCAGGTAAATTGACATAAGATAAAAAATGTTAGCAAGGGCTAGGGCTAAAAAGTTGAATCACCGCGTAGCTAGCTAGTTAGTTAGCTAGCCAACGTGTTTGCTAATAGCAGATATTCATGGTTGAAACTGGCCAGCGAACTAACAAGTCGTAGCCTATCTTTGGCACCCGAATGCAATATCATATGGAGATAGTAGGTGCATATTTAGCTAGCAAGCTTGCTAAAATTACGCCAGGATAAAAATGGCAATTGTTAGCTGGTCTGCTAACTCTTAACTGGCCCCAACGTTGCCAAACGACCGGTCGTTTCTTGCTCTAGCTATCAGTACATTTCTTAGTAGCTAATTTTATACCTGAACGCATCTATACCTTATCTGACAGCTGTCAGATAAGGGGATACTTTGCAAGAATTAGTCTGTTGTTTCAGGATATGTAGCTAGTCTAAAGCCTTTAAAGGTGCAGATTGTTACGTTAATGTTATTTAGCTACGACGTTTGTCTGTTAGTAAATTGGTCTATGACTATAGTCGATAACGTTAACTAGTTGGCATACAGTAGGCAATTTCCATTGGACAATGCTAAAATTAGGGGTCACGGGTATAGTAATTACTCATTGGGCGTGCGTGTCTAACTGGCAAGGGTTTCTCAAGATTGCGCACTAATTCCTTCCAGTTCTCTTGGACACTGCATATTCTGGCTAGTAATATTAGCGGACTGCTTTTGTTCACCACTATCACCACACCAGCCAATAACGCCATCTTATCCTCTTACTTTCTACACCAACTGCCGTTGTGCTTTGATCCACATGGCCCGCTGTCACTAAGCATTTTGTGTCTCACGGTTGTGGAATTGCTACGTTATGCGTGGGGGCGTAGCAAATTCTTAGTGCTACTACGTAGTCGAATGTTGACTTGTACCGTTAATTATATTACGTTAGCTAGCTAAATGGCTGTAATTTTAACTGTTCCACGTGTGTAAATGCATTTACTTACCTGGTGTAGTTGGCTAACTTGGCGCTAACAATATGACTTTTGATGTTGGGTCAATCGTGTGATTGTAAAGAAACTGATCACAATAGTCAGGCTATCACCTGAACCACATAGTTCACTGCTGGTTAGAAATAAGACCGGTTTGCTGCAAAGTACAATTTTCTGATTTTCGATTTTGAAAAATCAATTAATGACATTGAGACCGCTATAGCAATGTTAGCTAACGTGAGCTTGTCAACAAAAATCTTGAGTAGCACCTATCATATGAATCTGAGGGGGGAGGGTTCCAAATTGAGGGTCATTGAGTAAATGAGTTAGCTAACGTTGCTGTTTTTTTAGTCCTCCATTTGCATTGATGTATTGGGAAATGCGTTCTGTTTTTTTTATAAATCTACAAGTGAATGACCCCGTAACAAGTCTTCCTTAATGTTTCTGGGTAACGTTAACGCATTGCAAGGTGCTGTACTGACCTTGACACAATGTCCACTGATTGTAATGTATTGTGCCGTATGTGTCATGTTGTATACAGAAACTGTCTGCCAAGTGCTAGTTTTTCTTAAACCTTCTTAAGATTCGCCGTTCTTTTTCTTAACTTTTCGTGGGGAAAGCTTACTTGTGCTTCTAACATACTCCAGCACATCGCATTGAATGCCTCCGCTCAGGCCTTGTAAAATCCCTCAGCACAAGCATTTAAATCTCTTGCAGGCATGTTCTCGGCTGTGATTGGTTACAGGCACAGATCCAGAAATATTATACTTGTGGGTTGTGACCTTTTCCCTGTGGGTGATTAGGCTGTGAACGGTTGGGCTCAGGAAGTCTTCTAATCTAGAGTCACTGAGTTAGGTTAATTTACAGACATTAAGTTTTTTCTTTTTAAATTTCTTTTGCTCAGTGTAAAATGGTAATTTAGCCTTGATCATGTTGTGACTTCTGTCGGTAGACCCCAGAAATGGTTCAGATTCTACCCTCCATCTACATGCCTTTGTTTGTGTTAGTCAAATATTGGTGTGGCTGTGTAGTATGAAGGTCCATATCATCCCCAGCGGGGATTGTATTAAACATGTCAATTCATCGATGGCAAATGCACTGTGTTTTTTTTTTTTATCATAAAGGCATGATATGTTTTGTTGCGCGCCTACAAGACAAACAAGCCTCGAACAAGTCTGACACGTGAACGCTACAAGTAAATTAATTGAAGTGGTTTTACCTGCGCAGGTTGGCACAAATATACTGTGACTTGGGACCAAATTAAGTTTTCTTGTCCTGGCTGCTGTTTGGCTTGCTCAAGCGCGTGCGGTCGTGTCAATCTCTCATCTGCCCCCCCCCCCAGAACAATGCCAAAGTGGCGGTGCTGGGTGCGGCCGGGGGCATCGGCCAGCCCCTGTCCCTGCTGCTGAAGAACAGCCCGCTGGTCAGCCAGCTCTCCCTCTACGACATCGCTCACACTCCAGGAGTGGCCGCCGACCTCAGCCACATCGAGACCCGGGCCCACGTCACGGGTGAGTAGCCGCCTCGGTTCGAGACGAATCGTTTCGTTAATGCCGGTCCGCGACCCCTCTCTAAATCTCTCTCCTCCCACAGGTCACATCGGCCCAGACCAGCTGGGCGACGCCCTTAAAGGCACCGATATTGTCGTCATCCCTGCCGGTGTTCCCAGGAAACCAGGTGGGTAGATTCTTTTTTTTATTTTTATGTGTTTTTCCTCATTTCTGCAACCTCTGCTATCGGCTCTGGAGAGCACGGATGTGCATGTGGTCTCCTGTGAAGTGCGTGGTGTTAGCCACTGCTTTAGCCCTTGGGGTTTCTCCCCAGTTTCGCTTGTTAGCAATACCCAGTCCTAGTAGGATTCCACATCTACCTCCACTGCAGTCCTGCAGGGTGAAAATTGGCAATAACCTCCTCTAATGCAAGCAAAGTCAGCCAGTGTTTCTTATTGGCACTTAGTTTGTAGCGACTGTTGCTAGTCAACATAACACACTTGGAGGACAGTGCCATTTTCCCTTTTGCTGGCACAACTTGTGTAGGTACTGCATTGGCAGAAGTCACTGGACGGCGAAGGGGAGGGAGAGAACCACGCCGGAGAATTATTTGGCACGTTATTACAAATGTAGAATGTGTTGTGAAATGCTTACCTGCTTATTATAGGCATGACCCGTGATGACCTCTTCAACACCAACGCCACCATCGTGGCCATCCTGGCCGACGCCTGTGCCCGCCACTGCCCAGAGGCCATGATCTGTGTGATCGCCAATCCAGTGAGTCTGGCTGCCCCCGCCCCCGCGTCTGTGACCTCACTGCCCAGAACAGCTTGCCCTTCTGGTCTCCTGTTACCGTGCTCAGTGTAGCCTTTTCTGAAGAGTTGACATTTCAGCGAGCGGGAGCGTCTGTGCTGTCACCTGCATGCCTGCTGTGTGCACGGAAAACATATTGCTTTTCTTTGTACATTAATATGTCAAGGAAACTGAACACCATTGGCTTTCCGGTCAAGGCATTGTTTGAATTCTTCCGAGCTAAATATACACCGCGTTTATATTTTGTTTGGGTCACGTCTATTTGCATTTTTCTCTCAAGTGCCGCTTGTCAAGAAACTGTCTGGTATTTTTGTCCCTTCTGGCCATAGTTCGCTAAATTATATTCATATAGGTGCATAAAAAGCAGCTTTGCAATGTGGGTATTTTGTTACACTCACGCTAGTTGTCCATTTGTTTGTAGGTGAACTCCACAATCCCCATCACATCAGAGGTCTTGAAGAAGCATGGTGTTTACAACCCCAACAGAGTGTTTGGAGTCACAACATTGGACATTGTCCGTGCAAACACCTTCGTTGCTGAGCTGAAGGCAAGGAAAAATAATGGGTTATTGTGGGAGAAGTGCAGAAAGGTCAAATGTCGGTAAATCATTATTTTGAAGAAATATTTAATAAATATACACACATAGAACCTTTCAGTTTATTCAACAATTTGTTTCAATTTTATGTCAACATGTTTAGATTTAGAGGTGTATGATTTTTTTACCAGTTGGAATTACCATTTTAAGTGGTTGGTTGAATACATATAGAAGTGTCCTGCCTAGTGGTCTAACAACTTTAAGAGTCAGATTTTGTCAGTCTTTCCTCCACGTGCATTTTCTTTTCACCACATATTGTCTAATTGAAAGTTGGATGCTGACTGTCGCTGTTTTTACCCAGGGGCTGGATCCTGCACGGGTCAATGTGCCAGTGGTTGGAGGTCATGCTGGAAAGACCATCATCCCTCTCATTTCACAGGTGAGACCCAAGAGCTTCTGTTTAATGAATCGATGAAAGCTTCCTTGAACACTGGGCTCCACAGGTGTATTAATTTTGTTAGATATGCAAAGAAACTAATATTAGTACTATATTACAGTTTAGATTCATGTATGTGACTACAATTGCGTGGTCACACGAGGGTGGAAAAAGGTAGTGTTTTGTAAGGTGAACCTTACAAAAAAAAAAAGAATAATAATAATTGGGTATAACATTTTACTGCTTCTCACATCTGTGTGAAGTTTGTATATCAAAAATGTCTGCCTCATCACTCCGTGTCACTGAAAATTCTGGACAGACAGGTATGCACAATTTGTATGAAAACCAGCTGAATCGCAGTAAAATGTTGTTTGCCATTTGAAGTTACAAAATCCGAAAGGCCATGCATTACCCTCGCTCAGCCTGAATTTGTCGAATTTCAAGTTCTGTTGTAGTTAGTAGGGGCATCCATGGCATAACTCACTTTCCCATGTTGCAAGAGAGTCTTTGTTGCACAAGAAGCGTGCAGCAAGAATTTTCCTGTTGCGGCATGGACACGTCAAGATAAGCGGAGAGGAAGTGCTGCAAGTGAGGTCTCTGCTTTGTAAATGAAACTGTAAAACAAAAAGTCCAGCACAGGGAAACGCTCTTGGGCATCTTTCTCAATGATTGTCCTGCATGTCATCACCAAGTTGGCTGCTACACATCAGACTGTACTGTTCAAAATCTTCATTCCTCACTAATTAGGGTTTGGTGCTGGCGCTGAGAACTGCTGACCCAATAAGCGTCTTTGAGCCCTTGGGTTGTGCCCCGCAAGCCCTAACTTAGTGGTTATTTTCCCATAGTTGAACTAGGCAGTAAATGCAGTGGAACTAGTCTAGATGAGGGCCCATGATGGTGTCTGTTTGAGAGGAGTTGGTAGCCGTTTCCTACATTGTGGCTTATCCTTAACTGATTGTGTTTGTGGCCGTAGTGTCTTGCCAAGTTTAAAAGTATCTGGCTGTGAAAACCCCAAGAATCAAGTAAGGAGTGCCCAATGTCTTCCTCCACCTCACTGATCTTACAACATAGGTGATGTAATTGTCAGTCAACAGTCTGTCACTTGAGCTTGTCACAGTCTGTTATGAAAGTCTCATGATTCACAATCTTAAATGTGGAAAAACTCAGAAAGGAGGGGGTTCTGTCTGCCTTCCTTGTAAAAAGAAAAAATACTGCTAAATAAAATCAGGTGTAGAAGAAAATATGTTTTCATTGCCGACAAACGTAATCCTTCTTCTAGTGTAATAGTGAGATCTTGTTTGGGGTGGGGGGTCATGTGATGTAAGTTGACATAAAGCTGTGGAACATACAGTCAGGCTTACTTTAAAAAGAGAACCCGGTGCATATGCACGATAGCACTGTTGAATGTGATCTGAAATGACCTTGAAGGGTTTGCGATTTCATCTGGCTATCTCCTCTTTCACTGTGCCTCAGAATGTGTGGTGGCAAACTTGTTTGGTCTACTTCACAACTACTGGTCCTGGCTCACGGTCACATTGATTTTGAGTTAAATGGCTGTAGGAGAATAATGGGTAATATAAGCTAATATTAAGAAAGGGATGACAAATGGCCATGCTCACGATACTGACCGTAATGCATTTTACATTTACATTGGAGGCGTTTAGCTGGTGCTCTTATACCGAGAAACTTACAGTTAGTAATGCAGTACTGGTCATAATACTTTGATGAAGCACTGTTTTGTGGACAGGAAATATAATTCCCGCTGTGGAAAATGAACAGGGGGCCGGAAAATGTGCTGAAAGACAAGATTTTAAAATTTAATTGTGGTATTGCGGTAAGAATAATAAAGCGACCCCGTGGCTGGCGGGGTACCCCTCGCCTCATTTGGGGGGGGTTTGTTCTGATCCGTACCCCTCGTCGTTTCCAGTGCACGCCCAAAGTGGAGTTCCCGGAGGACAAGCTCGCTGCCCTGACAGGACGCATCCAGGAGGCCGGCACCGAGGTGGTGAAGGCCAAGGCAGGGGCAGGTGAGTCTCGCCCCCCGGTGGAGGAGCATGAAAATACACCGGCTCTCAGACTTATCTGTAGGAGTATTTATTTTATTTTTTAAAAATTATTATTATTATTTTATTTTTTATTCAGGTTGGCTGCAGAGCTATACAGTGCTCATTTTAGGAGCATTTGCTCCTGAAAATTGATGTGTGTTAATTGGGTAAACATAATTTAGGAGCACATCTGCTAATTGGGATCCATTAGTGTGCGCCTAAATTTTTCAGCTTAAGAACACGTGCTTTTTTGGAAAAATGTTAGCGTAGAGCCCTGGGTTGTTGTATGCTCAAGCCCAGATGCTCCATCTCTAGAGCATATGGAAAAGGAAGCTTCAGTTTGTAGTATTGGTTCCTCTAAAAACATCCCAGGTTCTGATTGGTTCCATCACATTTAACCAGGTACACCGGAAGCAAGTAACTGGTTTATTTCCAAAGCACGTTGCTAGACTTGTGTCATCAGTGTTCACCTGATCAGGTTTTCACCGTATCGTACGGATTATGAGCCTGGCGGGTGAGGCTAGGTGCTCTGTTGTGGGCGGGGCCTCATTGCGCATCTCTTGCCTCTCAGGTTCTGCCACGCTGTCCATGGCCTACGCGGGGGCCCGGTTCACCTTCTCCCTGCTGGATGCCATGAACGGCAAGGAGGGCGTTGTGGAGTGCTCCTTCGTTCGGTCCGAGGAGACCGAGTGCAAATATTTCTCCACCCCTCTCCTCCTTGGGGTAGGTATTTGCTGCACTGTTCTGATGAATGTGTGGTGATGAACCGCTGCGCACTTTTGAGGAATGATCATCGGCGTACTGTATTGTCCCAGACACACATTTGTTCAGGGTACCTGTAAGATGGATGTTGTTTAAGCCTAATTGTATACTGCATATATTCTGTTCGTTTTCAGTTGTTGGGATGAACGATTGTAAATTTGGTGGTACCATCTACAGCCGGCTAAGAATGGCAGTTCTGAAGAGCTGTAAATCACAAGCCATTTTGTTTTTTTGTTTTTTCCCTGCAGAAAAACGGCATTGAGAAGAATCTGGGCCTTGGCAAGCTTTCGGCCTTCGAGGAGAAGCTTGTGGCCGACGCCATAGGCGAACTGAAGGGCTCCATCAAGAAAGGGGAGGACTTTGTACAGAACATGAAATGAGAAGGCTGAAGCAGCCAAATTAAGACCTCATTATTTATGTCATGTTACTTGCTTGGCACCAAGCTCCTCCCACAATTCAACTCCGAATCATGACATCTGACAGCACTTGTAGGTCTTTGTTACTGTCCAGAAATGTAAATGATATCACAAATAAACCGTCTATGTTTTATCCCCTCGTTCTCAACGCATTTTAACCTGGAGCGCTCTTCTCTTTAGCCAGTGTTTGAGAGAACTGATCTTTTTGCACTTTTGCAAGTCTGGTATTACTGCAATGTGACCCCAGTGAGTTTGTGTAGAGCTCCTGCTTCCTAGGAAAAGCCAGACAGGCCAGGTTAGGTAGTTTATTTCTACAGAATGTGAAAGGCCTTTCTCTGGAGTATATAAAAATAATTTTTTCAGAAATGCAGGTCGGGTTCAGGGTAAGGCAATTGTTCAAGGTTGATTTTTGGACTCGGTGGGGATAACAAATTTATTGCTGTTCTCAAATGTATTGCATTTCAAATTGCTTTGTTTGATTCTTTTATTTCATCATCAGTAAAGTGACTTTGGCTCAGAGTGTTTTAATCTGTTCTGAACGGTGCTCATCAAGAAAAGCCACTTGTGGTCTTGGTCTGCCACAATACTTAAAGTGTCCCTATACACGTGTATATTCATTATTTTAGCATTATGGTATGAGACGTATATTTTTATACGAGTAGGTCTAGCCACCAAGAAGGCTAGTGAATAACGTGCACTTACCAGGTGAAAGCCTGCGTGTCTGGTTGCATATTATAGAAAGTACTGATTAAATGTTCCGAGTTGAAAGTAAAAGTGAGACACCTTGCTTATTGTGTGGCAATTTTGCGGCACAAGAAGCACGGCGAGCGTTACAATGGTATCAAAGTACAGCACGCGCTGTTTCCGCCACATGTAATTCAATATTGAGATGTACAATTAGACACAGTTGTCCATGGACATGTTACTTAAGGGCGTGAAAAGGTCTGGTTATGAAATGGTTAAACGGAATGTTTGTCTCCAGCCAGCTATCTTGTAACCAAGGAGAGCGCCGCTGCACTGCACTACAAAACAAAATCTAGCTATAAACTTGGAAAAGGGACTTTTTGCATGCTTCTTACATAAGGTCACTTTAGTATTTCTGAATGTGGGCTTCGCTATACTATGTTTTTGCGAGGTAAAATGTAGGTTTTACAGTTTGGCAAGACTTTGATTTATTTCGGTCACCGGGGAAATGTAGATTTACTTTAAATTGATGCCAGTGGGTTAGACTACTCGTTCCTACATGCGGGCATAAGGTATGGCGCGTGTTAGATGCTTTCTTTTGCCTTATATTTATTTTTTAAATCTTAAAATCTGGTCACCATATGGAAAACCATTCTCTCCGTGTATAATCTAAGGAATCATAAACATACAGGTGGAAACAAAACGGGTATGTAATTTCAAGATTTACGGTAGGTTACTTTGGAGACCTGCAGCCATAAAATTAAACAATTATCTTATGTGTAGACTTATTTGAATAAAGTTATTCAAATCGCAATGTCTGGAATCGAACAAGCTACCAACTGTAGCATCAAGCCGTTCAAATCCAGTGAAGAGTATCTGTATGCAATGAAAGAAGACTTGGCGGAGTGGTTGAAGGATTTGTACGACGTAGACATCGCCGTGAACAACTTTCTGCAGGTCCTCGAGACCGGCGCCGTCCTCTGCCACCACGCCAACAATGTAACCCGCGTGGCGGCGGACTTTCTCCGCATGTATGGGCAACAGGCACTGAAGATGAAGATGCCCACATCTGAAGTGACATTCGTCGCTTCAGCGCAACCGTTGACTTTCTTGGCTCGGGACAACATATCAAATTTTATAAACTGGTGTCGGAAGCATATGGATATTAAAGGTGAGCAATAAAAATTTAACTTGGGTAGTGAAGTTGAGAGAGACGCAATACTTTCATCTATCATGTTAAATCAGGCTGCTACCTGGCCAGGTTTCCTATTTGGAATTATCCCATGGGTGTTATCATGGGTTTTAAACATAACAAACACAATGTGTTTACATATTGGTTCTCGTGCAAATTAAGCAATTAGCGTCGTATGTCACTTGCCTTCTTCCTTGTTGCCATCTGCTTATTCGGCAGAAGATTAATTGGTAACTGCTGTAGTGAGATAAAATGAGGTTATTGCTGGAAGCGATGTTGGTTGGCCAGTAGGGGCGAGTCTTGCTTCGCTTCTATCACTGGATTGTTGATACTATACACAGGTGAGGCCAGACTGCCTCTTGCACAACCAGCACTATTGGTGAGAACACTATTTGGTGGTATCCTTCGGGCACCTCATTAAAGATCCTGATTCACTATGGTCGGTGATTAGAGGTTACCTGGCAAAGTGGCCAGTCCAACTTGCAATCTGGGGATCTGATTGTCTCCCAATATAATTTGGTGTACATTAGCATTTAGCATCGCCCATAAATTGACATGTAGCGAGCAGTTGGGTGGAATATGAATACCGTGCACCACCCAGTGCTATGCTATACAGCACCTATTAGTGGATACTGACCCGAGTAAGCTGCCCTTTTGTATTAAAACACATGGAGAACATAAAAGATGCACCCTACATTCTTACAATTACAATAACACTACAGCAAAGAAAACAGAAAAAAAAAAAACAGTTCAACATTAAATTACATTCTTAATGGTGTTACATATCAAGATATAATCTTGACTGTGCAGTGATTCTTATTCCCATTTACCTATTAAAGTGAAGAGATACCTCTTGTCATATTATTTATGTCATATCAAGATTGTTTAACCATGTAAGAATGCAGCCATTCTTTTGTTAAGGTTAAGTATTAAAATTTTTGGGAAGTTACAAATTGTGATCATGGGTGGGTTTCTCTCCAATGCCAGAGCCCTGGAAGCTTTTTATGCCACCCGTATGTGCCAGCCTGATTCCAGCCACCATGCAAGTGATAATATGCCTGCTATGCAAAATATGGTGGTGTCCAACTGCAATCGGATGTCTTTTGTAAATAATTGTAAGAAAATATTCCTGGAATTTGGCCTTGTGATGACTTTAAAAGCTGTTGAACAGTATTAACTGAAGCCAGCGGGTTTTCAACCTAAAATCGGTAAAGCCACTTTTGAAAGTGTCTGGTTGAGAGCATATGAAAAGTCATTATAATATAATTTACACAAAAAAGCATGCCCAGCTGAAATAGACGGATCATTGTTTTCCCCCAATAGCTCCCACTGTTACAACATTAATGAGGAATGGTATGAAAAGCACATTCATTTCCTGCAACGTGTTGATTCTGTTTTGTACAATTAGCACACTACATACTGTAGTACATACAGACACACATACACACACCTGTGCATTTGTCTATCCATCCATCATTCCTGAGCAGCATACAAAAAACAACTGATGTTATAGACTTAGACAAGTTAGTCACAAAATAAGTGAATGAAAATAACGAACTACAGCTTGTCTCTCCCAATGTACTCTCAACAATGCGTCAAGGCCAGAATTTAAAAAATCAAAGGGCAGCAGAATATTCCAGAAAGACCAGGGATGAAATGTATAACACCAGACCTAGATGCAGGATTCAAATTCCCACTTCCAACTTACTAACCAAATAAAAGAAAGGCACAACTATTCAACTAGTTGAAAGAGGCATTTCACCCCCTTCTCTCCTGGCCTGTGCATACTTAATTAATGATCAAGGAGGATCCAAGGAGTATTGATTTCTTCCCTTTTATATTTTATAATTGGTTCGGGTCCATCTACAATATCGCACATCATTTTAAGGTTATAGGAAAATGACCCATCTTTCCTAGTGAGCATTATGGTGATATTGAATATTAAGGACTTTCAGATCTTTTTGGGAGGGACAGCTTTGGCTTTAATTGGAATGATGGTAAAGGTACTATGTAGAGAGACTAGATCAGACAACTATTAAACCAAGTTACAAAGTCAGCAGTGACACTCTGGCATCTGCTCTATTCTGGCATGGCTTGCCCAGAATATCCAATATAGTGCCTGTAGGTGTATTAACCCATTTTCATGAAAATAATCCTATATGCATATGTGGAATGCCAGTTTGGAGTTTTCCAGGCCACCCCTGTTGACACGCACACACACACACACACACACACACGCACACACATACACACCTGCACTCATGCACACCTCAAACGCCCCCAGTTCCACTTTTTCTTAGCTTCAGGCTGCTTGGGCCGAGCCCTCTGAAGCTTCCTAGGACCCAAAACAGGCCAAATGGTTAATTAGAGGTTCAACAATGCATAGGATATTTACAAAATGAAACAAAACAAAACAAAAAATAAATACATATAATTGATGCTGCAGCATCACAAAATAAATTTTTTTAACGTCCACTTCCGTTATTTCAGTGTTTCACAGAGCATAATTTCATATACATACATAATTTTTGTTGGTAGTGAGTTGTGTATATATATCTTAATCTGGATATAATGCATAGTTAGTTTGTTATATACAATTGAAACTGCAAATTTCTTCCATTTGAAATTGAATTCAAATTATGGATACATGTGCATGCAATCTGCTGTTTTACCACTAGGTGATGTAATTGTCCCAAGAATGTTACTGTACTTTGTTACCCATGGGGAAATTGACTCTCTCAATGCCTTCTATGGTTTGGTTGGTGATAGTAGCAAAGCTTATTTTTGCAGTCGCTGCTATCAGCTAGAAGGCAGACTCTCATGTTAATAATTTGGTTGTGAGGGAGATGCAGCTTGTATTCTGTTGATAAAAGGTGATTATTTTTTGATATATATACCTTTTCTTTAGGTTCATGCTTGAGCTCAGAGTAATTCTGCAATACAAAGTACTTGCAAATATGTACCCCTAGGGCTAGGTCAGTGGTTCATCCAGTTATGATACAGGGTTCTAATAGGTGCATACATATCGTGGTGTTGAGTTGAATTCTGACTTTGGCTCAGAGGTGGAAAGTCCTGCCATGTGTTTTTTTTCTACCAGTGAGCTCAGCCAGCTGATTTCACTGATTAGTTCTACCTCCTGGATGTAGAATTGATGGCCAGTACAACTGGAGAATTACTCGAACCTGATTCGTCAGACCTGTATCAATAGACTATACAAGGGAACTATGTGCGGTATGCTCGTTCTGGTTCGCCACACGCACGGTGGTAAGTGCCGGCCAAACCCTCTGAGTCACGAAAGATCGCAGCAAGCTTTTCACTTATGGAATGCAATTCTTAACAAAGATGACACCTTCTTAACTGGAGAGATGCAAATTTGACGCATGATGGCTGGGGTGGATTCGAAGCAGCCTTGCATGCGAGGAGCAGCCAAAGGTGAGAGGGTGTTAGTAAGCCCTGTAGTGATGTTTGATAGCGACATCACAGCTAGCCATCACGATTCCGGCGCTTACTCTGTGACTCCAACTACGCATGCTCCATTTTCCACCCCTGCTTTGCCTGTGCTGATTGGCTGACAGGCCAAGCGTGTATGTATCCACCTCTGCTCTTGCCCGGTCCTCTGGTGAGTGAGCACTCGTTGGAAACGCGAAGAGGAAAACGCTCCTCTGACGCAACGACTGCGCAGATCAGCCGGTGGACTGCGCAGCGTAACGACGTGTCAGTCTGCAGCAAAAGGAGAGGTCGAAGGTCACAGCCTGACATTTAGGCCTCCGCCCTGTCCGTGTCGCCTCCCCCTCCCTCAGACGTGCTGATGTTCGAGACGGACGACCTGGTCCTGCGGAAGAACGAGAAGAACTTCGTGCTCTGCCTGCTGGAGGTGGCTCGCAGGGCGTCCCGATTCGGCATGGCGGCGCCGGTCCTGATCCAGCTGGAGCAGGAGATCGAGGAGGAGCTGCGCGAGGAGCTGGACCTGCCCCAGGAGGAGACGCCGCTGCCCAAACCGCAGCGCCGAGCGATCGGCTTCCAGAACCTGGACGAGATGGTGAGGCCTGTGCGCCTTTGACCCTGCAGTGTGTGACCCTGTCCCAGGCCCACAGGCGACACCGTCCCCTTCCATCGCCTGGTATCGCCTTAAGAATTATGTGTGGCCAGCCCGTAATTCTAAAGTGTACAAACCGTAGCACAGAAATGATACAAGTTCCTGCGATAAATTGGTGGCCTGTCCAGGGTGTATTCCTGCCTCTTGCCCAATGCACGCTGGGATAGGCTCCAGCCTCCTTGGCAACCCTGCCCAGGATAAGCGGGTATAGATGGCATATGGATGGATGGGTTATACGAGTTCAGTAGGAACCACATGTATTCTCTCAGAGTTAATTCAACACTGAACCTTTTGCTGTGCTAGAGCATGAATAGAAGGTTGCATTGTGTACCTGTACTGTACAGTATACACGTACAGCAGATATCCAGTCTGTGAGTTTGGTTCTGTTTGTGGTTGCGATTCTCTAAGTTTGGGCTAAAATTGACCAAAGACTAGATGAGGCATGCTGCACAGCTAGCATCATAAGTTTTATCTAGGCAAGGAATCAAGGCCCCATGTAGTCACAGTGCACTCTTTTCTCCATAGCCTCTGTTGTCAAGGTGAACAGACGGTGTGGTTTTGTCAGGACTGCTGGGGTGTACATTGGCTGTGTAACAAGCAGGGGCAGTGCCCTGCCTCACAGACTGCCATGATAAATTGTGAGATATCAAGTCATGATATCAAGTCATTTATCAAGGGCTTCATCTCGGTCGGCCCATTAATGTTGTGTGGGCCTCTGGTTCTATGGCAGGAATGGGGATCTGACTTGGCCTGAATGCGTTTGTATCTACAGTACATATGTGCGCGTGGCGTGTTTTCATGCCCGCATATCCTGCATGTGTATGTGTGTGTGAATGTCTGTGTATTTCTGTATTCATATTTATTCTCTCTCTACGTGTTCAGGTCCAGCACTTGGTGAGCCACTGCACGTGCCCCTCTCAGTTCCCCATGGTCAAAGTGTCTGAGGGGAAGTACAGAGTCGGGGAGTCCAGCACCCTCATCTTCGTCCGGGTGCGTCAGCGAGCTCCGCTCTGTCTGCACATTCGTCTCTATGTGACGTCTTTTAATTCATCACCTGCCGTTGTCTCGCACCCGGGTCATCCATCACACTTGGAGTTGTTTGTTTATCCACCGTGTTCAGGGCCATATATGGTAGAACAGACCTCAGCGACACAGAGAGTGGGGAGGAGCTGGTTTTTAATTAGCATTTCTCTGTCTCTCGACTCTCTCAAAATAATCTCTCATTCTCTAATTACCAACCAATATTCAAACAGGCTGTAATCTGGATCTGGATCCCATTATTTTGTTGTCTTCCTGAAAAATACAGCACAAGACACAACATAATAACAAGCTGTCTGTGGTTGACATCTACCAGTTAAATGCTATTCATCTTCGCATTCTCAGAAACAAAATCAATAAACGCTGTAAATAAAGGTCATAGAGGAAGCAGCCGATATGGGTCAATCACGCTGAGACTGAGCGGCGCAGGCGAAGGAAAGTGTTTGAAGGAGCACAGGGCAGACGTTAAAGATGTCACCAGTGAGGGAACATCGAAAGGGTAGCAGCAGTCTGCAGACTCACCACCCACCTCAACTTAAAATGCTTCTAGCACTCATAATCAATAATGAATGCATCACAGAGTGTGGGAGAGCGCTTCAGAACTCGCGTTTTATAGTGCACAAGAAGGTAACTTCAATTAAAATTTCATACTGTTGGTTTCTTTTCTCCTTCAGAAGCTTGCTGCCAACCCGCTGATTTTAGACAAACCCAACGTGTAGTTAACATTTTTACACTACGTTTTAGGCATTTAGCCGACGCTCTTATCCAGAGAGACTTACAGTGAGTACAAACAAAAGACAAGGCCTGGATTTTTTGCATCCCCAGCATCCCAAGTAGAGATTAATAAGAGTGTAATGGTCAGGCCATAACACCCAGTAGGTAATCTGTTGTTACTAGAATGGCTATACATGGGAGATTTCTTTTTTTTTTTGGGAGGGGGGGGGGGCAGGGGAATATAGGGTAGATAGAGGGGGAAGGTGTAAAGGAGCTAAATATAAGGGAGAGGTGTATTCACAGTTTTCAGGTTCTGGGCCTGTTGGGTTGACTGGTCAGAGGACTCTGAAATTCATATTTCTAAGGTTCTACTGTACTTCTCTAACTTTTGAGCCCATAGCAAAAAAAAAAATTTTTTTCTGATTATTTCATAAAAAGAGAAGTGAAGGGTATATTTTAAGCCTTTTATGTGCCAATTATGTGCAGACATTGAAACCAGTTATTTTTCATGCAGTGATGCATTTCCTTTATCATCTCAGTTCAAGTGGGTGTATTGTGTTTGAATAATTTAAATAATTAGGCAGGCATATTAATAGAAAGCTTTCTTAATGAAACCTGTGTGTCATTCAAAAATGACTTAGCCTTCGAGAGCAGTGTGTCTGTGTGTGTGTGTGTGTGTGTGTGTGTGTTTGTGTGTACATGTATGTGTGTGAACACGTGAGTGAGTATATATGTTTGTGTGTGTGTGTGTGTTTGTGTGTACATGTATGTGTGTGCACATGTGAGTGAGTATATATGTTTGTGTGTGTGTGTGTGTGTGTGTACATGTATGTGTGTGAACACGTGAGTGAGTATATATGTTTGTGTGTGTTGTTTGTGGCAGATCTTGCGGAATCATGTGATGGTGCGTGTTGGGGGTGGCTGGGACACACTGGAACATTACCTGGACAAACACGACCCCTGTCGCTGCACCTCTATTGGTGAGTGTCACATGGGTTGGCTCGGCCAAAGAGTGATGACCAACACTCACTCCTACCGCCTGTACCGTACCTTTATGATATTTTCAGTACGTAACATTCAAAATGCATCCTCACAATACCGGTCTGTTGTTATTGTGAAGTCAAAGAAACTAAGAGACACCAGCAGCTAACATAATAGTGTGATTTACTAAACTGATCAGCAGGAGAAAGGACATACAAAAAGTCTACGGTCCAATGAGCTCTTCAGAGATGCTTCAGTTTGAGGAATGAAAAACAGGTTTCCAAGGAGTCTGGACATATTATTCCTATCCTCTCCAACACTCAACATGCCACCTCTCCAACACTCAACATATCGCATAAATAATGTAAATAGGAAATCAATAGTATTTAGCAGTAAGACAAGGTAAATTATCTCTGTAGTTAGTCGCATTTTGAGTTTCAAGTTGATGTCCGTTGGTTTGGATTTTGCTTGTTGGCCTGGTATCAGGTCTTTCCATTTCCCTGTGCTAGTCATTAGATGGCAGTGTCTACCTATCCCCGTTGTACAAGATATACTGTATTCCAAAAATAACCTGCTGTAGTACATCTCATTAATAGAGGTTGTCTCCCCACATTCTCCTAATAAAATGTAGGCTATCATGACAGCCTCCTTTCATATGAATAAAACAGGTGCATTATTAGGAGACATTCATATCTGCACCCTGTTGAGTTATGCTATTTCATGCACAGTCCTATATTATTGCTTTGCACCTTACTATTTAATTTTAGCCAAAACTGTGCCCACATTTATGCAAAGCTTACAGTTTTACATTGAGAATGCTATGTGAATGAATGCTTATGATGGCATAAGAAGCTGCGTTGTTCAATAATATTTTTGAAATCGATTTTTCCATAAGCTGTTACTGTTTGAATTCAGATGCTGCTGTGTTACCTTATGATATACCAATGACCTTGACAACACCTTGCACAATTTGATGAAAATCAGGATAGAACCTGTATTTGCCCTGCAGAATCAGTGGGATTGCGTAGTTTAATCATACGATCAGTCTGTAGTTTCCAGCCATCTACTCATATTCTGCACTACAGGGGGTTTTGGTGCAATATTCCAGTTTATGAATATTCAAGATGAGACGTGCCCAAGTGCAGAACACGGTACTGTCCTGCATCACGCTCCGTCATGACTGTTCATACGGCGCATAAAATTGGAAAGTTTCAGGCTCAACAGTGAATGGAGCTTTTGATGTTGAGACCAGACTTGGGTCAAATACATACTTGTTTTTGATTCAAATACTTTTCTACGCTTTTCTGACCTTGTCTGGTGTATTGGAACCGATGAAATACTCTCAAAAAGTTGAAACCCCTCCTTCTGGTCATGTTGGCAGGCTCAATTTCACCAGGCAAGATCAATGGAGCACAGGAAAGTATTTGAATCCAAAACAAATACGTATTTGGCCCAGGTCTGGTCAAGACTATAACCATCTGGTTGGCCTAATACAGCCTGCGATGGAGTGGTCATACCAAGCTCCTGTATTTCCTGCTATGAGTTGGGGATACTGAAGTAGGGCCAGACAGACGTAATATCACCTTACTCTGCAGGGACCCTAGAAACAACCATCGGAGCGCTCTATTTGTTGTTAACAATGAACCTCGTGATTGGTGGGGGGCTGCCCTCTGGTCTCTATTGGACGGGTGGTAATCGCAGATCGCTCGATGGTGACAACACAACAACGCCAAGGTCCCGCCCCCGGCTTCATCACCCCCTGCTCTGTGAGTCAGCCAGCCCGTGACATCAGCGCTGTGATTGCGCAGCTCGGCCAGTGACATCACGGCACCATCGCCACGCTGTGTGAATAATGTAGGAGCGTGAGTAATCTCGAGGCGTAGCGGTGGCGGCGGCACTCGCGCTCAAGGGCAGGTAGTCATCCTCACGCCGGCGTCTCTTGCTTACGCATTTAAAAGTGCCATTTTAAAAATTGGCTTTTGCGTCAGTCGGCACACGCGTGCGATTTTCACATCGGGCGCATGAAAATGACAGTTGCCGCTCAGCCCGCTTTTAAAATGAGCTTCTCTCTTGCTTTAAGCGCGTCGAAGTTCAAAATGTAATCATGTTTTTAATCTGAATGTCAAAATGGGATCAATAAAGACGGTGTGAACCTTAAAGACAGTTTCCCATCTGAAACAAGCTAGAAGAAGAGCCAGCCGTGAAGCCTGCTGGACTCTCTCCGCGTGCCTGTAGTGGAGTAATCCTGTGCTTTTATTTCGTAATTTCCTCATGTACCCTGGCTGGGGACTGCCTTTCACAATGCTTCACTGCACGCTCTGCCTCCGAGCTGCCGATCGGGGGAAGACAAATTCTTCGAAAATTCAAAAACAAGAGGAGAATAAATAACCGAATGCCATGAATAATTAGATTAGCGATTTGCATTCATATTAGCTGTGCCCTGAATTATAAACAGTGGTGATGAACAGAGAAGTTGCCGTTCATCTACCCTTGCTAGAGCAGTGTATCGTAAGCTGTGAGTGTGGGAGGTCACCCCTTTGAGTCACCCCTCATTCTCTTGCCCCAGCCCATAGTGAGTGTAGGAGGTCACCCCTTTGAGTCACCTCTCATTCTCTTGCCCCAGCCCATAGTGAGTGTAGGAGGTCACCCCTTTGAGTCACCTCTCATTCTCTTGCCCCAGCCCATAAGCAGTCGAGGCTGGCCGGCCCCCTGCGGCCCCCCACCCCGGTGCACGAGATCAAGGCCCGCCTAACGCCCCGGCAGGACGGCCAGGGCGGGGCCACGCTGCTGCTGCTGGGCCGAACGCAGTCCCCCCTGCCCTCCGTCACCTGGACCCCCTCGGCCCCCTCCAGAGGCCTGAAACCGGGCGCCCCACCACCCCGCTCCGCCTCCTCGCCGAGCCCCGCCTCCAGGGCGGGCCAGGAGCTCCGGCCCCCCAGTCCCAGCCGGTGAGTATGGCGGGGGGGGAGGGGGGGTCTCGTCACAGGTGCAGTCTGGAGTCCGGCTCTTTGAAAGCCAGAAGGGCTGATCCATCCGCGAATGTACACCGTATCGCCAGGCAACGGCTGAGCCCAGATCGGCCCTCGAATAAGCCCTCCCCAAACACGGCGGGGTTTGCGCTCGCTGTCGGGGGGGGGGGGGGTTTCACAGGTAGACGGTGTTCCTCAGCTGCCTCGACCATGACATTTTGTTAGGTGTAAGTCTTGTTGGGTAACTTTGTGTTTCATGTCAGGTCCCCCTTGCAAAAGAGATCTCTTGGTTAAATAATGGTTAAATAAAAATAAATAAATAAAATGCCTGGCTTTTTACACACAGATCGGGAGAGTAGGAGTGCAGCGAAAATGGCCGCCTTTTAATTGTAAACAGGGGCGCTTGGTCTGAAGCGGCGGGCGGACGCAGCAGACAGCCGAAGCTTGGCCTCCGCCAAAAAAATCGCCGTCGGCGAACGCTCCCGCCACGCTCCACAAATCACTCAGCGCGTATCAGCGCTCGGAGCCGCCCGGAGAAACTATTAGCGGCTCGCGGCCGCGAGTGATCGACAGCCCCCGTTTGTGTTCAGAGGCTTAATAAAGCAAACGCCGCCGCGCTCGACCGGGAGACCGTCGGCAGACGCCCGTTGTAGTCGTGTGTGTGTGAGAACTCGGCCGCCAGCAGATTCCCAGCTGTTAATTTTGGCTGCTTGCTTGTTTTAAATCGAACTGCTGTCTTCGCGTTTGCCGTCGGCAGACTTGCGCGTCGCCGATAAATGAATGCTTTTATAATGTCCGCGGTACGATACGTGCTGCTTCGTTGAAATGGGGCATCCGTTGTTGTTGAGGCCGGTAGCTAATGATGTTCCCTTGCCCTTTCTTAGATTTTATGTGTAAAAATAGCTTTTAGGTTGTTTACCACCAAGTATGTTTTTGGTTGTAGTTCCACCAGTGATACAAGGATCCAGAAGGTCGGCGGAAAGTAAACAGTATACTGGCTATATGCAGACTATTGTGACATATTTTACCAAAATAAAAAGAGAAATAATAATGAAACAATTGAGTCACCATTGAGACTTGGTGGATGACACATCACATGTCCACTAAAAAGGTTCAGAACAACTTGTTCACAGATTTTCTTCTTATTTTAAAGAAAATCATCCTCTACTGTGAAGATTACTAAGAAAGTACTAGAACTTGTCCAGTTTGACAATTATGAAACATATTATCTGCATAAATAAGAATAACATTATGTTATAAATGTATCACCAGTACGCAGCTGCCGTATCTTATTTAATTGTATTCATGATTCATGTGTTTGTTTAAAATATAGGTGTGGGAATTACAAAAATAGAGGTAAAACATGTTTTAAAGTGCAGTTATGCATCGTCTCTTTCTCCCGTGGTTTGAAGGTACTTTAGGCGCCACGTTTACAAATTTTGGAGCTTCCAGTCTTCCAGAACCAGGAACATTGAATGTTCTCAGCTGGACTTGGAATGTTCTGGCCTTTTTCTTCTTTCTTGAATGGGGTGGTGTTGATTGACAGCTCTGGCCAGTTCCAGGTTGTCTTCTCTTGTATTACAGTGTGGTAGGCATAGCTTTTCTTGAATGGCCAGAATTAGCCATGTTTTTCCTCAGCTGGGATTCCCCGTACTCGACCCCTGTAGAACAGCCTTCTTAAACCTAAGCAACAGTTAATTACTAATGACTAATTGCTGCTTCAGTTGAGCCAAATGAACCTCACCTCCCAGTTCTGACCTTCTGTATTTCAAAGACAGGCGGAAAACATGCAGGGCTATGGCCTAGATTCCGGCCTTGGTTCTTTTGTCCCATGGTTTTGCGACCCTAATGCCGGCTGATCCGTGGCCTTGCAGTCAGTGAGCGGCGGACCGCACCCTTTGTTTAAGACCCGAGTGGCGAAGAACACAGAGAACAGAGGCCGCAAGGCCGTCTCTCTCTAGCCGACGTCCACGGGCTCTCACAACAAAGGTGCGCGGGATGCGGCGGACGTGGAGCCTTTCAGCAGGCCGCTCGGTACAGAACCCCTACGTCTCAGATCCACGGATCACAGTGCTTTCAGCACCGGCTCCGTCTGAAGAGCTGGGGGGGGTTTTGATGTGTTTTTGGCTTTGATTTTGGGGATTCTGGGTAGCTGTGATGCTCTGCCCTTTGAAATCTGCAAGGGATGCGGGGGGACAGAGTAGCCAGGTAGCCAAATATTCGAGTGGTATTAAGCTGAAGCTGGCGTACGAGCAGAGGGGGATGGCTGGAAGCGTCGTGGATTAATTCACAGTGGGATTCAGGTACAGGACTGCCGAGTCTGTCCTGCAGCGCCTTTTATTGTGAAAAATATCTGCACCTTCGGGCAGCGCGAAAGCCGATATTATCTGCGAAATTGCTTTCCGAGTCAGAAACAATGCTCAAGATTCAATCAGTCTCCATTTTCAGTCCATTCGTTAGCATTTGTGACTGTGTTAGCGCTCTTGATTTAATTCAGTTATAAATCACAATGCATGAGTGAGAACCTCCATTTTGTTTAAATAACCATTTCTACATAAAGAGAGCTGTCACTGTACTGACCAAAATCAATCCAGATTTGTCCACAGAAGTAAACATCAGAAATACCTGAATTTGCTAAATGCATTGTGGCATTTTTTAACTCTAGAATAACACGTTATATACAATCTGTTGTGAAAATGTGGTGTATTGATGTATTCATGGTCTGTAAGGCCAAGGTGGGAAATACAAGGGTATTATTATTTTCTTTATTACAATTTTCATAAGATTATAAACCCCTCTGAGTCATCAGTCAGAGCTCAGATTGCTAAGAAGAACGTTGTTCAGCTTGTCCTTACTGAAGCTGCATCTCTATTGCAAACGCTGCGTATGAGAAGGGTGAAGGTTGGAAAGTCAGCATTGGATTGGCTACAGAGGTTGTGTGCAATGTCAGCATCTGATTGGCTGCAGAGGTTGTGAGCATTCTTTTATTGTATTCTCACTCTTATGTTATCTTGAAAGTTACTTTTAGTGGCTTAACATCAAAACATTTTTCTTCTGAAAAGAATATTTCAAAGCAGGGTGCTGATATTGCTGTAAATTCTATAAGGATACTTAGCCTTTTCAAACATATATTTGTATTAATATATATTAAATATAATTCATCCTGGAGAAGGGAATCTACTGAACATTTAGCTGTTGTGTGTGTATAGATGCATATATCATATTTAAATGTTCATTAATTCCATCTGCATTTGGATGTTCATGAATCCACACTAGTGCATTATTTCAATTACAAATTCTGTTATTTTCTTTTCACCCTCTTCTGAATACTTTGCATTTAATTTATATATGAGATATAAAAGATGTATAATGTATGCCTTGTTTCTCCTTTTGACCCAGATTGTGATTTCCTTCTGCATCCTTGAGGTATTCCACATGCGTAGCAAGTGTGATGGTGTCTGGAGTGAAGGAGGCTTTGTGTGCTTGAGTGATTTCACAAGTTTAAACACCTGTGGTGATGCTTTAGGCTCGGGTACATAAGACTGTCATCAACACATCACTTATTATTTCATAGGTGAAGGCAACATCCTGATACATTTAGTTCTTCAAGTCTCAACAAGGGATAGTTGCGTATGGATTTTTAAAAATGAATGTAGGATGTTTACTGAATTGCTCTGATCGACGCGCCTCTCCATTAAACCCAAAGAACATAAAATGAGAGCATAGCCCATTCATTCATTCTTTAATTCTTCAATTCTTCTCGCAGGGGCGACATAGCTCAGGAGGTAAGACCGATTGTCTGGCAGTCGGAGGGTTGCCGGTTCAAAACCCCGCCCTGGGCGTGTCGAAGTGTCCTTGAGCAAGACACCTAACCCCTAACTGCTCTGGCGAATGAGAGGCATCAATTGTAAAGCGCTTTGGATAAAAGCGCTATATAAATGCAGTCCATTTACCATTTACCATTTAACATTTGTGTGATTTCAGAAACAGGGAGAGGTCAGCCACGCCCCCTCGTAGGCAGCCCCCCTCAGAGGGCGGGGATGTGTCAGTGCACAGCGCCTCCACCAGGCCAGGCAGAGACGTCACGCGCGCATCTCCCTCCCCGCGGCTCACCAGCAGTCTGCCCCGTCCCGTCCAGCCCTCCCCTGCCTCACAGCCCGAAGCGGCACGACCCAAGACCCCCCTGGTCTTCCAGAAGGCCCCCAACCAGCTGTCCATCCACCCACAGCCCGCCTTGGACCCCAGGCTGGCCCAGAGCTGGACCAAATCTCAGTTCTCCTCCAAGCTGAGGCAGAGCACCATGCCCAGTGCTAGGAGCACAGAGGCCCAAAGCAGGGGTCCCAGCCTGGGTAACACACAGGGGCAAGGAGGTCCGGGTCCCGTCAAGTTCACTGTGCCAGAGAGGTGCCGCAGCCCCATCAAGAACGTCCGTCTGGGCCCGAAACAAGCTCCCATGACCAGGCAGCTAGCTGAGGACCACAGGAGTCCACCAGAGGGTGCCGAATTAATACGCTCCTTTAGCCCAGTGAAACAAGTGAGGGATGAGGTATGGGGAGAACCCAGGATTAGGCCCTTAACACCTATCACGAAAGACCAGAGCAGTCGTGGTTCAGTGGAGCTAACAGCCCAAAGGAAACCCACCCCTGACAGCACCCAGGCAGCCCCATTGAGCAGCACCTTGAACAGAGACTCTGAACAAATGGGAAAACAAGGCATGAGAAGCTCAAGACAAGACACCTCGATGGTCCCCATCAGCCTCTTGCAAGGCAGCAGAGCCTGCATCAGTGTCACAGGAGCCAAAACCCAATTAGCCAATCCCCACAACCTTCAGGAACTCAACAGTAAAGATGGAGGGAAGGAGGGCAGGGAACTGGAGAGAGCGTGCCTCTTCACCCCACCTCCTATCACGCCAGCTCAGGAAGCGAGCTTGTACCAGAGCCTGGAGCAAGAAATCCTGACCAACCTGCAGCTCCTCAGCATGGACTCAGATGAAAACAGCTCAGAAGGCGACCAGGAACCTGGCAGCCTGGAGACTCCTCAGAACAGGCAGGTGGACCCGTCTGGACGTTTCTCCGCTCCGCCTGCGGCTGAGCAGTCTCCCTCCAGCCGGCGGTACGCTGCTCAGGGCATGTCCGCATCCGATTCCAGCGATGCCAATCGAGGCAGCCATGATGCAGGCACCAACGAGCCCTCAACGGTGAAGAGGCCAGTCAGCAGCGTGGACGTGGAAAGCTGGGTGGCCGCCCTCCCCAGGAGCTCCAGGGACACCCAACCACAAACGAGCAGGGCAGAGGCGGCCTCAGGGCCCCTGCGGGTCCCCAAACCCTGCGTGATGAGCTCCTGGTCCTCAATGGGCTCCAGTGTGGAGTCGAAGGAGGCTACAGGAGATTTTAGGAGGTCTCGGGATCCATGCCGTGAGGTTGCCATGGGAACCAAGAAGCCCAAAGGCGCTGTGGCCCCAGATGCCTTCAGCACCACGTCGTCCACGGGCCCCGCCACCGAGAGCCCCGTCAAACCCAGGACCCCCTCCTTCAAGCAGAACAGGGCCCTGAAGAAGCCGGAGCGGGTGCCCTCCATCTACAAGCTGAAGCTGCGGCCGAGAGCCCGGCCACGGCGGGACCACAGGCCCGAGAAGAAGCCCTCCAAGATCCCCACCCCGTTGTCCTACAGGAGGGGTCAGCCTGGCCGTGACTCGCTAAGAGCCAAGATGTCCGCCGGCAGAGATACCGGCACTGACCAGCAGGGATCCCAGCCCTCTGCCCTTAAACTCTGCTCCCCCGAGGGTAACCCGAGCTCCAAGGGGGATATGCGTACCTCTCAGCACAGCTGCAGACAGAGGGTGAAATTCACTGGGAGGAAGCCACCAGTCCAGGAGCTGCTAGGAGACCTAGAGCAGGAGTCCTGGGTTTGAATGCCTGCAGGCAGTCCTCATGCATCCTTTGAACATTTTTGCATCAGAATTCCTCAGGGAAATGCACTTATTTCACTAATACACACATTTAGAAGGTGCTAGAAATATCTAACAAAACGCTAAATTCAAGCTGTTAATACTTCAATCCTAACACATACCATATATTACTGACCTGTAATTGCTTTCGTCAAAGTAAATTTCCTTGGTAATAATTGAAGATGACCTTTTAAAATGGAGCGAGAACATTTAAAGATTGTGGAAGTCTCACTGCAGTTTACGTCCCCATGCATTTTTTATGGCATGAAAGACAGCATGAAGGCAGCCATTGATCTTGCCTTCCTTGTGTAAAAAGTTTATCCATTTATCACATTTCCTAACCTTTCACTGTTACAGCAGTGGTCCGAGGATCCTGACGGCTTTCCTCCTGACGCAGTCTTTAAATGGTGAACCCACACGAGCACAGCTGGACGGTAGAGCAGAATAGAAGTCCTCAGACCTTATTATAACTCACAGTCGGGTGTCTCTCAACTGTCAGCCAAAGTAAAAACAAGTTTCATTTCATGATAACACCAAAGGTTGAGCGTCCTTTCTCTCTGTGTCTGGATTGTTGGGGGACGTTTGTCTGTGACTGCCTGTCAAAGGCCTATCGGAACAAAAAAAGCCGTTCGGTATTCTCAAAACCCCCACTTAGAAGGGTCCTCTCTCTGAGAAGCACGTATCCAATTGGCCGGGGGGGAAAAAATGGGCCAGTTTAAAAGACAACTGTGGACATAGCTTCTGTCAATACAGCACTGCATTCAAAGGATAAAAGGAGAATAATTTGATCAGCAATGATTGTGTAAGGAACCACATAGCTCTCTCCATAAAATTTAGTCTGATATCATATCTGGATCATGCCAGTTTAGACTGTGACTGACAGTCCTGCAGGGCGATGTACTCTAGTGTCAACCCACGTGCGGGAGACTTTCAATCAGGCCAGGATGATGGTGTCTCATCGTACACCATGGACCCCTGGTGGGCACTGCAGATTCATCTGCTGAGCTGCACATGAAGTGTCTTCCTCTGACTCACATCTGTGTGAGCCCAACTTCTGAACAGCAGCATGAAAACAAGCAGTAGCTATGACCCTATCATTTCAAGGATAGCATACGCTTTTCTCCACTCTCCTGAATCTGCAACAGAGGTACCTAGAGCATTATTGGGCATACCAAATTGGGGAGAACAAAAGAAAAATTCTAATAAAAAAAAAATGAAATTTTCAAGGTGCTCATCAGTTTGGGATTTGATGAGTCATTTTGGCAGCCATAATTCTCAGGAGGTCCACTGGGAGCCGGAGTCTTTTTTATTCGCATACACACAGACAGTACCGCCAAGCGCCAGAATCCCTGCTCGCCGAAGCGTTTCCAGTCACCTTGTGCTTTGTGATTTTGGCTGTAGTCTGCAGGCTTATAAATATCCCCTGGTATAATGCTGGAGAGACGGAGACTGAGCTAAAAATAGCACCATCAGAACTGCTGTCTGTCTCACTACACCAGCTGTGCTTGTTCAGATAGCCGCCCCCCCACCACCCCCCCCCCCCCCCCCACGTCATGTTTTCTCCTGTCTTCAAACTGGAATCAGGAATGAACCGCTACCAATTACCAGCCTGAGAATGCAATGACAGCAAAGAACAACATCCAAATGAGAACAGTAATCAATTCTATCTTGAGAACATAACTGGGATATATTTTATTATGAAATGTAATGTGATTGATTTTTTCCCCCCCAAAGATTTATTTTTGTGTTGATTTCAGAATGAATAAACACAACTTGTTTTAATTAAAAATATTACAAGTTTTTTTGTTTACGGTATATATTGCCATAGTGATGAAAAGAAAATTGGTGATGAAAAAGTGGTGAAGAATATTAAGGCAATTCCATTCACTTTTTAAAAAACGACAATGACAGTTAAAGTGTCATATCACAGCAAGCTAAAACAAGTGTAATTATTATTTTGTTTTTAAAAAAATTGTATGTGTGTATGTTATTACATCGCCGTCCTATCTAACCCGTCCAAACAATACTCAGAAATGAATTTCTAGCCAATAGCGATGGCAAAAGATGAGTTTGTTGTATGGGTTCTTTTTGCTCTTTCAACAGACAGTGAATCTGCTTAAAGAATAAGATGTTTTACACAGTAACAGAGAGCAACAATAGTCTAACACCTTCAGCAACTGCATTATCACTGCCATTTACATGAAGATGGGCAGCATGCGTCAGTCATGATGGTTGTCTAAAAATTATGCCAGCCTTCTATCTTTTGAAAATTAGTGATATACCTGAATTTGCTTGATAGATTCTTCCCTGGTGCCTTTTTTGCACACTGTGCGTAGATTCACAGCTTGTAGAGTTTATAAAGCATTGCCAAAAATATCTAAGGAATAACGAAGAAGCCATGGTCATGTGTTTATTTATATCATTGGGGGGATGTGCTGCATATACAGTAAGCTCCATAATGTTTGGGACAAAGACATATTGTTTTCTTGATTTGGCTCAGTAGTCCACAATTTTAGATGTAATCTAATAGTTCACATGTGGTTAAAGTGCCAGATTCCCAGCTTTTATTTCTGGGTATTTTTAAAAATACATTTTTGCTCTCACCATGTAGGAATAACAGCTATTAAATACAGAGCCCAAACATTACGGAGCTCAATGCTGAAAGAGACCAGGTGAAGAAAATAAGACTCAAAGCTAATTTCGTTTGTTCACATATTTCTAAATATAGGCTCTGCCGTGAATTCCACTGATTAACCCTAATGAAAGCAAAAACAGAAGGTGCAGGATCAGCCTTGCACGATCCTTGACCGTCACGAACGGTAGCCGCTTCTGTAGCCCTAAATTAACACCTCATTTACTCCGCAATTGCCCTATCAATATGTGTCTTCCTGTAGGCACTGGAGGAGAGTGGCCTAACTATCCCTAGGAATGATTACACAGAGCAAGGCATGTGGTTATTTACCCTGCTCTGTTATTACGCTGTAGCAGGAGCCGAAGCCTGTGGAAAATACTAAGCTGTATAATTATCACAATCTGTCAAAGAAAAGGCACAAATAAGATACAGGTACATCTCTGAGCCTAGCTCAAATATTTCCGAGATACAAACAGTAAAGAAAAAAATGCCAATCAAGCTATATGAAGGGGTTAAAGTGAAAATTGTGTAATAAAAATGAGAGTTTATGTGTGACAAGTTACGATCCCACCTAACCACCACTGTCACTATTCCAACCAAATGATTTTAACTGGTAGGTTTATGGTATGTATACAGTGCAGTCCATAGGTATTTGGACAGTGACACTACAGCCCAGGGTGATTGACTGG
The DNA here is from genome assembly GCF_018555375.3 of Anguilla rostrata. Lineage (NCBI taxonomy): Eukaryota > Metazoa > Chordata > Actinopteri > Anguilliformes > Anguillidae > Anguilla > Anguilla rostrata. The sequence continues at coordinate 44,463,443 of NC_057941.1, read as the reverse complement.
CCAAGTCAATCACCCGATCTTAATCCAATTGAACACGTGTTCCTCTGGCTAAAGACAAGACTGAAGACAAAAAGCCCCTTGATACAAACAGGAACTGAAGACAGCTACAGCACAGGCCTGGTAGAGCATCACCAAGGAAAATACCCAGCATCTGTCTATGGGTCACAGACTTATGGTCATTGTCATTGAATGCAACGTATTTGTTTCAAAGTACTAAATATGATAACTTTATTTTAGATTATGTTAATTGTGCAATTAATGTCCAATTAATTTGGGGCCTCTAAGATGGAGGAGCAGGTATAAAAAGGCATGTAATTCCTTTACTTGACATGGATATAAATATCCTCAAATTAAGGCTGACAATCTGTATTTGTAACCTCATATTCATTTTTTTATATGTCAAATCCAATGTGGAGTAAAGAGCGAAAAATATATATGTAATAAAAATTGTTATATATATATATATATATATAAATAGCTTATGGGTCACCTGCCTTGATGTTGAGAGGAACTAATGCAGCATTAATCTGAAAAGGCTGGACAAACTTACACCCATCCAACCCAGGCTGTGTGATTCACTGAAGAGAGCACTGATAAGACAAAGCATCACAGAGCATTTCAGAGAGCCTAATATAAGGTAATCTCCACAGACTGAGGTTTTGAAGAGTGTTTGACAAGCCCCAGCCTTACGCAGTAAGAGTGTAGTCATGCTTTCTAAACTCAACGCCCACCTGAACTTGACAGATCAAAGACCCAAATTCAAGTTAAGTAGAAGTCATATCCCGTACCCCAGGTATAGCATTCAGTACCTACCCTCAGAAATGACCTTCAGAATTAAGAAGCAATTGACCCAACTTTTCGAATTTACATTTATAGGAGAACTGCCTGTCCAGACCACACATGATTTTGATGTCAACCGTCTGCATCCAACTACTAATGGAACAGACTGAACAGAAGTACGTTTCCTGTTTGGAATGTGAATCATATACAGCTATGCTCATGCTGTAGTCTTGACGAAAGGAGAGCGCACGGAATCATGCACTCTTCTCTGAAGAAGGCGATGTCACCAGCTGCCTCTTTCAAAGCTACAGTCCAAGGGCCAAGCTTGCACAGGCACAAGACGGAGGAAGGCTCTTCATGTGCACCTTCAGCTGGAAGACTATGGGCGCCTGGTCGACAAGCAGGGATCACTAGAGAGCGATTAAGCGTGGATCCCTGCTGACTGAGCCATCCCTAAACCTTGGGTGAAGTTATATCACCCAGTTATATATCACCCTGTGGGTCAAACAGCAACAGATGCTTCTTAGAAAAAAAGGAGGAAGTAGGCATCTCATTATTATGTTAAATTAAACTACTGGCTAAAATTCAATCTTACTGCAAAGCAATTTGTCGCTAGCATCAAATATTTTATAATTAAATGTTACATGTTTCATTACCTTTTTGTTGTGCATTAATTCCACAGACTGCCAAACTGGAAATGAATACGTAATGCCGTAATTGCATTTTTCAAAGTTAAAACAAGTTGCTGGGCTGGACTGCAATGAGATTTAACATGGACCTATATTAGCTAAAATTCAAAATAAGTTGAATAAACTCAATAAAAAAACTGAAAGTGACATTTTTTTTATTGATAAACCAGGTCAGTGTGATACACCCCAGGAAGCTCTGAACGGTATTTTCCCGATTTCAGCCGTTTTGAATATAACGTGCCATCCGTTACAGCGGTCTCACACAGAATGTTCCGGAAGGCAAAGAGAAACCCGGCCTGGGAAAACGGGACGCACGGGGCCATCAGTGGACCGCTCCACCACAGACGTGACAATTTGCTCCTGGTTTTCTCCACTCCACCCCAGCCTCTCTCAATATCCCGGGGGGGGGGGGGGAGGGGAGGGAACCGAGTGAATGATGAAGTCTCCTTTTCTCCAGTGAGGTGAAACATAAGGGGGGGGGGGGGGGGGAGGGGGGGCAGGTGGAGGTCAAAGAATCTATTGGAGCATGCAGTTATCCTTCACAGAACAGCAGGCAGGTCTCTATACAAACGTACAATATCTTAAAGGAAGGCTAGTGTAAGTATAAAATAACACTAAGAAATAAAACCATTCGAAAGGAAATAGGCTTCAACAAAAAATAAACATGTGCTAAGATGTGTAAATTAAGCCTGAGCAGCGCTCTTTCCAGGAAAAACAATTAAACAGAAACCACCCTAAAAGAGAAAGTGTGCCATCTGTGTCAGACAGCATGGGAGACTCGACACTGGACTTGGCTGAAGGTATTGCATTGATGCCCTCCTGCATCCCTCTGTCTCTGATGTGTCAGGGTGTCAGAAGTGCAGGGCAGTGTAACTCCACATGGGGCTCCACACATCTGTTAAATATCAAGCAGGACATGGACACTCTTAAACATCGGCTAATTCTACGGGGTCCCCCCCTCATATCGAAACTCTTAACAGGAGAACTGTCTACCTTAACAGAATCATGTCACGGAGGGACAAGTGAACGACAGAGTTACTGGCACAAGCTACAGAAGACCCATATTCTTTGGCACTTCACCGTTCTCCGTTGTGCTGAACAACCAAGGCTCTTAGCCTTCCTGCGACTGTTGCCTCCCCGCAGGCCAGGGGGGTGTCTGCGCTTAGCCGAAACGCAGAAAACACCATCGGCTTGTCCCAGGAGCTCGGGGACGTCGGCTTTGATCCGAGCCGACGACACGCTTCCTGGCCAGCGGAGTAAACCGAATCCTTGTTGTTTAACGGTAGCTTTGCAACTCCATCTGACTTAATTCGATCCCACGTCAGACACCAGACTGTTCTGTTTTGTTTTGTTTCCTTTTGTCTTGTTTGTTCATTCGTTTGGCTTCTGGTCTAGATTAGCAATTGCTCAAATGTGCATTCCGAATCTCAGAATCGCAAAGCTCAGGATTTTGGTTTTGGTGGGAACCCAGGGCAGCAGGACTAGCCTGGCACCTTATGCCCAGCGCTGAACCAGGCTCAGACTTTGGCAGCAGAGGGAGAGGGCAGAGTTCAGCAGTCACGAGAAGGTGTATTTTTTTTTGGGAGGGGGGGGGGGGGCAGGAAGTAGCAGTGCAGCGAGGGCTCAACAGATGCCCAAATGTTAGTTGGGGAAGAAGAGTCACCCACCCACCCCCCCACCCCCCCACAGGAGGGCGGAGTCACATGAGGGTGCAGCGTTCCCGCCCCCTCAGGAAGGCGGAGTCACATGACCGCACAGCATTCCCGCCCCCCCCACAGGAGGGCGGAGTCACATGACCATGCAGCGTTCCCGCCCCCTCAGGAAGGCGGAGTCACATGACCGCACAGCGTTCCCGCCCCCCCCACAGGAGGGCGGAGTCACATGACCGCACAGCGTTCCCGCCCCCTCCTCAGTAGGGCGGAGTCACATGACCATGCAGCGTTCCCCCCCCCCCACCACAGGAGGGCGGGGTCACATGACGGCGCAGCGCTCCCGCCGCAGGGCGCGCTGGAAGCGGATGGTGGCGTGGACGTGCTTGCAGCGGGTGCAGCCCACGCTGCGCAGCGCCTCGCTGAACAGCAGCAGGATGTGCCAGTTGAACTGGGCCGAGCACTCCACGTAGCCGCACTTCCAGCTCTTGCGCACCAGGTCCGACACGTTGTGCCGCGGGATGACCCGCCCGCGCTGCAGGTCCCGCTTGTTCCCCACGATCAGGATGGGCGTCTCCGCCGTGCCCAGCACCCTGCCGAAACACACACAGGCAGACACACACACGCACACACACACACATATACACACACAAACACACACACACACTACAAGCACACACACACACACACACACACACACACACACACACACACACACAACACACACACAAACACACACACACACATCATGCACACCCACAGGCACATACACACACAGACACACACGCACACACACACACACACACACACGAACACACATGCACGCACACACACACACACACACACACACACACAGACATGCACACACACACACACGCACACCCAGACACAGACACACAGACACAAGGCAATGTCAGGACTGCACCTATCATATTAATTGAAGAACAGCAGCACGCTCATACCTACTATTCATTACGGAACTGAAAAGAGCTAAGGTGTCAACCCCTTCAGCAGTTAAGTGAGTAAATGTAAGCAAAGTGGAATCATGTACTGTTAATAGATCACAATTATACGATGTCATGCAGACTTAATCAGATATTAGCCTAGGAGTGAAAAATATTGATAGTGGTTCAAAAAAACATACACATTCATAGCAAAAGACCCACACGCCTAAGATAATTACACAACTATTGCTTCAGGTGGGACAAAAATAATTAACAACCCAAGTAGCCAGCATAACCACGTGTATTTCAGTCTAGGTGTATTTTTAGTCTAGAATAAATACAAAAATATGGTCCCTTTTAAATTGCATTACATTACAGGCATTTACATAACTTTTTTTAATTCCATGGAATATATACCAATATACAGGAAATTTTTTAAAAAGTTTTAAAACACCAAAAATTGTACCACATTCTGAGGATTTTTTCTCCCTCTCCCATGTGGCTGATTCAGATGTGTAAGCCACACAATAGCAGGCCATTAAGGAGACACTCAAAAATGGTGATATTCCGCTCTTCTGATACTTTGGTTCAGCTGAGGGAGCGACGCCAGCCCCTTGTGCGGTTCTGGTTCATTTTGGGCCTTTATTATTCACCCCACAGATTCCTATTGTCGGGAACCACGGCGACAGGCTGGCACCTCATTGGGCACAACCACAATCCCTCTGCAGCAAATCCACCAATGCGCACCAGCCAAACGTCTGCTCAGCCCCCATTAATACCATGAATACCGTCTCTGTGTTCTCTGGGGGAAGATGGCAGGTGCTCCCATACAGAAGACATCAGCTAAAGTCCAAAGGTAGTTCTGAGATATGCAGTATCTCACTGCACGTTATTAGCCTATACCACTGGTGCAGAAAAATAAACATGATCAATGAGTTTGTGCAAACACTGAAACAGTGACTTACCACCGTATCAGGATACATAGGGTATTAACCTATTAACCTGGCAAATCATGTGGTCAAACTATGTTGTTAACTGAACTGTATTATTGACACATTAGTATATCAAATCATGTCTAGTAAATCAGCAGGAAATGTATTATACCAGATTTTTTTACTGCTCACAAAGGTGGAACCAGCACATCAGGCAGTCTATGCTGTTAAGTGAATGGTGGCCATAAAGGTCTTAACACTCCAGTTTTTATACCGGTGCAGATCTAATCCTTCCAAGTTAATCACCAGAATTTTAAAAAAGAAGTGCGAGCCCACTGCTCACAGTGGTGGAACACATACACACACAAACACACACACTCTCTCTCTCACATACACAAACACACTCTCTCTCTCACACACACACACACGACCACACTCCTCACACACCTCTTTAGCACACACACACACCTCTCTCTCTCACACACACACACACACAACACACTTCACACAACAACACACAACACACACTCTCTCTCCACACACACAAAGACACTCTCTCTCTCACACACACACACAGTCTCTCTCACACAAAACACACACACCCACCACACCTCTCTCACACACACACACACTCTCTCTCTCCACACACACACACACACACACACACACACAAACACATACACACACTCTCTCTCCACACACACAAAGACACTCTCTCTCTCACACACACACACACGCTCTCTCTCTCACACAAAAACACACACACTCACACGCACACACGCTCTCTGTCACACGCAAACACACACACTCACACACACGCGCACACACACACAGAGCACAAATTGGGCACTGAATTCCCTGACTGTTTCACAGCTCCAGCATCCAAACCAAACGAAAATGACTGAGCAGAAAGTGACAGGAGCGGTCCGGGCGGTGATGAGACGAGCCTCGGCCCCATCCATCACTTCCTGTGACAGGGCCACCCGGAGATCCTGCAGTCGCAGGCCCTGTGACGCCGAGAGCCCAAGTGCCATCACGCGGCCCTGGGGCCCCGGGGACCCCGGGGGGCCAGGAGTTATCGCGCGACCGCCCAGCGAGGTTCGACCGCGGAAGTGTCCGCTAACTTATAAACAAACCGACCGGATCCAAACTGTCATAGCAACGGCTGAAGAGCAGCGCGTCGCTCAGCGCTACACAAGCAACCCTGAATCAGAACATCAAGCGCGCGTGCGCTCTGCTCCCTGCCCTGTCAAAGCCATGCTCCTCTGACACAGCAAATGGCCGTCAGCACTCTCTGCTGTCTACAGGCACATCCGCAACTGCCAAGGCAATGGAGCATTACCCTCCCTCCACTACACGTGAAAATATCTCAGACAGTGGACAACATACCTGTTTGGTTTTGGTGCATTTGTACCTTATTAAGGGCCACTGACAGTCACTGCTGGGCACTCCCGTTACAGACGTCTGCCTGAGGGCTTATTACTGAACACTTACCGGAATTTTCCCCAGAAACACCGAGACAGTTTTCGTAATCGGACGTTTCGCATTAGAGCGAGAATTGAAGCGGCGTGACGTGACACCGGAGGAGCCGGCCCCGGTGACCGTGCGCGGGGTCGCTAAACGCGCGCGGCTCGGCCGCAGAGCGCGACACCCCGCCCCGCCGTTTCCCACGGTGACGCAGCGGCACTCGGGCGTCTGACGCACTTCGGCTCGGAAATCAATCTCCCCGCGAGGGCCTGACAGACAGACACCCCCCCCCCCCACCACACTCCCCACCCCCCGCACCTCCTGCCAGATATTGACTCGCACTGAGATAACACATTGGCAGGATCCCAGCCCCCCCCCCACTCTCCCCTTTATTAGCTCACACGCTCGTGAGATTGAGCTATCATTTCGTCACCTGCAGCGTCTCCAGCCAGGCCCCCCGGTGGACTTGGGTACCATCTGCAGACTATTCTTTCCACCCTAAAGAGGGATGTTCCTTTCGCACGGCTAAGCTGGGGTTTAAGGGAGCCCGTACAGACCGCCCTGAGTCTGGGTTTGTGTGTTTGAAAACGCAAGGAGATGCAGTGTTACAGGCATTCGATTTGCATAGGGCTTATGGCCTCTTAAGCCATTACCAGTGACTGCCCAGTCTTGTTTCAGGAGATCTACCCTACCAAAGCAAACCCCACCCAACAGCTAGAGATCTCATTAAGCTGCTATTTAGTAGAATCAGATGTGCCTAATCATGGTTGGAGTGAAAACCTACAGGATGGCAGATCTCCAGAAACAGGGTTAGGCAGCCCTGTCTTAGACCATCAGGTATTTCACTTCAAATAATTAAGAGAGATAGTCTTTTGCAGATTTTACTCAAGCTCGGATATAGGAAAATCAATCCTTGTAACTTAAAACCGTAGATGATTAAAAAACCATTTCAAAAGACAGCGATCAAGTATGAAATTGTCCCTCAGATATTATCACACAAATGCAGCTACTGTCGAGGTGAGGGTTTTAAAAAAAAAATTTAATGGGTAATTAACAGTCTGAAGATACAAGCACCCTGCTCCTCCTACACACCCCCCTCCACCCCCCCACCCCCCCAAAAAAAGTGACGATAACACACAATCTGATAAACAACCGGCACATGCGTCGGGGGCCGCTGAGCGGCGTGCCGATGTTGTCCCGGCAGCCTAAATCCCCTTGTATTTCGGGAGCTGCTAATTAGGGCCGTGGCTCTGTTCACCGACTGCCGCCGCCGCCGCCGCCGCCGTGGAGTTCAAAGAGCCGGCTGGCGGAGGCGGCGCATTAGGGATGCCGGACGCGTACCTGGTCTCTAGGATCTGCTGGCGCATGGTCTTGACGTATTCGAAGCTGTCGAAGCAGCAGATGTCGTAGACCAGGATGTAGACGTGGGCGCTGCGGATGCCTCGGCAACAGGAGTCGGTCCATTCCTGGGGCCGGAAGCACACAACGGGGGGGCGCGGGGCGGGGGGGGCGCAGGGGCGAGGGTGGAGCGACGGGGGGGGGGGTGGCAGGGCGGGGATGGGGACAGGGAGGGGGGAGGGATGGGGCAGGGATGGGAAGGGGGGGATGAGGGGACAGGGAGGTGATGGGATGGGGAGGGGGCGGTTAGTTGAGGGTGTGATAAATATAGACATTGCAAATGTACAGAAAGTTGGCACTCCGCTAGTAGATTTAAATTGGCTGCACTTGGCTGGCTAAAAATATCAATGCTCACCTCAAAATAAAAAATAAAAAACCCATCTCATTTACATATTCATGCACCAGCAGTTATGACGGCAATATGCAGAGCAACCATACATTTTATATGAGCGTTTTCTGATAATGTGGAATGTAAATCTACCTGTTGGTGGCAAGCGAATTTGCACACGGCAGCACAGAATTCTCCTGGGATAACGGGCCTACTCTGTCTTAAAGCTGCTAACTGAGTGGCGTGCAGTGCACGGCCACACTGACCTGAGGAAGAGGATTATTCATTTTGCCGATAATTAATATGAGCAAGCATGCGGAAAGGAAGAGGAAGCTCCTCGCAGTAAACATAACCCATTCTTAATTATGCAATGAATAATTGATAGTTTACATTTTGGTCTAGCAGAGCTGATGCTTTCAAAAAAAAAAAAAACCAGACGAGGCCCCATTTTTTGTGGTGCTTCTCTTACCCGGAGAGGCACTTCCCCATTGAGTGTGTGTGGGAGGGGAACTACGGTTATACCATCTGCTCAGAGCGAGAAGATGAGAGGGCTTTTGCAGGGATACCGGAGAGTAAATTGAGACCCCGGCTACTGGCCGTAAGCTGACGGTAAGAAGCAAATGCAGTAGCGAGAAAACATTGGAAGAGGTTTATCTTATGCGCAAACGCACACGTCACACGCATAACACAAGAAGTACGTAGGAACACACACCGAGACACCACAGAAACATACTACTACAACATGTGGGTACAGGACTTGTACATGTACAGTACGTACTGTTCTTGGAGGAGTCACAGAATTATTATTATACACAGCACAACGTATGTGGGTGGGGGAGACAAAAATACCACACACAAAACTCATAACAGCTAATAGTGCAACTAAAACAGATTCATTAATGACTGACCATTAATGCACTATTACTATTATTATTATTATTATTATTCATAATATTAATGCTAGCTAAACACATGCAACACGTAGACGGCACATGAGAAAGAAGTGAAAAGAATGAAGGAGATGTCAAAATAAATGGCGCAAAGAGTTAGAATGAGTTACAAGGACAAGAAGCAAGGAGGCCGGAAAGAGGAACTATGGATCAGCACGGGCAGCTCACTTGAGCAGGGCTCATGTCGTGGAATTGAGTTAGGTCACCTGACACCACGATGCGTCGCCCATTTGCATGCAATAAACCCGATACAAACGTGCTTACGGCCCATCCATTCTGCCCGTCAGCTCAATCCTGTTTTGATTTGTACCCCACTGCGCAAATGATTGTTTGCAAGTTGGCGCTTGCATGTTTGGCCATGTTTCACCAGGTCCATTTTATGGGGGAACACGTCATTGCAGCGAAGGCACGAAGGTCTGGACACTGGAGTTTCAATTAGCGGAATTATGAAACTGGAATTAGCAAGAGCAAAAAATAAATAAATAAATAAATAAAATTAAAAAAAATAACTGATTGAAAAACAAGATCCTGCACAAAACAAAGAGATGAGGAGACCCCTATTGAAAACATAATTAGACTGGAGGCAATCCCACAAAATGTAACCTCTGGGGTATTTCAAAAAGAAAACTAAATAACAAAATGTTTTTTTTTATAATCAAATCCTTGATTTTTTTTTACATCAAATCGTATTGTAATAAATGTGAATAACAGAACATTCTATTGTGCTGCAGTTGGGCAATCAGCCAGGACAAAGAAAGTTGAAGGGATGGGGTAGTTTGTACTTTTTGTGTTGCATGACTTTTTATTGAAGAGCGTATGCTAAAAATCAGCTAAACAAATAGGCATGATTTACACCTCACAGAACAGAAAGAATGCACATAAATCCTGCAGCAGCACTTTTCTAGATTGCTCCATCCCTGGTCGTAAGAACGTGCTTTATTGAGTAGACGGTCATTTGTTTGCGTTCTGACAACAAAATATAAATAAGAAACTGGAGCATGAAAATCTCACGGCGTATTTACAGTCCGTCTAAGAAAGCTACTGCCTTTGTTTCTCTGTCCAAATTAAAGCACTTGTGGAAGAAAAAAGTGCTTCTTCAGGATGTTCACGTCCTTCTAACTGTACAGGGCCATAAACCTCAGAAAGCAGGCATCAGCATCCCCGGCAGGGTCTGCTGTGGTTTTTTCTGTAGCTCAGCACATCATTGATCAGTTACAGCAGCTGATTACGCCGTTACCTCACCTTGTCTGTTTTTATTTAGGGGACTTCAGCTGGTTTTAAGGTGAAGACAAAAAACCAGCAGAGTCTGTCGGCCTTTAAGGTCGCAGAAACCCGAAACTAAAGAGTGAATCTGTTTCGCGAGGGCACTCCGCTCCGACAGTGATCGAGAGGAAGCAAACGCAACCCAGGAAATGAAGAGAATCCAGTGCTCAAATACTGGAGCGCTGCTTCTGGGTGCAGGTAAACGCTCACAGTTTGGGACCCAGTCGTGACCGTGACCAAGTCACAGCAACTGGCCAAGACCCTTACAGGGCAATGCAAGATCTGGAATCAAAATTCAGTACGACTCTTGAGGATGCAAATGTAATCCCCGAGAGAGAGAGAGAGCAAGTGTAAGAAGTGAAGCTTTTTTTCAGATTCACTTGGACACATTTTTGACGTTATCCTTTTAGTAGATTTTTTAGATTTGGCACTGTCAGACAAAGCCTGTCCTCTGCCCATCACTGCTGAACACTTAGGCCTTCTTTGTAACTTTGTAAAGCTAAGCAGCTTTTTCTCCACTGCTGCTGCAACAACATTATTATCAATTATTAACGAGAGCACAAAGCTGTCCTGATACATTAGAAAGTTTGCTTCTGCTTGATTCCATGGTTGTGTGATGAACTTGTACTACAGCTGTAAGTTTCCGAGTTGAAATCTGACAGCTCCCACAAGGATCATTCCAGAGAGCCAACTGAACAAGGCTACAACAAGTTTTACAGTAAAACAATCGCTTGTTTAAAAAAATTTTTTTTTTTTTTAAACGCACCGTGGGAAAAACAAAACAAAATGTCAGATCGCTCGTGTTGCGATTTCTGAGCTCTACCTGAGCGCTCGGGGGAGCTGAGAGAAAACAGCACAGTCATTTTTCACCAGGTCACGCTCGTGCTGAGTCAGCCTCTCATTTCTGATTCTCGGCCCGGAAAGTTCTCTTGATGAGTCGGTCGGGGCGCGGTCCGAGGGCACGATGAAAGATCGCGGCGTGCCGATGGCGTAGCGTTAGGGAGCCCCGTATCAACTCCCTCAGACAGTTTGCTAAAAGCGTTGGTTCAGAGACCCCCCTTTCCAAACTGTACTCCTCGCCTCAGAAGTGTTTTACTAGTCATGAGAGAGAAACAGGCTCTGATAAACACACTAATGGAGAGAGCTACATTTTACCAGCAGCTTTCTGATATGAAACATTCATATTGTTTTTCTGTGGAGGGCAAAATATGGTGATTAGTTTAAAAAAAAAAAAAAACTGTGATTGACAGCTCTGCAGCTACACCCACTGAAGCCTCACTCCTCCGTTATTATATTACATGCAATTCTGAATTCTATCTGGGGTCAATATGCTTGGGGGAATAAGCTTCACCTTTCTCTCCTGTACAATCAGCCCTCAGGGTAAAGGCTGGAATTCTGGCAGAATCAATACGACTGAAATACACTATTTCTTCAACTTGATATTTTGATCATCACACGAGCACTGGTACAGTAATCATGTCAACGGTCTATAGAACCAGCGGATAATATCAACCGGCATCGTGAAGGTTTAAGTCCCGGATGGAAGATTGCTGCTGTATGTCTAAGCACATAAATTGTTTCAGTAGATATTCAGGAGAATAAACAAGACAAATAATGTGACAGAAATGATGCCATTTATCATTTAACTGGGTCTTTGTTAAGTAAAGGAATCGTGCGATACACCAAAACCAGAAGGCATATAAAAATCTTTGCAGTAGTCACTGTTTCCACACTAGTTACTGTTGGAACATCTCAGCACAACTGATCAGATTATCATGGATATCAAGGATAATCTTTTCTGCACAACAACACCCACACCAACAGCTCCCCCCCAACCATCTAGAACAGTGCTGTCTCCAGTAAACAATGCTTCCAGTGAAAGGCCTGAACACCAAAAGCAATCTTTAGAAACACAAGATAAGTTCCATACTTTCCTAAGACCAGGTGTGTACATGGTTCTGTGACATATTTGAGCATTTGAATCAGTGGGCAACACCCTACTTGAGTTGTTGTCGCTGTTCTTAAGCTTCAGACCTGCGAACCACTGTAGTTTCCAGGCCAAATTTACAACAACTTAATCCAAAAAAGTAAGAAACTTCACAGAGCGACCGGCGGGCGGCTGACCTGCAGGCTGCTCCCGGGGAAGGCGGGGATGGCGGGGTAGTCGGTGATCTGGAGGTCGTGCACGTGCCCGTTGAGGACGGCGGCCGACAGGTAGACGCGGCGGGCGCGGCCGGGCGAGGGCGCCTCGCGGTAGTCATCGCAGAGGAAGCGGCGCACGATGGCGGTCTTCCCCACGCCCTGCGCCCCGAGCACCGCGATCCGGAAGGGCGGCGACGCGCCCCCGCCGCCCCCGCCCCGCCCTCTGCCCCCCGCCCCGCCCTCCCTGTTCTCGCAAGCCACGGGCCAGTGCATTCAAGATGGCGCCCGGGAGCCTCATAGTCGCAGCAGGGGCAGAGGCGGCGGCAGCGGGCACGGTGCGGTCCCATTCATAGGCCAACACCCCCCGGGTTTCTGGAAATTTGGGGAGAGACAAGGCGTTGTCGGTGGTTACATCACACAGAGCACCACGCCAGGCACAGGAGTCGCTCAAGTTAATGTCAGGTGCTGCCATACAGGTAAATGTCACCCAGAATTATTCCAACAGTGATGCACAGTATATTACTGGGGTGGGCAAAATGTTTACCTGTAGGACTGGAATGCAGGTTCTTATCGCCACCAACTACCCTGGCTCAATTAGCTAATTAGCTGCATACATCAATGGCAGTTCACTCATACAGTACATTAGGCCATGGTGAAGTGTCATATACGGATACAAATCCAGTTATCAGCTGTAATTCATGAGGTTAGCAATAAATAAAGCTTAGAGAAAATGCCTAATCTTGCATATGACTAGGCTAATTCAGTAGTTAAGCAGCAGAGGTTCCATAAACACTTACGATCATGCTTGCCTACCCCCTGTTTTAAACAGGGTAATCAAGGACAACTTATGATTTTCCATTCATTCTATTTTAACTATTAGACCAGCAGTTCCTCTTGAAAGTTCCTCCCACTGGAGAGTTCTATTTACCTTTTGGTTGCTTGCCTTTTGGAATTTCAGGCTTGATTTTTGCCCTATTTTGCTATCTGTTACCTCCATAAAGCATCTTTGTGATAGTGTCTCTGCGCACTACAACTAAAATTGAACTGGATCTGAATCTCCATATTGCATCAGAGTAAACTTTGTAAAATAATAATGAAATCGCTTTATTTAATTAAAAGAAAATGAGCTCATTAAAAATTAATCCCATTAGAGATTAAGTGAAACAGACAGGTCTAGATTAATAAGGCGATGTAATGGGATTGGTTTTTGGTTGTCTTGATTGATTCAGTTAGTAAGGTAAGGTAAGTTTAACTTAAACTTATCCACCAGGTAAGTTTAGGTTAAACAGAGTTTCTCAGGTCATAATTGCATTAGCTCTACTCAATGGCATTCCAGGCTTCCACTGCCCACCACACAGCACAATGTTCAGTGTTAAATCAACTGTTACAGAGTCCACATGGGCTCGCTCTGGTCCAGAGTGGAACCATATATACTCTGTTAAGAGTGGAGTTAACAGTAGACATTTTACTGTGCAGGTATAGTCCAACAGATCTCCTCTGATTGGTGCCACCTCTCCTGTAGCACCAGGTGGCCAGTAGTGATGGAGATAGTCAAGGGGCATAGTCATCAGAGAAGCACAATGGAGGAATTAATGCACATCAGCTCCAGGACTCCATTTGCAGGTTTGTGAGGTCCGATATTGGTTCCAAAATGGGGTAGGAAAAAAACCTTTGTAAAAAAAACTCTTTTTTTCTGACTGCAATATATTTGGAATTTGAATGCTTTCAGTTCTGTTTTCTGCAGGTATCTACCAGAATGAACACTATCTGAGGGTCAGCATCACGCATGCTGGGGGCTGAAATCAGAGGAATTGTGGGTAATTGCATTTACTTTCCGGACCGCCACTCAACTGCATTCATTTTCAGGTGAACTACACGCCGAACTGGATCCCCTTTCGCACGGGAGACGCGCTGGGCTTGTCTGCAGGTCCGCACTCTGGCATGCAAGGCCTGGCATGGCATGCTCTCTTACATCACAGAGCTCTGAAACCATGGACACCGTGTCTTCTGTTCCTGGCTATCTCTCAAGGACAGACAGAGATATTTTTTTTCTTATCTTTTTTTTTTTTTTTTTTTTTGATGCAGCAAGCGTAAAATGGTGAAAATTTCAAATCACTTTGAGCTATAGAACTGGATGGGAAAAGCCGTGAAATCCTTTCGCTTATAATGTGCTTACTAGAAAGCCCTTCACGGAGAGTGACCCTTGGCCCCTTCGGGGTTTGCTAATTCTCTTCACATTTTTCATCATTAACAGAAAAACTGCTGATGCCCCATTAAAACAGAATTAGCAGGGCCCTCAATAAAACAAGCGCATATTTCTCTGAGGAGACAGAACAGGTCATGATATTTGAATTTTTATTGCTTTATCACTCTACTGTAGCTGTTTATTTTTAGTATTGTCAACAATACACCCCCGTTAATTTATTTAGGCATGCAGAGGCTTGGTTTATGTAAATGGAATAATTTGTTCAATAATGGAAATGTTCCAGTCCTACACCTTAAATCTGAAAAATTGCAAACCATGAAAATTAACAGCTCAAGGAAATATACTCGCGGACGCATTGAGAATGCTTAGGGTTTCTTTAGCAGACATTTGTATGTAGTCGCACCTTTTGCTTTAATGGGGTCACGCAGGCTTAACTGGAACAAATAGCTATATTTATAGAGGAAGGAGCTTAAACTACCATGCTTTCTTTATTTTTTCTTTTTCTTTTTTTTTTAGAAGCAGCACCACATCCCTGTCAGTTGTCGTTGTAAAATGCACCATTTTAAGGTAGTTAAAATAGAGAAATATATCCAAAAGGTATTTATGTCAAATACTTTTTAGATTTCAGCCATCAGAATGCATTGGTCCCATCTTTACAGATTCTTTTAAGCAAACATTTCACACCTGTCGAACTGTGTATTTCCACTGAAGGCATCTGCTCCTAGTTTTATAACTTGGTTAACGGTCTTTATATAAGCACTGTCATTTTAGGACAGGTTAGCAATATAGCTTCCTTAAAACCTCTGGTGTTACAGTGCTCACAAAAACTTTGATATGAATAGCGTTTTGCCCGCAGTATAAATCAGATATTTATAAACAGGGTAAATATTCTTCACAGAATGTATTTACTGATGAAAGCATTTTTGCATATTCATCAATCTACAGCGACACACGAGGTACGACTGTGATGACTCAACACAGTACTTGTGTTTAGTTGTAGCCTGTAAACGTAAATAACTGTGCACTAATATTCCGTAGTTTAAAGGCTCGTCGTCTTACCTTGTAAAGCGCAGGTCAGACGCTCAGATCAGTGTGCGTTGTGGATTCCAGTGCTCCGCAGATCCACCTGCGTTATTGACCAGAGGAAGCTCTGCTTGAGTTCAATTCGTTCGCCTCGCGCCCGCAGATAAGTGGCTCAGGTGGCAAGAGCGAGGTACACTGTGAAAACATCCCCCTCTTTTCCGCGAGAGAACACCGACACATCACAGGGTCAAAACGCCCGTCAGCTTGCACAAGACGAAAATCAATGCCTCCGCGTAAGAAAGAATGGAAAAACATTGGCTACGCCAGGAGCCTCGTCTGCGTGAAATGACAATTCGGCAACCTTCACAGCATCCGAAAAGGCTCAGAGTGTGGATGAGATGTGACAGCACACGTAGCCGCACAGCTCAAATAAGGCAGTTTATCGTCAAATGCAATCGTGTTGCCTTTACAAATTAACTTCTTGCCGTCACCGTTGACTACCGTGGTAGCCTACCAATTCCCAAACCTGTTTTACAAATGCATCAGTCGCAAAGGAGAGAGCAGTAAGCTGCAAACACACAATTTAATAGAATTTAAACCTAAATTAAAAATAATATTAATGTTTTATATAATAATGGCGATACACATTGTAGCTTCTTAATATAACCCAGTAATGCCCAGTAAAATGACACACAAAACAATGGTTTTGTTTGCGTAGCTTTGTGAGATACAGCACATACAGGTGTTTCAGCGTTGTATAGGCAACTTTTATCAACCCTCGTTTTGATTTGTTTGACGTGGTGAAATGCTTTTGCTCGCGAAATATCAGTGGCGTAGGGGTTGGTTACTAACTTTGCTCAAGCAGCCTACAGAGACATATAGGCAGATACGGTCCTGCTATTGACACAGCGATGTTACGGGCTTTTTGTGACGTGACCTACAGAAGTAGCCGCGTACCCTGAAATAATTCTGTATGTACTGGAATGTGCGCTACAATATATACAATTTACAACAGCTGGTAATTGCTCAAGCTACAGTTCGTAGCGCAGTAATCTCGTACGACCGCAATGGTAAATAGCTATATAGACCGAGTATAGTTTATGGGAGTAAGAAGACGGTTCTGTTTATGTGGGTTTAGGCAAAGTCGAGCTTGTCAGTTAAGGTGAAACCTTCTGGGGGCTCTTCTACATCTTTTGGCTTGAAAAATGCAATCTCATCTTAAGTGCGTTACCTTCTTCTGGACCATCGACAGTCCTGAACAGCGTTGGACATCATGTGCAGATGCTGCAGCCGACAGGCAGTTCCGCGTTAGTATCTTAGCAACCGCATCCTTTCTCTTCAGTTGCTTAGTAACCACGTGTTACATACCTGTACAATACACGCCAAGAAAGAATAACTTTACGCGAGATATTAATGTGCAACAGGCTGTAATATATCACTGCCTTGCATGTCAACGAAGAAGTAGGTGGCGTGCCTGCCATATTAATATCCGTAAACGTCACCATTGCGAGCAATAAAATAGATTTCATACACAAGCTATAGAAAGAGACTGTCATGGATTAAAGCGTTTTTTCCTGACCGTGAATTTCACTTAAATAAAACTAAAAATAACCCTCAACAGCTTAAAAAGAATACCCCTGAAGATTGGATTTTCACTACCACTGCATTTTAAATGTTCTCATTTGTAAACAAGCCATACCTTCCTACAATGCAAAAATAAATACATAAATAATAACGAGGAAATAGAATCTTCAAATTCTATTGTAGTTGAGGCTTAATACATCATCAAATAATCTTAGTCCACCATTAAAATAATTAAATGCATCACAAAAATTGGTCTGGGCACCAGCAAAGCAGCCCTTGCTCTGAAGTCAACAGCTGTTTTCAGAGCATTTGTAACCCTGAACAGAATCCCTTTGAATTGTGAGGAATACTGAAAGTTAAAATAAAAAAATAAATAAAACTTTAAATAACCTGGAAATTAAGGAGCAGGTGTGTAAGGTTAATTTAGACAATAAGGACTGATTGTACTTTTGACAGATGCAAACCTCCTTCCTCCTCCTTCCTCCTCCCTCTCCCCCCCCCCCCCACTTTCTAACTGGCCAATCCCTACTCCCCGACCAGCCTGCCTGTCTTGTCCTCGGCCTGTACTGGAGGTCTGGGTCACTGTTTATTCCGAGTAGCAGCTGTGCTCCACCACACAGGAACAGGCCTGGCTCAGCCCCCAGCTGCCACCGCTCTCCCAGGCAAAGCTCACAGGAGACGCTACGAAATATATTACTTTGCAGGTATAATAAAACAAATAAAATACATATTTCAGTATGGAGGCAGCCTCTTTCTTCCCGTTTTTTTTTACATCTTTTTTTTTTTTTAAAGGACAGCAGACACACTGCCCTCCCTCCATATGTATGCTAAAATTTTATTTTTTGATTTATTCAGACAGGGAGAAAGCAGAGAGGGCCAACAGAGAGCAAAGAGATATCACAGCTCAGAAGCCGGGATCGAGTCCCCACCCACAGAAGGAAACCCTAACCCCCTGATCCCAACCCCATGGCTCGAGAGTCTGCATCACACGACTCGTCTTTTTGCATTTTTCTTTCAACAATGGGGCGACATAGCTCAGGAGTTAATTTGGTTATCTGGCAGTCGGAAGGTTGCCGGTTCGATCCCCGCTCTGGGCGTGTCAAAGTGTCCCTGAGCAAGACACCTAACCCCTAACTGCTCTGGTGAATGAGAGGCATCAATCGTAAAGCGCTTTGGATAAAAGCGCTATATAAATGCAGCCCATTTACAATTTACCATTTAACAATAGCCTGGAAACCAAGCTTTGGTGTTCCCATTGTGAAATGGTCCTCCCGAGCAAGATGCACACCTGTGACGAGCAGCGAGGTCCCACCTCCGTGAGGGCGGCACCACTTACTCAGGCACGCCGCTGCAGATATTCAGGGGCCAAGCACTCTGCCGAGCACCATTCAGCACCCACAGACACATCCCAGCGATCAACCAGGCTAATCCCACTGGTGCATGGAAGCGGAGTGTATGTGATGCATTAAAAGAAGGACACAGGCAGCTCTCCAACAGACAGGACAGTTTATTGAAAATGAGAAGGCCGGGGTGGGGGGGATGGGGGGTGGGTTGGGGAAGAAACCAGGAGTTAACATTGGTCAAGGCTATAAAATAATGGCAACAAGAGGCATTGGCAGCAGGAAGTTCATGACAAAAAAGGTTCGCGGAGCTCAAGTGACAGGTTAGCTGGCGGGAAACGGGCGCGTCCACGCATGAAGCTGGGAAACGCTTCCGGTTGGTTCCGCTTGAGCGCTCTACGGTCACAATAAGATACTGCACACGTAGCCCAGCGTAGCATATTACATACAGCTAGTGTTCCGCCTGACATTTTCTGTTGAATTTATTATATTTAGGACTAAATGAGGACTGATTTATTTATTTGATTCAGCAGTGCATTTTAAGGTCGCCTCAGCACAGAACATCGTGCTCTGCTTTAGCACACAGAAACAGAAATCTCAAAACAAGTCCAGAGTGATCTGAAGGGATAATGCACCCAATGCAGATCACATCAGAAGTTGAGACTAAAAAACATATTTTCGGTAGGGGAACAATGGGCGCAATCCATCAGAACACACACGGGGTTGGCACCTTTCACGCCTACAATTCATACCAAACTTCAACAGCAAAAGACCGAACGACCGTTTCAAACTGCAGAATCGCAAAAACGTCTCGCTAATATATTTAGGAAAAGGTTAAAAACCATCAAAAACGCACAACACCCGACAACTAACTTTCAGCACGGAAAACGAAGGCCATGGACACTATTTTTAAGAACCTTTATTTGGCGACGAGTCAGCAGGACATCTTGTCCATGAGAATAATCCAGGCCTGGAGTGTTACCCTAGGAGAACCCTTCCCATCCAGCTAAGTGTTATTTGACCATATATCACAGGTAAATGATAACAGAAAGGGCATGACTGGCATGCAGGTTCACAGGATCTTAAGCACACGTGGTGACAAAACAAAACAAAAAAGAACAAGGATCATATTTAAATCACAAAAAAAAAAATGTACCCTTTTGTGTTTTTAACATTTGTTTCAATACGCTTTTAATTCTGATTACAACTGTAAGCTTAACCACCAGACACATCCAGAAAGTACACTCACCTTTTAATATGGCTAACATTATGCTTTAAAATTACATCTGTATATATATATATATATATATATATATATAAATAAGTCTTAAAAATCATGATCACATTTGAGGCCTCGGTACATACACTGCTACTGAAATATCTCGCTACTGTTAAGTCAAGCCCAGATCTAGATTATTAGTACACTATATATTGAGATGATGATTATTATTATTTTTTTAAATCTTCTATAATCCAGACAGCTCTTTTAAAAACTGTCATTACACAGAGATCCAAATCTACCAACAAAATGACATAAGAGGCAGCCCTGGAGCTGGCTTGCTCTATGTCACAAGTAAAAGGAATCCAAAGCTCAAATAGCTGCATTCAGGATAAACACAATTACAAACGTCAGATAACGGAGGAAAGAAGCAACGGATAAAGGCAAACGTGAAGGTTAAAAAAAACATATATATAGAATATATATACACGCGCATACGTGTGTGTGTGTGTGTGTGTGCGTGTGCGCATGTGTAAAAATCAACACTTTATGCCTGGCGTGAGGTTGCAGTAGAACAACTGGGAATTTCACACTGGCAGTACTATCAAAGCTGCTATTAAGGATGGACAGGACAAAGCTGGTGTGCCTATGGGGCATGCAGTAGAGAGAAAATCCCCCCCTAGGGGGGGTACCTGCAGGGCATTCGGATCTGCCGAATGGATGAGGAGCACTACATAACGCCCATCAACCGCGTGGTGAGATTGTGGGTCCGGACGCTTTGGGAGTCGGTTCGCATTAGCGCGCAGGAAGCTGGGGGTGGGCCTGCTCTTAAGATGCCTCCTTGGAGAGGGGTTCTGTTCGTTAAAATGGCCGCTGAACGCAGCGACGTGCGCACGTGCTCATTCGTGCTTGCACTAAAACTGACAGGTTAGGTCGTGAGCGCTCTGAGGGAGACAGGCGGAGGCGTGGACTCAAGGATATGAGTACGGCTGGTTCCGCAGGAAAAGGAAAATGGCCGCCGTAAAGACGTCAGTGTACTGGAGTGTGTGTGGAGCCGACGACCTCGTGCATAAGGCCTGACCGTTCAGAGGGAGGAAGAACAAAGCACAAACAATCGGGAACTGAGGATGGCACAAGGGGCCAGTAAACATCGTAATAGCTCCCAAAAATAGTGGTACGCATAGTGGTTACAAGAAATCAAGAAATAACGATTAGCTGAAAGAGTCCACTGAGACGCTAAAGTCATAGCGTCTGACCCTTTCAAGGTTGCATTAGTCAGTTTATGGTTCTTAATCGGCCACCATTTTGGCTCAGGCCAGGCTCACCCACTGCAGTAAAGAAGCACTAAAAAGTTGTGAAAGAGGAAAGAGAGAGAGACAGAGAGACAGTGGTATTGGTCATTAATGCCTCACCAGTGGAACGCTCTCTGATAATCTATCACTTGTGGGGAAAAAAAGCTATTTATTTTTTTCCTGGAATGGTTGAACGGGCATGGCAACAAACTACTTAAAGCATAAAGACCATTACAAAAACAATGACACCCAAGAAAAACACTTAAGACATGCTGTACAGTACAAAATGGCGGTCGGGAGAAGAGAGGATTTGCAAATGAAGAACAGCTTTTCCGCTAAAACTCGCGGTCGACCGCTCTTCACTCGCGTTGGAAACATCGACAGGTCTATTCTCAGAGGGAGCATTAATGCCTTTGGAAATGGAGATGATGTGTGGGGAGAGTACATCTGAACATAAAAAAAGAGCAGAAAGAGTAAAAGTTGAGATTTGGGTGGAGGGATGGGGGTCCGGTTCAGTTCTTCAGGACGGAGTCGTACACCTGGTACACGTACTGGGACACCTCCGGGGCCCGGCACTTCAGGGACAGCTGAGAGAGAGAGAGAGACGGAGAGAGGGAGAGAGAGGGACGAGAGACAGGGTGAGACAGGGTGAACCCTCGGGCACGTCTAGCAGACATGGGGTTTTATTACCCCAAGCAGCCATTACAGCTGCTCTAAACCACAATACACCAACAACCAGTGCCTTTATTCCCTTCTCCACCAACAGAAGCCTCCTGTGAAGACCTGCATGTGTCTCATGGAAGCTTTATTTTATTTTATCCCCGGTTTTCATAGTATGTGTTTTGGAGGAATTGTCCTGCATTTACGGAAGCGGTTGCAGTGATTAGACTGGTTTAGAACCACAATTTGGTGTTCCAAATTGGGAAAAATAGTACATAATTTGGGATAAAATCAATGTAAAACAGAAGCAACAGACATTTTTAAAAATATTAAATCATACCCATGCTATTTTCAATAATTGGTATCTCACATTTTAACAAACGGGGCTCTGGCACAAGTTTATCGCGTTTACCACATTCAGACGGAAGTCTTAATCGTACTCTGGGAGCTCCGTTCTTTCTCTTACTCTATTCAACCGAAAGGCTCATTTCTGAATGCGTTCCCTTCACTACTCTCAGGAGTTCCCACCATATGTGTTCCATTTCAACAAGCGCACGTTGTGCCAACTCACATAACACCAGTTCACATGGGCACGCACAGTGATTATACCTGTAATCAACTGCAAAGCGCAAATCAAATCACATCAAAATTGAATCCAATTTGTCCGTATAGCACATTTTACAAACATCTGTCGCAATATGCTTTACGTTGGACCCTGTCCTAACCCCTCACAACTACAAACTCCATGGGAAGAACCAAACCCAAGAAAGGGGAAACCAACCCAAAGGGGGGGGGGGGCAGACCACAAGGAGGGAGGAAATTCACCCTCATCTGCCCGAGTACCAGCCACCTCTAAGATGGAAAGCTCTTCTGGAAGCTCTTACCCATATGTTCTGGAAACATTTTTCCCCCTTAAGTGGCACCCCCAAGGGCTCACTTCAAATAAATATTCCAACAGGCTCCCGCTACATGGAACATGCATATTTCAGAACGGCTGCATTAAGTCATGAATTAGGCCCGGCTTACCCCCCCCCCCGCGTGCCGTGCGCAGACTTAATGCGCCGTGCTTCAGTCCCCCTCCAGTAGAGACCGGTGCTCTGCTGGGGGCGGGGCTGGAGAGCCCGTTAGCCTGAGGCCGTCCGGGAGCGGGGCTGGAGAGCCCGTTAGCCTGACGCTGGCTGGGAGCGGGGCCGGAGAGCCCGTTAGCCTGACGCTGGCTGGGAGCGGGGCCGGAGAGCCCGTTAGCCTAAGGCTGTCTGGGCGAGGCTGGAGAGCCGTAGCCTGAGGCTGTCTGGGAGCGAGGCTGGAGAGCCCGTTAGCAGGGCCGGAGAGCCCGTTAGCCTGAGGCTGTCAGGGAGCGAGGCTGGAGAGCCCGTT
The DNA here is from genome assembly GCF_018555375.3 of Anguilla rostrata. Classification (NCBI taxonomy): domain Eukaryota; kingdom Metazoa; phylum Chordata; class Actinopteri; order Anguilliformes; family Anguillidae; genus Anguilla; species Anguilla rostrata. Next base: position 44,440,200 of record NC_057941.1, on the reverse strand, counting down.
AGCAGGGCCGGAGAGTCCGTTAGCCTGACGCTGGCTGGGAGTGGTGCCGGAGAGCCCGTTAGCCTAAGGCTGTCTGGGAGCGAGGCTGGAGAGCCCGTTAGCCTGAGGCTGTCTGGGAGCGAGGCTGGAGAGCCCGTTAGCAGGGCCGGAGAGCCCGTTAGCCTGACGCTGGCTGGGAGCGGGGCTGGAGAGCCTGTTAGCCTAAGGCTGTCTGGGAGCGGGGCTGGAGAGCCCGTTAGCAGGTCCGGAGAGCCCGTTAGCCTGAGGCCATCAGGAATTCCTCGCGCTACAAGGGGATGCGAGGCACGATGGCGCCCTCTCGGCACATTGATTATCCTGCGCACCGAGGGAAGCGACTCCAGCTCGGGAGACTATTCACTCGCGATTCACACCCGACGAATCACGAGCGAATTCGGCAAAGGCAATCGCCGTAAGGTCAGGCCAAGCCCTTTGGCCAAGGCTGGGGTATGAAATTAGCCGACGGCGACTACTTAAGCAGGGCTGCCAGGCCGCTGGACTCTCCAGCAGTAGGCCCCCTGGCTTCCAGCGCTAAGGATGCTAACTGCTGTCGCGTTCCAGCGGTAACCTGCGGAGCTGCACGCACTGCAGTGGTGGGACGTTGCTGCGAGCACGCGAAAGGATTCTAAAACGGGAGTGAAGGAGGGTGAGGCACAGCCCGTGTAGCTCAGCAGTGAGGCGGAAAAGATTTGAACCCGTGACCCTCGGAGGCTGAACCGTCCTCCACTGCACTGCCCGAGGCTCAGGCAGAGACCTTCTAACGAACCCAGCCGATCGGAGAGGGGAACCAGCTATCGTACCCGGGGCCAGAGGAGCCTCCCCTTTCACGGATTTAAATCAGTCATGTGCAGCAGGGCTCCACGCTAGCACTTCCTCCAGGGAGCACACTAATGCATCCTAATTAGTAGATGTGCTCCCAAATTAGTTTTCCAGGTAAAACGCATCAATTTTCTGGAGCAAGTGCTCCTAAAACGGGAGCAATGTCAAGCCCTGCGCATGCGTATGCATCACTGACAAAAATAACCTAATACAATTATACCATAAAATTACAACTTCAATTATAAAAGCATATTGCATTAAATCAGATCCACCTCCTAACTCCAGTGTTTTGTGTTTAGCCTGTGTGTGCTCCCCCTGGTCCTTGTGTGTGTGTGTGTGTTTGTGTGCTCCCTCTGGCCCGTACGTGTATGTGTGTGTGCGTGTGTGTGTGTGCTCCCTCTGGCCCGTGTGTGCATGCTCCCTCTGGCCCGCGTGTATGTGTGTGTGTGCTCGCTCTGGTCCGGGTGTGTGTACTTCCCCTGGCCCGTGCGTGTGTATGTGTGTGTGTGTGTGTGTGTGCCTGCTGCCCCTGGGTCATGCGCGCTGATGACTGAAAATATTAAGTCCATTAGACAGTAACCGATAGCGCCGTAGCCAAGGCTAAGCCGGGCCCACCTTTGGGAACTCATATTAATCAAGCCTCCGCTCAGCTACCAAACGGGTACCTATTAAACAATTAGAACAGGGACGCATTAATGTGGCCATTCACACATTAATCTGTTCCTCTCGGAACTGCCACAGCCATTAATGAACCAGCTCCCAGGCCTTCTGCAGTGGACGTCTAACGAGGACGCAAGGTGCGATTCTTCCCCTTCCGGAGCATTCCAGACGCGTCCCATCCGGCTGTCAGCGTTTTATATCGGACAGATTTAATTTTTAATTTTTTTGGACGGGTGTCACATTTGATGTTTTCTTGACTGAAGTCCAAGAGTTAACGGCTTTGTATCCTTGGTGACAAAGAGATTTGTCATGGGGGGTGAAGGAGAATTAATGAAGACAAAGAATAAGTCACGGTAGCATGCGATTAGAATAACAGACGAGTCCTAGCTGTTAGCATCCAACGACTACAGAATTATCAAGGGAGAGTTCATCTCCGTTCCTTTCCATTAGAATGTACATTACCCTGTGGATTCACTGGAGATTGAATATTGTGGATTAGAGAATGCAGGCATGTGTATATCACTCCGTAAGTATGAGCAATTCATGTTCAGAAACTGCAAAAGTTAGTTCAAAAAACACATCAACATGATTAGCAAGAAAAGGACAAATTTTGAGGACGGTCAAAAGAAATACCTGAAGATGAGAACATCTGGCCATTAGCAGTTTTACAGATACACCCCCCAGTGCTGGTCGTGAAATAATACAGTCATTTTAAATCAGGATCGTTAGTCTCGACAGCTGTGCCAGAAAAACACCTTGTCAATGACGCGACCGCTGCTTGATGCAGAAGATACTGAGGCCAGTACGACACTAATTACCTACAGAAACAGGAAGTGACATAACTCACCATATAAGGTCTGCACCTACTTATATGGCGAGCTATACGGCTCCCCTGACCTTCATCCCTACAGAGCGTGTACCTGGGTGGTTGGCCAAACAGAACTCTGGATTGTTCAAGGCCGCCCGCGAGCGGAGGGGCCACGCGTGATTAACGGGGCCCACGAAAACGAAGCGCCGCGGCGGGATACTGGGAGGCGGTTCGGCGCGCGCAAGAAAGGAGGGGGTGTTTTTCGAGCCGCTGCCCGCCCGACCGGCCATGCGCACGGCTCTCTAAGACCCGTTGCCGTGGTGAAATGAGCTGCAATCAATCACCCGGGAGCCAGCCTGCGCTCCCACGATGCAACGCCCCCGTTTGGGTTCGAGCGTTGAGAGACGGCGATTGGAGAAGCTTGTGCTGTTGCTGGGGGGATGGGGGGGGGGGGTGGGTGGAGGGTGTGAGAGAGAGCAGTGGAGGGGGGTTACCGTGTAGTTGGGGTTGCCAGGTTGGATGCGAAGCTCCGCCAGGATCCAGATGCCGTTGGTGAGCTTCAGGGACTGGTAGAGCATGTCCTGCCCCTCCACGTTTCTCTTGGCGATGGTGTAGATGTTGTTGTTCTGGAGTTTTCCGGACACGGTGTCTGCAGGCCAAGGCACACACACACACAGCGTTAAGCACAAGCCTCAGGACCTCACAAGGCCAGTACTTTCTCAATGTTACACAACTGAACAAAGGACTGAATGAACAAACAAGTGTCCCTGTATAGCTTGAGTGTGGACATATCAGAACATACACACAAATTGAACAAGACTGAAACTTTTCATTCTGGTAGGTTTTAATTCTTATTTTCTTTCACATAATGCTTTGCAGGAGAGCAAGAGATTATATGAGATGCAAAAACTGACTTATGATCAGCCAAAATATTGTACTCAGCAAACTCCAGTGCTTAACATCACCATATAAATCATAAGAAACTACTAGCAAAAAAAAAATTGTTTTAAATAATGCAGAACACTGCAGGCATCTATGATAAAAATGGACCTTCACTTATTTTAGTGATTTTCAAATGTTTTTGCTCAGGAGGGACTTTACTAAAAAAACAATTATTAACTGGCTTTTAAGATCAAAACATTTTTTAAATGTGCCAATCTAATTCCCTTTGAGTGATCTCAGATCATCTGCAGAAAGGAACTGGACGTTTCACACATGGTCTAAAAGAAAAAAGCATTACCACCAATATAAAAAAACCTTTGCTATGCTGCCACTACTGTTTAAAGCTTGACGGGATTATAACACGGTAGATATTTCTGAACTGACAGGATAATCAGTGGACACAGAAACTGAAAGACCTGGTGAAGTGCTGGACATGCAGTACCATCTCCCAGACAAAATAATAACGCTCTACAACAGGGGTCCTCAATCTTATCCAGAAAGGGCCGGTGTGGGTGCAGGCTTTTGCTCCAACCAAACACTAACACACCTGCTTCTCAACTTCTCAACCTTCTCTACTAATCAACCACTAGAGTATTTGCTGAGAACCTCAACTAGTAGAATCAGGTGTGTTACTGCATGGTCGAGACAAAAGCCTGCATGTACACCGGCCCTTTCTGGGTGAGATTGAGGACCCCTGGTCTACAAATAACCGAGGAGGCGGCGGTGCAACCAAAAGGATCTAGGGAGGCTAACGGGCTGCCCGGTTAAGCTACCGCAGCCGCTGACCCTTGGACTTCCTGTCCTATGGTCTGGCGCACTAGGCCCAGGGCCCTTAGTGTTGGGCCTGGCGCGTAGGAGCGGTCTGACTGAGGCCTCCTGTGGGCCTCGTGGAGGTCTGGGGCCTGCGAGGAAGAGTTGCGATAAGAGCGTGCGTCAGGCTGAAGACCGGAGAGGAGGCCAGAGAAAGTGAGGGACCAGGATAAGGAGAAGTAGAGAGAGAGAGAGTGAGGGAGAGAGAAAGGGAGAGACCAAAAGAGCAAGAAATGGAAATAGGAGAGAGACACATTCGCCATGTTGGAGAGGGCAACCAATTGAGAACAGTGGGGGGGGGGGGGGACCCTAAAGGACAGGGGGGTGGAAGAGGCTTTACTCCAATCCCAGGCCCTTTGTGCATATTAATGAGCGGGGGAGGTGGGCGTTCGCGGTTCACCGACGCCCCCACACCTCTCCACTGCGTTGAAAGCCGTTGGCAAGCTTTCAAAATCGGTCCGTTGAGCACACAGACGAGAAGCCCAGTCGCCACTCTCAACGTAACTCAAAGTCAAAGAGTCAAGCGAAACAACAAAAACAACTGCGAACGGGAAAGAAACCAACGTTTAAAAAAAATACGATAAATATGACAAAAACGTTTTTTTTGGATATCCGTAGTAACGTTATACATGGGGAATGACGAGGAACTGAGTGTCACAGCAGAAAGAGGTGAAGTGAAAGCCAATTTCCTCCCACGGCAGGCTTACGAGAGGCTCACCCCCCACGCCTCTAATCTCAGCGCTGGATAGGCCGACTGCGCAGAGAACGTTCTAGACACCGCACCGCGGAGCCTTAATTAGACACAGGCCCGCGTGTGAACGCGGCAGCTCCTCCCAGGGAACTCGCCGAATTCAGTCTGATTTCGATTTCTGGGCGGAACTGATACAAATTGCACTGTAATGAGTTCCTCTTGTGCAGTGTTCTTGGTTTCATGCAAAAAAATAAATGAATAAATAAAAAAAACAAATAGATGAATAAATAAATAAAAACCCATCTGAATCCACCAGCCTCCGTACGCCGTTTAGAAAGCAGGGCCATCATCCCACTGTTGGTCTCACCCCCAAGTCCCTGAACGGAATGAAATTAGAATGCTACAAAATGTCCGACAGACCCGAGGAGCAGCTCTAATTCTGACAGCAGTTTAATGAGGTAGACTTAAATTAATCCCACCTGGGGGTGGGTGGCATTTGCCAAATTTGTTCCGAAGCACCGTCACAACAGACACCCTCCCCCCACCCCCCAGCTACACGGCAGGGCGTGGCCTCTGCAGTCTTTTAACGCGCTACCGCGAAAAACGTCATCCACGCGCTCTCACGCCTAACGCTCGCGCCGCTAACGCGGGACCTATCAGAGGACGCCGGGTCCGAGGAAAGAGACCGGAAGCTTCCCAGAAAGGGGGAACGGGACTGTGGAATAAAGGGCCGTCGCTCCAGACAGTGGGGTGGGGGGGTGGGGGGGGGAGACGGGAACATAAGCCAAAGAGGACATCTGACACAGGAACACCCCCGCCCCGAGGCAAACGATGGGGAGATCAGGAGAGCACATCTGTTCCGCGGTTTGCCATAAGCCGGTTTTTATACCCTTCATTCTGGAACATTCTGTCTTTCATTTCAGCGGCAGCCAGTTGCCATCAAAAAAAAATATGAAAAGCGATTGGTGACATCACATCAACTGCTCATTCCTGTGATAAAACAATTTAAATAAACACTTGTGTCGCATTAGCACGTTAGCCTCACTAGCCTCCATTTTGTTTATTCTTATCATTCAAACTTGCGTTTAGCTTTTGCCACTTTTGGAGACGGGGTCAGCTGCGTCATTGCGAGCGGCCCGCAGACCGTCTTCCTCAGAGTCTCCCGATACAGCGCTCCTCTCCTCAATCGCAACCGCAGAGAAGCTCCGCCCCCAGCACCGCACCGCTCAAACCAACGCCCCAACACGGCTCCTCTGCGCCGCACACCCACAGCTGCAGCCTCAGCGCACGTAAAGACTCGGCCCACAATAACGATTGAGACGTTATGTTTTGTTGTCACTATCAGGCACCCAACTCTGAAGAACCTGCCAGAGATTTTTCACTTGAGCACCGCCTGAAGCGAATAAATACTGTAAATAAATAAATAATAAACAACACAGACATTTTTTATTATGAGATGCATTTTTACCTGACAGCTTGTCAAACACAGAAAAAATTAATGAAATGAGAAGCATCTTTAATCTCCGCCAACCAAAATTCACTCACATCAGCGGAGGCCACAGTGGACCTGGAGCCAGCTCCGCTCACCTAGGGGTTCAAAGCCGAGCCACAGGCAAACCTCATTTTATTGTTGGGGGGGGGGGGGGGCGGGTCTTGGGGGGGGCTGCAGTAAACGCACCACTTCCCCTGCCTCACTTAGCAAATTGGCAGTAAATACTGACTCCCAGAGTGGTAGACCGGAGAACTGCATTTCCCTATAAGAGCACAACCGCTGCTTCAGCTGCCACTCAAGAGCCTATCAGCAAAGCTCATTAAAACACCGTCTCGCTTACAGTAAACAAGCCGGGCTCGGTAAATTCTGAAGAGCGCGGGTCGGCTCGGAACCTGAGGAGACGGGCGGCTCCGCTGTCCTTCTGAGGGATAGGGAAATGGCGGCTGACCGCGGCGGCTCGAAAGGAGCCGACCAACCCTCCGTGCGTGTAATTGGCTGAAAGGCTGGAGGAGATCCGGGGCCCGGGGCCCCGAAGCCTGGACCCCGTGGAGCGGGGCCAGCATTCTCTCAATCCTATCGCTCCAGTACAAATGGGGCTTTTTTATCCCCTCGCCGTCCTCGCCTCCGACCGGTTCAGCGTTCGGCGTGAAATGAATTGGCTCCAGTCTGAGGAGTACAAACGGGGGCGGGGGGGCGGAGGGGTTCGGTCTGATGAAGTGTGGGGCAAATGAAGAGGCAGCGTTGGGCCTGGAGGCGGTGCGGGGCATTTCGCCGCTAAACGCCGTTTCCACGCAGAATAACCGCACCTGCCGAGATGGAAAGGACGAAGGGAAGCCCCTCGTTTGGTTTCATATACGTTTTTGGTGAGGTTTTTTAGGGAGCAGCTGGGATAAAACCCTTCACCGACTACAGAATAGTGATTAAAGTAAACAGGTCCACGTAATTTAATTTTATGATCATCGCAATAAGATTTATTACCATAAAACAATGAAATGAACCGCATTTGAGGACTGGACCTCTACACCCGAGGAGCAGGAGACCGCACTGAAAGGCTTCACATCTGCTGACACCGCACATCTCCGCGTAAATATTCAAACGCCACGCCTCCCGTCCCCGGACCTGACGTGAACTCTGCTGTCCCGGCTGTGTGCGCTGAGCTTGCCTGACCCCCAGGGGGCATTACTCCCCGACCGCTGCAGCCGTGGGTGAGCGGTCAGTTTGAATGAACTGGGCCTGAAGAGGCTCCATGAAGCAAAGGATCAGGGTGTGCATGCGTGTGTCTGGATGCTTTTGCTTTTGTGTCTATGCGTACATTTGCGAGCGTGTATACCACGCGTGTATGTGCGAGTGTGTATAGGGTACGTGCCTGCATGCATGTGTGCGTGTGTGTGTGTGAGCGTGTACAGCGTGCCTGTCCATGTGCATGGGTGTATGAGCGAGCGTGTATAGGGTACATGTCTGCGTGCACGTGTGTATGTGCGAGCCTGTACACTGTGTGTGAAAGTACATTACACACACACACACACACACACACACACACACACACACACACACACACACACACGCAGCACCTGGCAGCAGGACGCAGAGCGAGCTCCGCTGCGCTCAGTCATCTCACCCTGCACCACACCCAGCCTCTCAGCGGACCTGCAGCGCCCAGCCCAGCCTCAAGGTCAGCCCTCCCGATTGGTCCACGCGCCGCAGCGACGCTTCGCTACCCTGACGACCTGCATGTGACGCCACCCCCCCCCCCCCCCCCCCCACCCACCCCCGCCGGGCCTACCCCTCCAGAGAGGGCTAGCGGCCGCCCCAAACCGCACGCACGCAACGACAGCGCTCAGGTAAATGCCACCCAGACAAAAGCCGACCTTCCACGCGCTCCGACGCACGGCTCGGGGCGGGGGGGTCGAACCTGCGTCACGCCGCGGCGTTCATTAAGCGGACTTCCGGCCGATTTGAATCGGGCCGGTGCCATCTGAGGACAAATCCGCCTTTGATCTGCTTACAATTCCGCAGGCTCTGACGCAGGGCAGAGACCCCCCCCCCCCCACAGGCTGTGACGTGGAGTGTATTAAAAATATAATAATAAATAAATAAAAACAGATGAAGGCACATGGTGCGTCTGTATCACTGTACCATCCTGGTGTATTATTCGCTAAACATCATTTTTTCACTGTTCTTCAGTTCAGTAGTGTATAATTTTCTGGGTAGTTGCTTTTGTGCCTTTGTGGTCGCTAGGGAAATACATTAGCCTGGAGCTCGGAAGACCGACCCAGCAACGGGACAGGAAGCGCCAGTCCTTTTTTTTAGCATCCCGACTTTACAATGATTTTAGCGAACGGCCTGGGGGAACACTGAAATATGCTCATGTTTGTCACTTTCAGACAGACGTTTGTGATGCTGGGACAGCAATCAGCTCGACAGAAACACACCTTTTTATTTTCTGAGCGAAGCAATCAATCATTTCAAAGCGAGAACCACTTTTGTCGTGTCTGAAGACGGTTGTTTGCGTTCGCAAAATGACATTCACGACCGGCAAATTTATTCCGTTCGTCGTGCCGCTTGAGGGGGAGAAATTGTGTGCTTAAAGTTAACCAGGTGAGCTCGCAAGTTAGCTTAACAAATCGAAATGTCAATTTCGGCTACGTTAAATTAGCCAGAAATCTAATTTAGTTTGTCGCATCATTAGCTAAGCTCAGTAATTTACATTTCAGTAAGTACCTTGGCCAGGTTAATCCAGACGCTGCTATCTTTGCAGAAAATCAACAGACGGTCATGAATCTGTGGAGTCAACATCCTTCATGTCAAAAAATACGGAAAAGAATTCTGGCCGTCCACGAAATAAGCTCGTTATTTTCAGTGGCCAGTTGCAAATTCAGGTTAACCAAAGGACACAAAAGCAATAAAATGCTAATCATCATTTTTAGTACTGACACAGTTCATTAAGAATCTTCACTTGCTTTCTTGGAAAGCTAACAAGGCTGGGATTTGACCTACGCGCTTAAAAAAAAGAAGTCATTTCAGAGCATTAAGCTGTAGTTGGCCGGTCGCGAACCTGACTGACCGACAAATTTAAAAGCGTAGAAAATGAAATATCCAAGAAGCAAGCCTCCCATAAAGAGCTTACCTGCGCACTGCAGCTTAAAAGGCTATTGCTATTTTATTGGGCAAGCGCTCAGACTTATTATTTTAACACCGGAGGGCTCAGAACATGTTTTACTGACCGATTTTACAGTCCGACTCCGTACCGCATTATCTACAGCAGACCTGAATATCATACGGCCGATAACCGTGTGTGTTTTTGGACGCAGCGTTGTTCTCGCTTGCGATTACAGTGCCGAACCGTAATGATCACGGCTAGCTGTCACAGCCGAGAGTTTGTTTCAATGCGGACCTGCGCAGCACTGCCGGAACAATCCGGCAACGCTCAAACATAACAGCTGCAACTGTCTCAACGCTGACTGAGCTGATTGAGTCAAAACGCCTTTAAAACTCATCTCAAACCAGCGTACGCATACAGCTTGAAACATTTAAAAATCTAGTATCAAGTTTTTTCAGCCTCTGTTTCTGTCCCATATGCTGAAGAGATTATAAATGGTAAACTAAATAAATAAGAACAGCTGAAGGCACACAGGAAGATACGAGTAATGGCAGCAAAGGGGGGCTCCAGTGCTGCCAGGCTCCAAAGAGGCGTGGCCTAAGCGCGCCTCTGAAGATCCGGTCTTCATTAACACCCGAGCTCGAAAATGAGCCCAGGTGGATTCAAATAGAGCTCCTGACTCCGCCCCCGCCAGCCGAGCCCCTGGAGCGGCTCGTCCCGCACTTCCTGTCTGCGCTGACTCCGCCCACCTGCGCACCCGCCATGCCCCGCCCCCCCCCCCCCCCACCTCCTAAAGCCAGGGCAGGTGTGCGTCCGGAGCTTTTGAGCACCACACAAACCGGGACGAGCTCGGAGAAGCCCCAGAGCTGTGAACGCTTCAGTATTTTTAATGAGCACCACAAGGCCACCAGCCGGACGTCAAGACAAACTGCCGACTCCAACGCGGTCCGAGTTTGTGATGAAAGCCATGGTCTCTCCTTCCAAATATGGGCAAATATGACCATGTGATCAGCTGATACACCCGCACAGCTCACCTGTGATGGTACATTAACACTGCTTTGTGTTTGACCTTCACTGCTTCGTGTCTGACCTTCACTGCTTTGTGTTCGACCTTCACTGCTTTGTGTTCGACCTTCACTGCTTTGTGTTCGACCTTCACTGCTTTGTGTTCGACCTTCACTGCTTTGTGTTTGACCTTCACTGCTCTTTGTCTCTGACCTTCACTGCTCTGTGTTTGACCTTCACTGCTCTTTGTCTCTGACCTCCACACGTTCTCACTCCGCCGCCCACCTACCTGCGTTTAAGTGGCATTCCTTGATCTGGTACTGAAGCTCGTTCTCGTTGGGAATGTCCTTCCAGGTGGCCAGGAAGACTTGGCGCTCTGCAGCGGGAAGAGAACGCAATCTTACACCCGCGTACATTCCAGAGATTTCCCAGTCAGTTTGTAGCCATTTAATGTGATTATTCGTACAGTTGTATTTATTTTTTATGACGTTTGCAGGTCTTAATGTTTTTTTTTTTTTTAATCTGTTAGCTCGGCATTGCTGTAAATGAGACCTTCTGAGATTGAAATAATGGTGAACTGAGTTGACCCAGACGTGCACCAGAGACTGCTGCGAGCTGCTCTATGACTCACCATCTCTTACACGCAACTCCACGCGAAAGGCTGTTAAAGAACACAGCTGGGCTCAAATACCGTCACTGGGCTATTCTGAGATAAGGAAGGTCAGGCTCATTTTTATATAGATTTTATCCCATTTTATTTTTAACTGTGCATTTTCTGCAGGCTTGTGAACGTTTGGGATTTTGATCTGGACAAAAAAAATGGTTAGATATGACCATTGTTGACTATCTAAACAACAAATAGAGGTAAAATTCATCCATATGAATCACAGGTAACTGACAGTGTGCACTACAGTAGCCAGCAGTTATCTAGGGTGGTCAATAACTGGCTCCAGCGTCAGCTTCAGGGTGACAGGGACTTTTTTTTTTAGGAATAATCACGTCTCAGTGCGCAACAGCGACCCCGTGTGATCAGTTGGGTACGTGCAGTCTGGCTGCACAGGCTGCACATGAAGGACGAGCTCAGGTGTAGACCGTGGAGCTGAAGGAGCGCGAGATTTAAAGGAGAGCGCGTGCTAGTCTGTGCCATCCTGACCGGAGGGAGGGGAAACGGGTCATTCCGTGGGGGTGGGGGGGGCGAGAGGGAATCTGACTTTAAAGGTTGCAGAAGGAACCTAACAAAACATTTAATCAAGAAAAGTTTTGAGTTGATGATGAAACAGGGTACTGTTTGTGTTCTAACACCGCAGACCCTACGGTCTACAAGCCAGGTGTGTGTGGCGTGTGCGCGTGCGTGCGAGACGTTCAGACGGAACGCACACCTACCCATTTTTCCGTCCTCCACAAAGAAGATATTGAGCGGAATGAGGCAGCTGAAGTAGAAGACGTCGATGCTGTTCTTCACAGCCACCTGTGGACAGAGGACACGCAGAGTTAGAGTTGTCCGTAGGTGGTAAATGGACTGCATTTATATAGCGCTTTTATCCAAAGCGCTTTACAACTGATGCCTCTCGTTCACCAGAGCAATTAAGGGTTAGGTGTCTTGCTCAGGGGCACTTCGACACGCCCAGGGCGGGGGATCGATCCGGCAACCGTCCGACTGCCAGACAACCGCTCTTACCTCCTGAGCTATGTCGCCCGTACAAGAACAGGCGCGCAGGACTCGGCCCGGCACCAGAGACCGCCCTAATCGCGCGGAGACCGCGGCCGCCCCGCTCGCGGGAAGAGAGGCGTCCCGTTCCCGTTACTAACGGAATCCAACGCGGAACACGCCGGAGCGGCAGGACCCCTTTCTTCTGGGCAAGACGGCTCACGCCGCGCGAATCAGGCAGACACCCAGAAGACGAAGCCCCCAGCAGTTGTGGATCTGTGACATCACGCCCGGCCTCCCCTGCGATTGGTGGGGGGGGGGGGGCTCCGGGCGGGCCCGAGAGCGACGGGCAGAGCCGCGTGACGGACGCGGGCCTCAGCGGGAAAGGCGTGAGCGAGTGCAGACGAGCGGCGCTGTCGCCCTCCGTCGCGCGCGGTGGCAGCCGAGCCGCAGAGTCACGGACGGAAGCTTCCGGAAACGCGCGGCCTGGGCCGTCCTTTTCCCCGCGGGAGGAAACCATTTCTAAACCGCTAAAGCTAAGCCCCCCCCGTCCCCACTCGCTGCAAAACACCGAAACACTTTAAGAGAGTAGTACACCCAGTCCAGAGAGGCTGACACGTTTCAAGTATCTGAGGTAGACGATCCACCAAAAGGAAACCGGTCAAAATCCATCCCCTCTGAACAGCCATATTAAAAAGAAAAGAATAAAAAAAGCAAATAAAAATCAAGTTTGAGGAAGCTCAGCCTCCTATCGCAGAGGCACACAGAGTTCTCCACCCGTTTCAGGGAGAATTGATTCAGGGGCCTCCCCAGGGCACTGAGTTCTCTATGGCTCCCCAAGACGGAGCGGTGCGAAGTGTCCGAGCCGTAGTACCTCATTACCCCCGAGAAGCTCCGCCATCTATACCAGGAATGTGGGGGGGGGGGAGGGGGGGAGCTTCAAAAAAACCCACACAAAGGAGCGCGGATAACCATCTGTCCGTTCAGCCGCCGCGAACAGCCTCGTATAAAGAATGAGACGCCTCGCCGTCCGTGATCCTTATCGCGGCGGCCCACCTGAGCCAGCCGCTCGACGGCGCCTTTGTGACGCTACTCGCTCGCGCTGAGGCGCTGCCCTGCACAGGGGGCGCCGTTGTGTCTCGCCGACATTAACAGAGACGTAGCGGAGCGGCCTGCTCCAGATTCATCCCTGAAACACTGACCTCAGCAGATCCTGTGCTTGGTTTGACACAGACGATGCATTTTTCCTCTTATCGTTTAGTATTCCTGGGAGCTCATTTTCTATGGCACAGCCCTGACGTCGCAAGTGAGTTTTAAGTCGACTGCTTATGTCTGGAACAAGTGGCCTTTGGTCAATTAGTAAATTGGGTGACCCCCCCCCTCCCCCCAAATGCAAAAACAGCATCTATTTGCATCATTATTTATTATGCATTAATGTGCAGAGCAATTTCAGAACATTTAAACAGCATCTCAAAGGATGCTGAATTTTTAGAAGGAGTGGATATGATACTGTACAAGGCATGGATCATCTGAGTCAGTGCTCTGGAGTGAGTGCTTATTTTTATTTATCCATTTCAAAAAGATTTATCGCCAAGCCAACCCAACGAACATCCGCAGTACGGCGAACACTAAAAATGAGTAAAAATATTAGAGCTTTAAAATGGTATCACCCACTTCTGCCTTTCTGATGTCATCATGACTGACAGAAACGGAACAGCGGTTCAACGTTCCGTTGTTTTACGGCTACGGCTGCGGTCTGCTGAACGAACTCTGAGGAGATTCGGAGCGTCGCAGCTCAAGCAGATGCTTGTGGGATTCTCCACCTCACACAGCGACAGCAGAGAGAGAGAGAGAGGGAGAGAGAGAGAGAGAGAGAGAGGGAGAGAGAGAGAGAGCACGGGACGACGGGAGAAGGGAAAGGTGCCAGTGAGAGAGAAGGCAGCAAGAGGGCAAGGGAGAGAGTAAGACGAGCGAGCGAGTGAGCGAGAGAGAGAGAGAGGGAGAGAGAGAGTGAGAGAGAGAAAGAATGAGCGAGAGAGAGAGAGAGAGGTGGCATCGGGACACGGTGGATCATGGGAAAGGTGCCCACGTCGGAGCGAGGCACGCAAGCTGTCCGGCACAGCTGGAGCAGTTAGCGACCGGCCTCGGCTGAAGGGGTTCAGAGATCGGCCGTACGGAGCCGTGCTCAGAGCCGTTTGAGGGCTACGCATGACTTCCATTCAAACGAGCACAGGCCTGGGACAGAGGATTCAGAGGACAGGAAGGCTGCCCACCACAGGCCCTGAAGCGGCAGAAGAAACCTGCCGGTAACACCGTGGTTGATTTTGGCAGTGTGGTACAGAGGGGAAGGACCTGGTCAGGTTATCACACAAAGAAAAGAACATCAGCTGTCTGGCAGGGTGGGCTTGTAACCCAAACATTGGGGGCTTCAATTCAGAATTGAACCTGAATTTTTTCAGTACGGATGGCTGTGTGGGAGCGTGAAATGTATATGATGTATAAATGCTGCGTAAATCGTTCTGGATAAGAGCTAAAAGCCAGTAATGCAATGTAACTTAACGTCTACCCGGCGGTATAAATAGGCACCATGCAGAATGCGAGCTCCTGGGGCCAGAGCGTTCCACTAAGCGAATGGACGTGGTGATAGCACTAAAAGGCCCGTCTCTGATGTGGCCGCGGCGGGGGAAGGGGGCGGAGCCGGCCTGTGGAGCTCCTGTCGGGGAGCGCACTTCATTTTACAGTCGGCTGCCCTCTCCCGGCCCGTCCCTATCAAACTCAGCACCGTGACGACGCTCACCGCCGGCACGTTTCCCCCCGCCGCGCGGTTCACTGTCCCCCCCTCGCGCGCCGCGGCAACCCCCCGCCCCGCCCCGCCCCGCATCGGCGTAACTGGTAAGCTCCTTCCCATTAACCCTTTCAGAGGACAGAGAGAGGAGTTTTGAATAAAGAGGTGCGTGTGGGTGCGTGTGAGAGAGAATGTGTGTGTGCATGTGTGTGTATGTGTGCACATGTATGTGTGTGTGTGTGTGTGTGAGACAGAGCATGTGTGGGTGTGTGTGTGTGTGTGTGTAAGAGTGCATGTGGGTGTTTAAGGTCGGGGGGGTACCTGCAGGTTGTTGAGGGGGTCCATCTTCATGACGGGACCGATGGTGTTGAGGGGCAGGGAGATGTCGATGCTCTGGCTGGGCATGAGCGGGGTGTGAATCGGCAGGGGCGTAGTGGGGATCATCCCGAAACTGTCCGGAAACAAACACAGGCTCGTAAGCAGGCCAAACTAAAATCGCTGACAGGCTTTTCGCTTTCAAAAAAACCGAACTGCAGGACTCACCTCAAACAGCAAGGTGAACATAATGCACAAAATGGCTGACGACAGAGATGGGGGGGGGGGGGGGGGGGGAACAGATCTGCGGTGGAATTTAGCTTTTGGAGGTCGCAGACGGAACAAGGACACGGGCGCTGAGGTGGAAAATTTAGAGCGCCGCGTCGCCAGCGGCGACCGTGCAGTGCAGCCAATCAGCACGGAGCAGGAAGCGCTCCGGCGCGGGCCCCTCCCTCACCTGTTCTTGTTGAACTGGATGGCGAAGTCGGTCATGTGCTGCAGGGCCTTGTTGGTGAAGCTCATGTCCATGTACATGTGGCCCTGCCGGCGGGAGAAGGTTCCGGCGATCTCCAGCCCTTTGGCCTTGACCGCGGGCAGCCACACCTGCAGCACAGCAGAGACACTGATGAGAGCCTGACACACGGGTAACACACACACACACAGACACACACTCACATAATACACGACACACACACACACACACAACACACACACACACACACACACAGGTAATACACACACACACACACACACACAGGTAATACACACACACACACACACACACACACACACACACACACACACAGGTAATACACACACACACACCACACACTCACAGTAATACACACACACACCACACACACACAACACACAAAAGGTAATACACCCCACTCCAGGTATACACACACACCCCACACACACAGGTAATAACCCCACACACACACCACACACAAACAACACACCACCAAGGTAATACACACACACACACACAGGTAATACACACACACACACTCACAGGTAATACACACACACACACACTCACAGGTAATACACACACACACAAAAGTGAGGCCACAGGGACTCTCAATACTCCAGCAAGTGCGATGTGGAGGGCATCTGCTCCTGTCAGGCATCGAACCCCACACAACGCTAAGCTGAAGGGCGGTGAGTCAGAGCGCGCGCTAATAAACAGCACAGAACATCAGGCGCGCTGCCTCCGCTGACCCGCGCCCAGCAGCTGCCGCAGATGTTATTAGACACCGCCGTACGGCCTCGGCCGCCGCCCCCCGCAGCACGCCGTTACGTTCGCGCGCCGGCCCGCTTGGACCGGCAGGAAGCGGCCGACGGCCGCGCGACCGGGGGCGTACTCACGGATTTGGGGGACACGTAGCCGCCGGTGGCGATGGCCATGCCGCTGGAGAGCTCGAACAGGTCGTTGAGGCCGCTGCTGAGGGCCGCCGGGGTGGGCGAGGGGGCGAAGGTGCTGGGCACCGAGGACGGGATGAAGTTCTGCCCCACCTGGGAAAACGGAGAGGGAGAATCACGCGCCGTGAGAAACGCGGGTCCAAACCTGAGGGCCAAACTCCACTATGTGTCCACCGCTCTACAGAAACCCAATTAGAGGTTAAGGGAGTAAGCTTTGGGTCAACAGGAACTCAATTACTGGTTAAAGGGACAGGTTCGGGCTCAACAGGAACCCATTTATTGGTTAAAGGGATGGGTTTGGGCTCAACAGGAACCCATTTATAGGTTAAAGGGACAGGTTCTGGCTGTACAGGAACCCATTTTAAGGCTTAAAGGTTCTGGTTCACCTCACCCTAATGCTGACAAATTTGCCGCTCTTTGTGTAGTTCTGTCTCATTTTCCGGTTCAAAATTTTTTTGAAAAACCACACAAAACAGCTCTGCTGCACCTTGAGGGAGGTCGTGTCAGGACACGGAAGGTTCCGGACCACAAAGCGGGAGGATCAAAGCATGCACCCTCAAAGACCGTGCCGTGATTTTCAAAAAGATTCGCCTGGGTTGCCAGCAGATCAGGAAAACACGTACACGTGAAGCTTTGCATGCAAATTTAAAGAAACTGATTGGATCGTTTCAGACAGCTAGGGGCCAGAAGGAAAGACAAAGACACGTCCTGCTTGATACTCTCCTCCTATTGGCTGGGAACCTGGTGCATCTGACCTTTAACACATGCAGACTGCAGACAAACGAGCGATCGGGCAAACGAACGTAAGGAGCCACTTACTGCAGGACTTCCCCCAACACCTCCTCCCAGGTCTCCCCCGAGCTAGGAGAGAGAAGACCCACACCCAGACCCACACAGACAGAGCAAAACAGAGGGAAGAAGAGAGAGAGGGAGGGAGGGAGAGAGAGAGAGAGAAGCGCTTAGTATCCTAAACACAAGAACACAGCTTCCACCCCACCATTTTAGTCAGCTGTGAGGACGGCCCCACTCCCCAAGGTCCTTAATGCACTCAGAAGAACATTTTGCATCTGAATAGGGGCGAGAAAAATGAGAGTTCATGTTAGATGAGCAAGGTGTTAATAAAAGCAGCCTCACCTCCCCTGCCCCCCAACAGGCACACACCAGTCCCCTAAACCCACCCCCCCGCCCCCTTCCCTACCCCCCCCCCCCTAATGGACACTCCAGACCAAAGACTGGCCCCGCTGCTTTTGGAGAGTAACCCTCGCCTGTTAGCAGACGTGTGAAAGGATGAGGAAACACACAGCCGTGAGCGATCGCAAAGCCCCGCCCCTCCCTCTCGCTAATTACGGGATCGGTGCCGCCCCGAGAGCGCCGAATCACCGCGACCCGCTGCCCCCCGGGGGGCGAGGATGGAACTGCATCCTTCGTGCCATTACAACACGCCACTGGTCAGGAGGGTTTACTCGAGGTTCGATGGCCGTTGCGGTGTTTGTCCAATTGAAATCCGTCGCCGAGACATCAGGGGGAGCTGGAGGTGAGCCGGGCCTTACCTGCAATCCATCTGCGCAATTAGACTTTTACGGCTTTGCGATGGGGCTCGAAGTTCACCCTGACCCTGCGTGACTGCTATCGAAGTGCCACAAAATGGCGGTTTCAGAACGAGCAGAGGCCAGACGAGATTTACGGACTGACGTCACCATGACAGGCACGCGTGGGAGAGCGACTGGACTGACTTTGCAGCCCAAGAAGACCTAAGCAAGCCACGTGCTGGTTCACAATTCAGTTTCAAGGTTGAACATTGATTAGAGCGTTAACAGCGCACCGTGAAGCGGCTATGAAGTTTTTTTTCTTTTTTTGTTTTTGGAATGACACCTACCGTGGGGCTTGCATCCAAAACACTTTCAATCACAGGCCAACACCTGGAGCAGGACACGGGCCAGATATCCGCCCCGCGAGAACAGCAGGGTTGCCCAAAAACAGAGACCGGCTCCCTCTCTGGAGCTTCAGAGCTCAAACGCGGGGTAATGGCAGGAGCCCCCGGTACAGGCACGGCCCCGGTGCCGCCGGGGGCCGCCGGGGGCCTCAGCCTGGCTGAATCAGTTCCATTGTTTGTGTGCAGCAATACCGCTTCATTACATCACTCGCTCCAACGGCCGCGGATCCACAGGGACGCGCGCGCCGCTGAAAACACGGGTAAGGAAACACCCGCCAGACTCCATTAACACCGTAATCTGCTCCTCGAGGGGCCGGAGAGGAAGCCGCTACCGCGCCTCAGTCCTGAATGAGAGAGGCGCCGGCGGCAGCACGGCACAGGCTGGAATTAGGAATCTCAGACCACAGGAGGAGGGAGAACATTCAAGATACTCTCATTTATGAGCAAGATACTCAAGCACAAGTACTGGCCGTTTCAGGTGCCATCTTTAGGGCTATACCTATATGAACTCATATTCATAGGGGCGGCAGTGTAGTATAATGGGTAAGGAACTGGTCTTGTAACCTAAAGGTTACAGGTTCAATTCCCAGGTAGGACACTGCCGTCGCACCCTTGAGCAAGGTACTTAACCTGCATTGCTTCATTATATATGCAGCTGTATAAATGCTCTGTAAGTCGCTCTGGATAAGATAAGAGTGCCTGTTAAATGCCTGTAATGTAATGTAATGTCATAGGCTTGTCCAACGGCTGCAAAGTCCACTAGGAGTTCTGGAGGGTGTAAATAAGGAAGCGACTCTTTTTGAGGTGCGGCTGCCCGCTGTGGCACGAGCGCACCCGCGTGCAGCTGGGCGCAGCCAGGCCGCGGATGCCCGTCTGGCGGGACGTCACGCCCCGGCAACGTATGGTTGCTCGGAGACTGTAACACCCCCCCCCCCGTCTCCGAGCAACCATACGGCCAATCGCGCTTCGCTCTGCAGGGCACACACACATACACAGTGGTGCACCGGTGCCATCAGGATCGTGTTCTGGACCGAGGGGTACATCACTGCGTCACGGACCTGAGCTTCACCTGGATTCACCCCCTGGGATCGGCCTGAAGTGAACCCAGTTTTTATCCTCCTTCACCTACTTCATTATCCCTGCACTTCCGGCATGTTCCATACCCCCCTCCCCCCAACCCAAATTCTCTGCAGAAGACGGCTAACAGCAGAAAGCTAGCAACAGACAGATGTAGACCACCTGGAATCTAAGGTGAATCCTCACACCAATGCTAACATGGAAGCAACAAGAACGCAGTTAGTTATTCAACCCATTTATCCTCTACAAAAACCATGCACACATTCCCCGCCCCCCCAATACCCCTATAAAAAGCGTTCTCTGAAAGGTGTCTGTTGATGAATCCTGGAACCTGGTCCAAATTTCAATGTTTTCAATGAATTTCATTTTTAAAAATGTGAAGGACAGCATCAGGATGTACGCCTTTCAATTCAAACCCCCCAAGAAAAAGAATCAAAGTTGTGAACACACCGTTTCGGGTGCATCGGTGCACATCGCATTCACATGGCATATCTGGCCGGCTGTCGAAAGGGGTCAGGTTTTTAAAAAAAGATTCCAGACCCCGGGCTCGGACGGTACGTGCCAGACCGCACGCATCAATCTGTCCGGCTCTGACCCTCCTGACCCGAATTCCCCTGTGAGGGCATCTCACACACCGTCTCACTCTGGGAAAAGCTGCTGCAGCAGTCCTGCTATCAGTGTGAGTGTGCGAAGAAGACATACACCCAGACTGACGGCAGGCTCAGAATATTTATGACTGACTTTCAGGCAAAAACGGAGGGGGGAGGGGGTGGAACTATCCTTCTGCTAAATTTTGTTTTCATTTTTTGCTTTCCCGTTACATGTGCATTTAAGCCCCCCGATCTAACACGCGGAAGGTCGCAGTCTCCACCCTCAGATTATATTTTCTAGTATCCGCCACTCAGCCACCTGGCCAGGCCAGACAGAAAAGAGATTAACTCTGGGAACGCAGGACGGAATTAAACAAACAAGATTGTTCCCCTGTTCCCCTGTCCTGAGGATCTCACATTCTGTGCAGCATTTCAGTCTGCGTTCGGAGGTTGTCCCGGGCGGTCTAGACTGCTTTTTTTTTGGGTTTGTTGCAGGTAGCAGCGCTGGACCGATTCGGCGATAACGTTCTGACGCACAGTCCTACCGCGTGGCGGTTCCGGTCCCGGCTCGGGTTCGGTCACGTAGATCGAGAGATCGATATCTCGCCCGCATGGGCTATCGGGCTGGGCTCTGACATGGATTTCATATCCCATCCTCTCGCCTTAAGTGTGAATATAAAGTGTTTGGCTTTCTGTATGCAACAAGTTCTCAAGTTATCAGCTCTTTGCCCTCGAGAGAGATACCACAGTACCTGCACTGAGCAACCGATCCAAACCCACACTTGAAACAGTGTAATATACCCGTTAGGTGATCACAGCTAACTGAAAGAAAAAATCTCAATTCTGCTGAAAGGGTCAAAAAACAAAAACCATGGAATTTGTGGAGAAACCATCTTTGTGCCTGCTCTTATTTATACATTTTTATTTTGTCTTCAGTGATTTGTATATTAACTGGCAGGTTGCCTGCTACATTAGGGGTTCCCCAACCCAGTCCTAACTGCCCCTCCAAGATCCTCCTAACAGCTCTGTGAGCTCCTCCTAACTGCCCCTCCGAGCTCCTCCTAACTGCCCCTCCAAGCTCCACCTAACTGCCCCTCTGAGCACCACCTAACTGCCCCTCTGAGCTCCTCCTAACTGCCCCTCTGAGCTCCTCCTAACTGCACCCTCTGAGCTCCTCCTAACTGCCCCTCTGAGCTCCACCTAACTGCCCCTCTGAGCTCCACCTAACTGCCCCTCTGTGCTCCACCTAACTGCCCCTCCGAGCTCCTCCTAACTGCCCCTCTGAGCTCCACCTAACTGCACCCCTGAGCTCTTCCTAACTGCACCCTCTGAGCTCCTCCTAACTGCCCCTCTGAGCTCCTCCTAACTGCCCCTCTGAGCTCCACCTAACTGCCCCTCTGAGCTCCACCTAACTGCCCCTCCGAGCTCCTCCTAACTGCCCCTCGAGCTCCTCCTAACTGCCCCTCTGAGCTCCACCTAACTGCCCCTCCGAGTTCCTCCTAACTGCCCCTCCGAGCTCCACCTAACTGCCCCTCTGAGCTCCTCCTAACTGCCCCTCCGAGCTCCTCCTAACTGCCCCTCGAGCTCCTCCTAACTGCCCCTCTGAGATCCTCCTAACAGCTCTCTGAGCTCCTCCTAACTGCCCTTCTGTGCTCCTCCTAACTGCCCCCCTGAGCTCTTCCTAACTGCCCCTCTGAGCTCCTCCTAACTGCCCCTCTGAGCTGAGCAGGGCTCCTCCTCTAACCCCGCCCCCTCAGGAGAGGTTTCCCCTGACGGACAGGCTTCCCGCTCGCAGCGTAATTTCAGGATGTGCCGGCGGTAATTGGACTGGATCGCGAGGCATTAGCCGGTGTCAGGACCATTTTGCCATGACGGCACATGACTTTATACTTACAGAAATCGAGACTAAATATAGTCCCCCCCGCGCTCAGCCCGTCCCGCCCGTCTAACGCGGCTGTCCTGCCGTAGATAGAATCTGCCCGTCTTCATCGGGTCCGTTAGGCTGCGCCACGCTAACTCACCGCATTACCGACTCAATGCAATGCATTGTGGACGAGCGCGGACTGAACAGAGGTCGCTAACGATAATTGCACTTCACCCTCCCCTGTAAGATTACTCTGGGGTCCGGACTTGCGCTCTGGCCGATCAGCCAGTCAGGGAACTCGTTAACAACGCAGAGATTGGGGCGCGTGAGAAAGCTCCTGCCGGACAATGGGTGGCATCCGTGCCATCAAAAGGAGAACGTAACCCCCCCCCCCCCACCCCCCACCCCCCCCGCAGAGGGCTGTGTCTACAGCTATATAAATCCAATTACTTTCCAGAGGAAGGGAATCTAAATCTTACCCTCCTTCTCAGTTTCTATGGCAGGGGAATCATCGTGATTGATTTGAATTAGATTTTTTTTTTTTAATGGGGAAAACGAATAGCAAAGGAAGCGGGGGAGAAAAAGTAAGTTCATGTTTAACTTTGTTTAAGGTGCGCTTCTTCTACAGGGTATTCATCGTTTGCCGTCCCACTAACTGACACGTCGACCGTCCACGATAGAGTGTGCTGGTGCTCGGCGAAGCAGTTCCGTTCGTATTTTAAGAACCTCGGAACCGAACCCAAAGCCGAGAGACCGGTTGCCGCCAGAACAGTGTGTGGAATGTCCGCCATTCTGACATTCAGCCACTGAGGCTGCGATAAAATTTCCAAACGGCCGGCCTCAGGTATGCTTCTTACTCAGGGCCCTCATCACACTCAGGCTCTACTCTATTAAGCGGTCGACTAGCGCGGGCGAAGCCGCGGACCGGCTAAACGGAGGAGGAAGGCATTAGATTCACACGAGCGCCGTTTCCCCTGTGAAAAGCTCCTTATGATTCTGTGCAGCGGGGTGCCGCTGAAGAAATGGCCGACAGACATCCCGGCTTGGGACTCCAGGGGCAAAGGATCCTTAATTAATCTGGAATTAAGACTGAACGCTGCCCCGTTTGGGATTCAGCAGTGCCGGACGGAGTAATAAGAACATTTTCAGCGAGGCCCCGCCCAAAATAAAGGAGGCGATGCCTTACTGTGTGTACCCTCTCCCATCCTGTCCCAAGAGAGAGTGGTCAAATAAACAACCCCCATCCGTTTCCCTGACCCCAGCCAGTGTTCATTCATACAAAAAATCGGTTTGGCAGTTGAGATTTAAAGGTCTTGTTGACTGAAGGCGGTGGATTAGGGAGTCTGACAAACAACGTGTTAGTAAATGTTTGTGCATGCTAGATGAATTAATGACATTCAGGTCTCTCTTGCAGAAAAACAGAATATTATATTTGGAAAGTGCTTGTTCTGGAACAGCATATGCAATGAGTAAGGTCCCAGCTGGCCACAGGGCTAAAAATAAAGCTTGCAAACAAACTCAAAGGCATGATTCTTAGCTCTCTCATTTATACCAAATTTAAAACTCTACTTTCTCATCTCACCATTTGATCCAGCGTTATTTTCTGGGCTGCTTTACCTGTGGACTTATGTTGACTTGTTTATCTGGCTGAAGGAAGTTCCTACCTTTTACTTCTTTTATGAAACCAGCAAAAGGCCAGAAAGCATGACTTTCCAATTCCGGCTTTTCACAGCTGACTCACACGTTCGCTTCTCGTAACATAAGTGAATTACTGTAAAAGGAGAGCTCAAAGGGACATTTTAACCGTCCAACGTGACTGGGCCGTACGCCTTCGGGATTCCATTAGGAAACTCTGCTGTGAACCGGGTGTTGACCTAACCGTGCTAATTACCCAATCACCACACCAGCATCGAGATCAAAGGGACTGACCGTTCACCACACTGCTGAAATATGTCGAAGCCTGGCGACCGTGTTGACTTACAACGAACACTGGGCCGGACCGTTAAATTGGATTCCCATACACTAGACAGACCGAATGAGTGCTGTCAAGCCCTGAGGGAAACTGAGGACTTCAGAATTCCCCATAAAGCACTGTGACTTCCTGCCAAGGGCATTGTGGGGGTCAATGCACATCAACACTCGACGCACCACTGCACAGGAAAGAAAATTGCATCTTAACAAGTATTTTAGGCTTATAATGAGACTTCATATCTTTTCTTCTCTCAAGTAGAACATATTAGCTTGTTTTCCATTATTTATTGCGTGAAATTTTCTTACACCATTGGTAATCTTGAAATGAGTCAAACTCTCAACTCACTGGCAATATTTTTGTTTTATTTCTCCTCTGTTTTTTGCCAAACAAGATTCTAAGTCTAAATATGAATAAAACACTTGCATAGATCGACTCATTTTTAGTTCTTCGCAGTGTGTTGCTCTGCATGTTCCAATCCGCTGGCTGAAAAGGGTTCAAGGAGGCGCCACCAAAACAACTGCTCAACAAATCCCCTCGAATGGCCTCAAGAGCAACGGCTGCAGAGAGGCAAGCGGTCTTAGCGCGGTGAAATACGGCCGGTAACCGGTCTGAGCTTTCCCCCGCGGACCGCTTCGCCGTCGTTAGCGGGCCGATAACGAGGCGGCTGGACGACATGCCCGCGTCCCGTCCGCCGGCGACGTCGGGCTTTAACGTCGTATCGCCCCCTCCCATCCGCCGATTCTGTGTCACGTTCAGAGCTGTCTCTCTGCGGGCCCTGAGCCGAAGTCCCCGGGCTAATTACTCCAGAGGAGCGCCGGGCTAATCCGCCATTAGCGTCTCGGCGGAGCTCGAGCGCGGCGAGCGTCCGCCGGGGACCTGGGCGGGTGTGACGAAACCACGGCAACCGCGAAAAAGCAATCTCCTCGCGTGTCGAACACAGGGCGCATCGCCGACCGGGGACCACGGACGTCGGCTCAGGTCCCAGAGCGGCCGCCAGACGCAGCGAATGTGATACAAGAACGTAAAATGGAGGGTGATCGAGTGTCACTTCACTAGAAAGCAATAGGACGTAGAAGCCCGACATCGTCAGTGGACGGATGCAGATATACTGTCAAGCTGCCTCGTTATCAGGCGCCCTGCGACAAAGCCGTCGGCGTTAGCATCGCGGGCTACGGGGGCGGAGCCTGCGATCGTAGCCTAACTCGCTGACGCACTGGGACTGTCAAGCAGCTCTGGCGCTAACGTCTGCCTGCGGATAACGCCCTTCCTTCTCTCCGGTTTAAAAAAAAAAAAAAAAAGACACCATAGACGTGCATGAGAACGCTAGCTTTCCTGTGCGTGCGGCCGGAAGACTCACCAGGCTGTCCAGCCCTCCGCCCAGCAGGTCTACCGCCCCCATCTGCATGGAGGACACCTGGGGCACGTTGACGGGGGGGCCCAGGTCCAGGTTGAGCAGGTCCCCGAGGAGGTCGCCCTGGGAGGGGATGACCTGCGGCTGGTCCTGGGGGGCGGTGGGGCCCGCGCTGACGGGGCTCTCTCCTGTGTCGATGCTGAGAGAGGAGGGGGGCGGGGCCACAGTCCCACGTTTCATCATGACACAAGCGTAACAACGTCGCCATGGAAACACTCTTACCAAGATATTCTTTGCGGGATTTCTGCGTATTGCTGCTCATTTAAAAATTAAACATTTTCAGCGATATTCCAAACCATATTTTCTGGCTTATGGCTGTAACGTTTTTTTTGTTAGCAATACGATTAACTCAAGAATCCGCAAAAGCTCCCACAGCTTTGCACAGCATCTAATCAGTTTAAGGATTTCAAATAAGCAGTAGACCCAGTTCTCTTAATGACAGAGGATTTCCCAGCGAGCACTGGGTGAGGGTGGGGGGGGGTAGGGACGGGGGGGGGGGGCGTACCTGCCGGGCTGAATGGGCAGGTGCTTGCGGTGGATGCCGTGGCTCCCCTCCACGAAGGCGTTGGGGGGCTTGTGGTAGACGGAGGCCAGCGACCCGATGTGGCAGATGAGCTCGTCCAGCAGGGTGGGCTCGATCAGGTCCGTCTCCTCGGAGATGAGCGGCTTCTCCGACAGCACCACCTCCTTGGCCGTCACCGGGTCGGTGGACAGCAGGCGCCAGTAGATGTAGCCGCGGTCCCGGAGGTCGGGGTTGTCCGAGTCCTGCGCGGAAGGGGAGCACGCGTGACCGGCTGTGACATTTGGGTCACGATGAGTTATACTCCAGCGAGTGATTTTAACAAGAGAAAAAAAACAAGAGCAGACAGCACCTGGGGACAAGTGACTTCACACAAGACTGACTTAATACACCCAACAGAGTCTCTGGAGTACCGTGTGACACAGACAGGGGAAACATGAGGACAAACAAATACAAAAACATATGGGTGGGAAAGAGCTGATGGTCAAGGGCAGAGAACGCCAGGTTCTGATGAGACTGTGGAAAGGGGATCATAATGATGATGGCAGTGGTGATTATGATGGTGGCAGTAATGATGAAGATGACACCAGTGACGATGATGATGACAGCAGTGATGATTATGATGTGACAGCGATGATGATGATGAAAATGACAGCGATGATGATGATGAAAATGACAGCGATGATGATGACGAAGATGACGATGACAGTGATGATGATGACTGATTCAGTGAACTGAAAGGGAGGTGCTTCCAGGCCTGAGGCCAGTCTCACCTGTGTGGCCAGGCTGAGGACTTGCTGTACCAGCTCCTGGGTCTCTGAGGGCTTCTTCAGGAACAGCTTCACGATGGCCGTCAGCAGGGTGAGCTGGACCTGCAGCCAACACAAAAACAGGCTTGCGATTATACACATGACTGCATGGCCAACAGCTACTGAACCGAGAGAGAGTTCCTATGAAAATTTAACTGAGCCCCAAGTCTGTTTGTTTGTTTTTTTTGAAGGGGAGGGGGGGGGGGTCTATCTGAAGAACAAAAAAAATGGAAGTCTGTATAGCAGCCCACCTGTCAGCCCACCTGTCAGCAACAGTTTGTGACAGCCAGACTAACCAACTGGCCAGCTGATTGACTGACTGATTAAGTGGCTGCCTGACTAATTGACTGACTGGCAAATTGGCTGACAGACTAAGTGGCTGGCTGGCTGGCTGATTGGGTGACTGACTAAGAGACTGGCTGGCTGATTGGCTGGCTGACTAAGAGGCTGGCTGGCTGATTGGGTGACTGACTAAGAGGCTGGCTGGCTGATTGGGTGACTGACTAAGTGGCTGGCTGGCTGATTGGGTGACTGACTAAGAGGCCGGCTGGCTCATTGGGAGCTAGAGCGTGATTGCTGATAAGAGGCCGGCTGATTGGCTGACTGGTTTACCTGCGTGCTCTCGTCGTGGAAGCCCTCCAGGAAGCTCTCCAGCAGCTCGTCGGCGTTGTCGATGCGCTCGGCGTACTCGCCCACGATCCAGATCATGGCGGCGCGCGCGTCGGGCTCGTCCAGGGAGTCCAGGTTCTCGCACAGCGTGGCGATGATGCTCTCGTACCTGCGGCCACAGCGTTACGCCTCAGCATCCGCACAGGTGTCGTAGCCATTGTTCTCCAATCGCAAGCCTTCGCCATCGCTAAGCGCAGCACTGCACTCGGCTAGCGCGGGTCACTCACTTGTTGGGGTACTTGCGGAAGATGTCCCTGATGACCACTATGGCTTCCTGCACCACATAGTTGACCTTGGTCTGGATGAGGTCCAGCAGGGTGCTCACACAGCGTTCTGCCGATTGCTACACACAGACACACACGTGCACACACACACACATGCGCGCGCACACACACACGCGTGCGCACACACACACACACACACACACCACACAAAAGGGTTTCTGAGTCTCCACTCTCAATTACAGACATCACACACCGAAGATCAGTATACAGAATAATACAATGTTACTGCTATAACAGAGTGAACTTTCCCCCACCTGGCTAATGACATCACAAACCAACACAAAAGCGGCTGGTGCCTATTGGCCCTGCGATTTTAGGAGCAAGCGCTGTTTTACCCAACAGCTCAGGATTGAACACTGACAGTTGCTCACAGAACCCCAGCAGGTCTTATGCGTGTGCTGAACCCGCTGGGTTGTGAAGCCGCTAGGCGATGTTCGCGCCGCAGGGGGCGCTAGGCCACCCGGGATGGCGGTAATGACCCCGGCACCTTCCCGCCGCGCGCTCCTCACCTCCACTTTGATGGCGCAGCGGCCGATGGCGCGGACCGCCTTGCGCACAAAGTCCACGTCCACCTCGGTGGCGTACTCCTTCAGCTCCGCCAAGACCTGCAGACACAAGCGGCGGAGGGCAGGGGACGGTCAGAGGGCACAGCACCAAGCCCCACACAGGGCTCCACGCCAACACATTCTCAGAAGCAGCACATGCCCGTAAGCACAAAGATTTAGGAGCAGGCTAATGCATCCTAATTAATAGATGTCCTAAATTATTTATCCAGTTAGCACACAGCAATTTTCAGGAGCAAATGCTCCTAAAATGGGAGCACTGTAGAGCCCCTGCCGTGGTGAATGGGCCTCCTTTATTCTCCACAGAAAGCCAAGAGGCCCAAAACCACGCAGGCCCTCCTGCTCCAGTTCAGACAGACAGACAGACAGACAGACAGGACCCTCTGTGGGGTGACGGCGAGGGAAATTTCGGCAGGGCAAACGGGGGGAGAAAGCGCTCCGGGGTTGGATCACCCCGCTCAGGCGGGACGTTTACTCAGGCGCTCGGACGCTCGCTCGCTCTCGCTCGGCCCGCCGGCGTTAAGCTCCGTGATTTACGCCCCGACGCCGCGCCGCGCCGGTCTGAGCGCGCCCGGCCCGATAACGACGCCCCCGCGACCGTAAAAAACGTTCCGCCGCGTTCGGCCCCGCCTCTGCGGTCGCCAAAAGCCGGTTAACGAGCTTCCACACCGCACTCGCCAACCGGCGACGGCACCGAAACCGCACCCGGCTCCACTCTACGGCCATAATTAACCACACTGCTGTACATAAGCAATATTCTGTAAAATAAAATATCATGTAAAATGATAACGTTATTCTCACTGTGTTACTTCAGCATTGCGAGTCCTGCGTCTGCTCTATTAACCTTGACTGGGCCGTAAAGCACAGGGGGACATTCCAACGGGTTAATCAATATCAGCCTCACCGGGGAGGCCACAAATCACTGACAACACCGCCGGTAAACACTCGGGTCGCTGGGAGACTGCCAAACGCTGGAATAACAGCACCGGGCTGGGTCCGGTGACGTGCCAATGGAGCACCGGCATACAAAAACGAGATAACGTACCACAATTTCGGTTTCTAACGTTCAATATGTTGGTTTTATTAATCTAATCTAATCTAGATTATTGCTGAGGGACGGTGAGATTAACAACGCTTTGGATCATAGGTAAAAGGTCAAGTTTGGTAAAATATTATTATTGTGACAACATCAGTACCTGGGCGATGTTGGCCTGGGAGGCCAGGCGAATCATGATGTCCAGTTTCTCCAGCTTGACGTAGATGGGGTCGTTGTACTTGACAAAGAACACCTTAATCTCCTGCTTGAGAATCTCAGGCCTGTGAAGACAGACAAGCTGTTTAGCAGCAAGATTCACCTGTCAATCATTTTCACTGGTCCACCTGCTCCCACCGGATTTGACACGTTTCGAACGCACACAGACAGCTCCTCATAAAACCTGCCAAAACAATGCAGCAAACGAGACGGACGGCGGGAGACAGGAGAAACCAACATGGCTGCAGACAGACACTAGAGAAACACTGCCATCTAGTGGCAGGACCTGGACACGGCAACAGAAATCAGAGTGACACCGCCACAGGCAGGGTTGCAGCAATTAATTCATCCATACGTTATCTAACCCACTTACTCCTAGTCAGGGTCGCGGGGGGTGCTGGAGCCTATCCCAGCATGCACTGGGCAAAGGCAGGAATACACCCTGGACATGTCACCAGTCCATCACAGGGCACACACACTCCATTAACACACACACTCACACCTAGGGGCAATTCAGACTCTCCAATTAACATAACCAGCATGTCTTTTTGCACGGTAATTTACCAAAGAGCATTACAGGAGCAGAAAGGCATCGTGGGAAGTGAAGTGCACCGAGCCTGTGACGCGGCACAGGGCGCTGAGGCGAGGCTCACCTCTTCTGGACGATGAGGTTGATGTTCCTGAGGGCCACGTACTGCACCTCGGGCTCCCCGGAGAGCAGGGTGACCAGGGGCGGGGACAGCTTCTTCAGCAGGGTGTTGTAGTAGTCCGAGTCCTTGGGCAGCAGCTCCAGGAACTTCATCAGCACCTTGACGGCCGACAGCACCACGGCCGAGTTGGCGTGGGACAGCCGGGGGGTCACGCGCTCGCAGATGCTGCACGGGGGGGAAGGGTGAGCTTCTGTTTTCAACATGGTACCATGGCAACACACTGAGGTCTGTAACACCTCAAGGAATAACATTTTCAACTGCCAAACAACAAGTCAGTATGTCTGGCTACCTTTTACTCAGGTACTGGATATGTGTTTTTACCACCATGCCAAACATAGTGTGTTCTTACCAGGAAATTAAACAGATTAAAGAGGAACTCCAAAACTCATTATTTATTAATTGATGTTTTAATTCTTTATTTTGCCAGGGGATTACTGGACAATAATCAGTACAGGAGACAGAAAAGCAATATCCAGACTAGGACCACGACATACTGAATTGAAAATTTCTGATACACAACTCACTGTTTAATATGTCAGTCCTTACCCTGCCACTAATTTATCCATCTCATTTTGGGCACAGGGCAGATGCATGCTGGGAAAGAGAGTCCTACCTCTGGGCCTCGCGCTCGTCTTTGGGGTTGTAGTTGGACAGGCAGTCCAGGATGAAGATCTGGCCCCACTCGGTGCACTCGTTGAGGGCCGTGAGCAGCTTGTTGATGTTCTGGGGGTTCAGGTCCAGCAGGTTGCTGTTGGGGTGCGACTCGCTGATCTCCGACAGAGCGGCAACGGCGTTGGCAACCACCTGGGGAGACACAGTCACACCAGGTCACAAAAGCATCCCCCAGGGCTGACAAATCTGAACTTTTATGATTCCTAAAATAAATCTAAATAAAGTGAAAATCAATCATTCCTGCGTGTGCTGTACCTTAATGCTCCCTAGTGCAGTTTATTGATAGCACAGCACGGACGTTTCTACCTGGCTGGCCTTAATCGTAGATACAGCAATACTCAGCCCCTGAGAGAGCGGCCTCCAACAGGCAGTTTGGCACAGATCTGTATCTTTATCGTCCCCCTAAAGACGATCGTTTATCATCCCTCAGCTGTAACAGATGGGTTTGGCAGAACTGAAGCTAGGAATTGCCTCCCACCCATGAATCGTCAATCCTTCATTTTCCCCATATTAAAAATGCCAAGAGATACCTTCTCACGCTGGCATATTTGCAGCAATATCGATTCAATTTTTTGGAACTTCTCCTCTACGTGCCGTTTTCCACCGGCGGCGTCGGGTGCGATAATCCCGCCGAGAAGTCAAATGTGACGACGCACGCACAGGAACTTGCGTGCCGAACGCGAAAGAGCAAGGGCCTAAAACCCAAAAAACGTCTTTAAAATTAGATTTGACATGTTGCTCAGTATTACCGCGTCAGACTACATTGTTGGCTGTCTCTAGGCAGTCTTCTTTCTCCAGAACACGCTACCACTGAACCATCTTCTATGAAAGATAAGCACTCGGTGTGCTCTGAGAAATAGCTTCATTTCGAATGGAACTCTGGCGTTTGGTGTGAAAAACCAAACTTGTGTGACCACCGGTCACCACAGATGTCGCTCTAAAAATGAAGGACGGGCGCTTTAAGCGAACCCGCGGCGGTGGTGGGGGGGGCGGAGCCGCGGCGGAGTGAGGGGGGCGGAGCCGGGACGCACCATGGGGTTGGAGTCGGCGATGAGGTCCCTGAGGGAGTCCAGGAAGCCCTGGTCCTCCACCATCTGGGCGTTGATGTCGTGCAGCTTGGCCACGCAGACGGCGGCGGTCTTGCGCACGTACGGGTCCTCGTCCTTCAGGCACTTGCGCAGCGGCTCGCACAGGTACTCCGTGATCTTGTCCACGCGGATGCAGCCCATGGTGCGCACCGCCAGCGCCCGGATCAGCGGGTTCGGGTCCTCGCAGTCCTGCGGGAGGGAGGGACGACTTAGGATGACGCACCAGAGCGGTGCATTTATGCAGCTGTCGCCGTTAGTATCACTGTTTCCCACGCACAAAACAAAAAGCTTGTGTTCAAAGGTAACAGATTCTGAGATCAGAGTCATTTTTTTAAGTGCTTTCTATCATCTCTGAGATCCAAGTCATTTTAGATGTACTTTCTAAATCTAAATCACTGCTGCTCCAGGAATCGAAAGCATTACTATACTACATACCATACCAGGGGTTTGCAAGCCTGGTCCTGGAGAGCCACACAGGCTGTACTGGCTTTTGTTTACACTTTTGAATCAGCACTCAATTCATACACAAGCAACCAATTGATTAAGTGCAGAGTAACAATGAAACCCAGCAGACCCTTTGGCTCTCCAGGACCATGGCTGCAAACCCCAGGACTATACCATACAGTACAGTACAGTAATGTGCAAGCTAAAAAATTCAGCTTTGTGTTTTCGGTATGTTAAATGTTGAAATTTTGTTGTGTCTGTAATCGACTGCTGCTTTCTTGGCCAGGTCTCTCTTGAAAAAGAGATTTCTAATCTCAATGAGACTAACCTGGTTAAATAAAGGTTAAATAAAAAATAAAAATAAAATAAAAATATTATTAGATATTACACTGCATTTTGGAGGGGGAAAAAAACAAAATTAAGCTTACTATAATTATTTGGTAGCAGAATGTCTGGTGACCAGTGTGGAAAATAATTAATCGATTACACCTGTTAACTAAGATGGCAACCACAAGCTAAAAGAGAGGCCTTGCCTTGACAAAGCTGTTGACAGCCATGATGGCCATGTCGGGCTGACTCTTGGCGTAGTTCATCAGGTACAGGTAGACCAGCTTCTTCAGCTCCAGGTTGTCTGTCTGCATGCAGTTCACCACGTCTGGGAAAAGGGAACTATGGGAAGAGGCAGAGGAACATAGACTAAATTACAACAGTCGTAAGATATACTGCAATGGATACTTCAGCTTTATTGGCGCAAAACCGGACAAACTTGTAGCTTGTAGCAAACAACCTTCTCACGGCTGGGTGTTTGTGCAAGCAGGCCCCATTCACTACTCCTCTGTTTACAAGACAGTATCTACACCGCAGGCCAGCGCGCTCACTCTGAATGTTGTTCCTTCTTCCAGCTAGTTTTAATTCATTATGTTTATTTGAGCAGTCAATAGACAAGTTCGATACCGAAGTGCATTTGTGTTACGGTACAAAATTGATAGTAAGGGGGTTCAATTCAATATGCATGCACACATATACACACACACACACACACAGCACATATATTCCCTTTAATTTACTTTAGGCAGCTTTGTCAACTAAACATGCAGTTCCAGGTGTTCTAAGCCCTGTTCACAGAGGTTGTCCATGCCGCCCGGGTGAAGCAGCACGGTCGCAGGGAGAGAAGGGCTGTCCCACCTGACATCTTTGCCCACGGTCATGGCAGCGATGACCTTCTTGACCGCCTCCTTCCGCTTCTCTTTCTTCTCATTGTTCAGCTCCGCTTTCAGCTCAAAGATCTCGCCTGAAACAGAACCCAAACACCGCGTCAGCAGAAGTCCTGTTCCGGACTAGACAAAACCTGCCAGGGTCACCGTTCTTTCAACAGCACTGGCTCACACACACACACTTCACCACCAGTCAACCTGCTCCGTCCCACCGCATGCTGTTTTGTCATACAGAAACTCACAGTGTTTGCTATTCATTTATCCTGCATAAATTATGACCAAGTCAGCCTTTCTGAATAAAGAACGTGGGCCCTATCCCAACATTGATGATGTGTACAGTAACAGTAGAGAGCAGAATTAGAGAAATGAGACGAGGACGAGAGGATGAGGGGAGAGGGGAGGGGTGAGAGAGAGAGAGAGAGAGAGGGAGAGAACAGGAGCAGGTTTTTGAGAGAGAACAGGAGCAGTTTTTTGGGGTTGCCTTGCTCAAGAGCGCAACCCCACCATTAAACACATGGACAGCAAACTTGCCATCCGTGTCATTGATCACATGACCAAAACATATCTGAAGACACCTCAGAATTGGGGGGGGGGGGGGGTGCACAGACACACATGGGCAAATACACTGGGCACACACACGCTTCAACAAGGCCTCACCTTTTTTGTTTGTGGTGAAGTACTTTGAATCAGTCATTATTGCAGTTTTTCCTAATCACCTGTCAAAAGACATTAAATGCATACAAATTTAGAAATACTCCGACAATGAATTGAGGGGTAAATGCATAGCATCTTCTACAGCCCAGAAAAATACATGTAGAACAGTGTCTAATGTCTGACTAAAACTTAATCTATACCAACTGAATTTTAATACGGCAGAATACCAGTGGGAAATAACTCAATGCTTGCGGTTACATGTTACCTAGAGAAGTGCTCTGTAGAGACTAGAAAATAATACTAGTAAAATGGCAGTTTCACATAACATTCACAGTTCTAACAAATTCATCTTTGTTTGGCGGTTATTCGTTTAGTAATAACATAAGTTTGAGCAGATCACTACATCAGAATGGTGGCTATGAAATCTTGCTTTATTATACAATTGTCCTTATAGGATCATGCACACGAGGCGGACTGGTCTTGTGTGTTAGCTATAACAATGTTAATCAAAGTGCACTGATTTATTATTATCGCTAGACTATGGAAAAATAGAAAACGTGCAGCACATACTATTGTTATTTCAGACGGTATACTACATACACAGTATAACCACAAAATACGTTTTAACCAAAATAAAGCATTTTGTCTACTGTAGCTACTAGGAGACAGAGGACGAGCATCACTGACACTAGCCAGCGAAAATACCAAAGAAAACACCTGACTATATTTGGTCCCTACAAGCTGCTTTCTGGGAGCAAAAAGGCTGTTAAATTTATTTAGAAAATACTAAGAATGTCTAAATAATCTTATTCGCTAGCTAACTGGTAATATTGCGGGATACGTCACGAACCCTACACAAAACCACTGGTATTTGGCTAGCTGGCAGCTTAATTAAGACTTGAATAGCTTGCTTATGCCGATTGATGATCACATTAAAATGGCAAAACGTTTTTCACACCACATTTAAGCAACGTTCAGAGCTAAAGCATGTAAATAAAGCGAATAATACTTTTATAGATTACAGACAACGCAACTCAATCGTTGGGTGTGACCCGTCAAATCAGCGGGTAGCCTAGTTTGCTAGCTGGCTAACTAGTGGGAAAAATATCAGGCACACGAAACACGGCCTCTATTCCCCAAACAAAAGGCATAATTTTTGTTTTAAAATGTAATGTTACTCAAATGGTTTTGTGCCAAATGGTCATAAGGACTTACGGCTAGCTACGAGAAGATATTTGGCGTGTCGCTAACGAAAGATGCTTTTTGCCTCCTTTTACTGCAGCGGCGGAGCAACCGAGGACGATGGATCTCTCCCGGAAAACAAGATGAGGAAAAAGGGCAACCAGCTAGCG
Organism: Anguilla rostrata; assembly: GCF_018555375.3. NCBI lineage: Eukaryota > Metazoa > Chordata > Actinopteri > Anguilliformes > Anguillidae > Anguilla > Anguilla rostrata. The sequence continues at coordinate 44,404,604 of NC_057941.1, read as the reverse complement.
GAGGAGGAGCTGGGTTACAACGGAAGTGAATAACTCTCTACCGGAAATCACCTTCCGGACCATTTAGAGACGAGTACCGTAGGTTTTCTTGTGAACATTAGCCGTAGCCGAAAGTTATTTTTGTAGAAACAATTTACTTAGCTCGAACAATGTGTCTTTTGGAAACGAGTTCAGCTTGCCTTCATTTCATACTACCCAGTTCAGTGAAGCCTGTTCACTGTTGGTTCAAGGCTGTTAGCTATTCACCCTCAATTTAATCAATAGCTAGCCAGTGTTAGCTGTTTTTGTTGTCTTGTCAAACCTGTTCTAGCTCACCTGTGCGATATGGCTGAACGGGGCGCACACCTCACCACAGCTGCTGCAGACGACAGACCGTCGATATTTGAAGTCCTCGCGCAGGACACATTGATGAGCGCTGTCAGACCTGCCTTGCAACATGCAGTGAAGGTTGGGCTTTTTGTTGTTTTTTTTTTTGTATTATCCAATATAGTGAATTCGTTTTGAATGATTACATCTCGTAATCCATGAATATGTTGCCTGAATATGAAATAGAAAAATGTTACTATAAATTCATAGTATATTTCTGAATACCTAGCTTTGCATAAATCAGTAGACAGCAGATATTTCATTCATTGCATAATTTGAGAGGCCTAATATGCTAATGAAGGTTATTGAGAGTGAATTTTGTAAGAGTACTGTAAATTTCCAAACGTTTCTTCCAGGTTCTGGCAGAGTCAAACCCTTCGCGCTACGGTTTCCTCTGGCGGTGGTTTGATGAAATCTACTTGACCCTCGATTTGCTGCTGCAGCACCACTTCCTGTCGAGGACCAGCGCCTCGTTTTCGGAGAACTTCTACGGCCTGAAACGCGTGGTGACCTCGGGGCCCGGCAGGCCGGCTCACCGGGGGCTCCCCCGAAAGCAGCGCTGGCGCTCGCTGCTCCTGCTGGCGCTGGTGCCCTACCTGCGGTCCAAGCTGGAGAAGGTTTTGGCCAGGCAGAGGGACGAGGACGACTTCTCCATCCAGCTGCCCCAGTCACCCTGTCGCCGGCTGTATCGGGCCTTCCTGGCCGCCTACCCGTTCGTCAGCACGGCCTGGGAGGGCTGGGTCTTGTGCCAGCAGCTGGTCTACGTCTTCGGCCGGACGTCGCGCCACTCGCCCCTCCTCTGGCTCGCCGGGGTCAGGCTCATGCACCTCAACGCACAGGACATCCGCAACATGGATCTGAAGCCCCACCCCCCTCCCTCCACCACAGACCTAAGGTGATTCATGGATTTAATACTTTACTGGGGAGTGGCAGTATAGATTATTTCACAGATGTGTACAGGCTGGTTACATATAATGGAGTCATAATTGTACCAATTACACGTGGGTGCCTTCAAAAGGTTAAAGCACTAGTTCACAGTGAATGTACTGAGGTTCACTCCAAAACTTGAGATTTTGATGTGCGTTTGACAAGCAATGGACTCCATATTCCATCAGCCCTTTTGGGAAGAAAAAAAATATTTTTCCAATTGAATCCATCCCCAACTAGTACACTGTTGTCCAAGCTCTCCTCTACTACAGATTTGCCTTTACTTCATTTACTGACCTGTGGCACATTCATTCTTCCCACAGTGTTCGCCAGAGGCTCCAGGGAGTGTTGTCAACGGCAGTGGGCGGGGTAGCCATGTCCCTGTCCACCAGCCTGTCCCTGGGCGTGTTCTTCCTGCAGTTCCTGGAATGGTGGTACTCCTCAGAGAACCAGAGCACTGTAAAGTCTCTGACCTCCCTCCCCACACCGCCACCTCCGCTCCACCTTGACCGGGAGCAAACTGAGACAGCCGCAAACAACGTATGCCCCCTCTGTCACAAGGTCCGTGTCAACGACACCGCCCTGGCAACCTCTGGCTACGTTTTCTGTTACCGCTGTGCCTACGTCTACGTCAAAGCCCACCAGCGGTGTCCTCTAACTGGGTACCCTACAGAGCTGCAGCACCTCATCAAGATTTACTCCCCTGAAGGGTAGATGGGCTGGTGCCCGATCCTTGATGTATGCACCTCCCCTCTGGGTCTACCGCCAGACATTGCTGTAACCCTGCCGACCATCAATTCACGTTGTAAGGGATTGACGGAGAGGCAAGCTTGTTGCCCAGAAAAAAAAGTGTAAGCTAAAATCTGTACACCAGGGCTGCCCAACCCTGTTCCTGAAGATCTACAGTCCTGTAGGTTTTCACTCCAACCCTCACAAAGCACATCTCTTTCAACAGCAAGAGAGCTTGTAGGGCTGCTAATTAATAGAATCAGGTGCACTTTATTAGGGTAGGAGTGAAAACCTGCAGGACTGTAGTTCTCCAGGAACGGGGTGTACATAGTCCCATGAAGAAGTGTTGAGTGGGAGAGGTTTTGTGCAAAGTGTTTCCAGAATCCCAGAGTAATTTCCCTTTCCCATTTTTAAATGTGTCAGAACTATTTCTCATATAACGAAGGTCTGGAAAACGTCCCGTCACCTGCCCAAACTGTGCTTGAGGGGTTTAGTGTGGTTTCACAATTTTGACAGGAAGGACAAGACGTTCAGTTTTAACATGCGTCTTGACATGCTGCAATAAATCGAATCAAAATAATTAATTGTTGATGAAATGGCTGTGGTTGTACTTTAAATAATATGGTTAATTATGTTTGTACAAGATGTGGGCCTACCCAATCTGAAACCATCTAATAACTGACATGTATGACCATTTCCTTGTGTGAAATATCTTCCAATCTTCAAACATACATATTTAGACTCCTTTTAATTCCCGTAACACACATGCTTGAAGTAATTGGAACATTCAGTCATAAAATACACATTGTCATGTGATTTTTTAAATTTGATTCACTGCTCCAAAGTATGCAGAATGAGACCGATACAAGAGAGCTAGGGTGGCCGTAAGAGAGCGATATTTCAACATCGGCCAGTTAAGCAGAACTTGTTTAGGAACAACTGCTCGGACGTGGCAGAGAACGTCGTTTTGGCTAGAGTCAATTACCGAGGCATTTCCTGCCAAACAACAAGTTCCTGTTTTTGGCTGCTTCTTTATTTGCCAAGGGTCAGAAAGAAAGCACAGCGATGCTCAGAAGTTTAGTTTCCCCTGAGGATTATTCAGTGCACATTTCCTAAAATTAGACATTTCCTTTTATTGTCCAATGTGAAGCACTCATTTCAGCGGTTGCAGAATGTAAATTGTTGTTAAAGATCCGACACAGCCATTTAGTGTTGTAATCAGTTCATTAATAAAGATAAAGATGTATACTTGATCAAATTTAACAGGAAAATTGTAAATATTCTATTTTGCTATTACATATGTAAGTTTAAACAAGACAGCTGGAAGTTTGTGCATGTTCACTTCAAATTCACATTTGAAAGGGGACCCACTGAATGGTTGCATACACATTAGTTTAAATATTATATAATAGTTTTATATTTCCATGTTAGAGAATATAAACATTTGCATTTTCTGCATTTCATCATTGTGTTTGTGGACAATGGCCATTGTATTAAGCATCATTGGGGTACTGGGTGGCTCATCCTGTTCTAGTTCAGTGCCGCTAGTGTTGATGTATACAGCCAATTATAGCCAGTTTTGATGGAATGAAACTAAAATGAGAAAGCAGAAGTCATAACAGGACTCCATTTTGATTAGGAATCTAGTTTTAATTCAGCAGAATTTTTTTGAATATACTGATGTTACTCAATGGGATTCCACTTCAACATGTGCAGTAAAGGGCAAGTGGAGTCCACAAACAAAACTAATGCAAATGTAATCAAATAGGATTTGTGTGCATGAGGATCTCCTGGCCATGTTCAACTGGACTGAAAAGGCACACACTGAACAGATGTGCCAGTGGGAGGTTAAAGTATTATAAAGTAAGTTTCTGTAAGAGTTATCCACTGCAAGGCTACAATAAATTATACATTTACTCAAGCCATTGTACTGGTTTGCCAAAATCATATAGGCTATGAGAACTGGCTCCCATTTGCTACTTTACATTTATTTAGCAGGCGCTTTTATCTAAAGCAACGTACAAAAGTGCATATCATGGTCGTAGGACAACTACAAAACACAGGTTCCGTAAGGTACGATACTCATTTCGTACAGCTATTTCTAACCAAGAACACAAACTTATGCCAAGAGCAAGCTACAATATTAGGACAAATACAAATTACCAAAAGTGCTGGAATGGGGGTACATGTAACATGTGTCATGAAAGGGGGGATTTAAAGTGAATTGATACACAGAGTGATGGCAGTTAGGCCAGGCATAGTCTGAAAAGATGAGTCTTCAGACCACGGCAGAAGATGGGTAGTGAGGGAGAGGTTCGAAGAGGGACAGAGTTTGTTCCACCACTGGGGAGCTAGGGTGGAGAAGCTCTGTGAGGGAAGCTCCAACTTCCAACCCCCATTCCAATATACCTGGTTGGGAGCAATTGTCAAATCCAAAATTACCCAAAAATAATCAATAAAATCTGCTTTTACAGTTTTCTACACATTTCCACACATTGTTCCTTTAAAAGGAGTTAAACTTGAGCAAAGGCAAAAGGCTAGAACACTTTTAGACTACATAGTTCCAAAATCCCAAGGGATTTCCCAAACTGACCCCACACTGATTTTCTTCAGCAAAACAAGCAAATGTTCAAGTAATGGTTATTAGGATGGGAAACACGATCACTTTAGTGTCACCCAAACAGTGACACTAAATTCAGACTGCTAAGGTTTCACATCATAACCATTTAGCCGTGCATGGAAATTTCACAACACTGGTTTAAACCCTCATACCCGCTGGAAAGTACTTAAGCCATTCAACAAAAAACAGATTAACCAGATTTACTAGGGCTATATTTACCATTGTAATTCTCACATTCCAAAAAGGTGCTTCATTAAAACAGTCTCAGCATATAAATTTAGCAGCTGATCCCAACTGGCATACCATTTTGGTTGCTCAAAAATATTTCCACAGCACAGACATGCCACAGACTGGTTACGATAAGTTTTATATTTTTTTAAAAAGGGTGGGGTGGGGGGGGGGGGGGGGGGTGACTACCCAATCCAGAGTATAAATGTAATCCGTCCCATTCCTGACAGGGCTGAGCAAGAGGCCTTTTCCTCCCACCCTATGGTAGATTAGAAGGGTGGGGGGTGGGGGGCAGATTTGCAACCCCCAAAAGGCCTTCCTGGTCCAGGTCCAATCGCAAAGCTTCCAAGTTCCCAGACCCTTAGTCACATCTACTGCATCAGGATTCCTACTACCCAAAACAGCCAGAAGAAACATTAGGAAGTGGCCTTCTCTGAGTGAGGCAGATAAATCTTACATTTATTAAACATGTTAATTCTGAAGTTAAACACAACCTAAAAATTTGAACAGTGTAGTAGTCAACAGAAAGGTCAATTCTTTGGATGGAACGGCCAAGAAACCCCTAGATTTTAAGAGGCAGCCAAACGGTTATTAATTTTTCTTGCTGGGTCAACCACTTTGTTATAAGGCTCGTCTAGGTTGAGTCTGCTGCTTATGACGCTTAGAGCCAATCGCAGAATTCGGATTCAATCAGACCTGGGTCAACAACCACAGAACGGCAATAGCAAGTCAGTCAATCCTCACCCATCTTCATACTGTAAACGTTCCAAGTTTGTAATCCTGGTTATAGCAGCCAGGCTCAAATAGATGTCCCAACACTTGTTTGAATTACACCCCGGGGCCTGAAAGGAATTTTATACAAGATTAAACAGGATATTGCATATGCAAGCAGCTGAACCAGTTAAGAAAAACAATGGCGAGAGAAGGGGTTTAATTGAAATGCAGGCACTGTGCAGGCATAAACGTTCCCTAAACTAGAATCCTATGCATGTGGCGTTTCAAGAATAGCATAATGATAATCAGATCATTTAATCTTCAATCCAGAGAAACCACTTTGATCTATACCTTCAAGAAGGTCGGTTGTCTCCAGAACTAATAGTACAAAACGATCACAAATCTACAAAATGTAGAAACGCACAAAGGGGCCGAATCAATTGCAGAATACAAGTCAAATAATCTAAAAGTTGGAAGTTAACTTCAGCCAAATATCTAAAATCAATCTGTACAATTGTTTTGATACTGCCAACTGATTAACATCGACAAATTAGCACAGACTCAGAGAGAAGATTATTCTTATAATCACACCTTGGTCAGTGCCTTCCTGTGGAGGCACTACCAAGTCAGTAGATTTCTCTCATCATTGTCGCAGCCCAGCTTTATGAAATGCCTGAATTGCATGTTTAAATAAACGGCATCACGGGATCCTACAGATACGATCAACTGTAAAAAGTAAGCAATTCAGCAAAACGTCGGAGAAAAAGAAAAAAAAAAACTGGAAATTGATAGTTTATGTAGGCCTACTGATTGCAAACGTTCTAGATATATCCTAGTAGTCAATATAGCTGGTAGCTAGTGTAGAGTGTAGTGATGCAGGTATTCAATTTTGCTCTGCTAACGTACATCGGTTTGGAACACCGTATTGAGATTCACAAAAAGGCAAAGACAAAAATAAAAGAAATCGACAAAACAGTTAAATTATGAAAGTCGATATTCATCAGCCTTTGCATTTTAATACGGCCAACACGCAAATGCAAAAAAAGTGTTTTAATTTTGCTGAGTCATCGCAGATCGGTGCAGCCCTTGGCCGAAGCTAGTTCTGGTGTATCCCCCCCCCCTTCTTGTTCCTGTCATATTTTAACGCGGTTGTGTAGAACAACCACGCGACAAGACATTTTTTTCCCCCATGACAGAGCTGCAGCATAAACCAGGCAATTGAGACATTGATTAGCCCCACGCACCAACGGCCTAGATTCGAATACCAACGTTTGTGTACAAAATGACAATGGTCCCATCTCGTCCAGTTTTAAAGGAAGCTCAATTTTATGTAGGCCTAGGGCACAAATGGCAGGTTGCCTAACAGTATTTCTACTCCACTGAACGGAAAACAATCCATAAGCCTATTCAAGCGCAAATGATCCCAAACATGGTCCTCAAGTAGCAGGGATCTGTAGAATTTCATTGCTACGCAGCTGTTGACTAGTATAAACTGTTGAATAAAGTTTTGACCTCACCTAGTTGGTAGTCCGAATTGATTGCCTACTAAAATGATAAGACTAACAAAACCAAAAACTACTCTGACTGTCCGACACCAGGGACGACCCACCCATTTAAAGCGTGTCAATCACTGTAGATAAGTGCCTTTTCTCAACTGTCTTGAAACCAGAAAGGCGCACATACAAGCGACATGCATGCTTACCGTTTCGTGTATCGTTTTTAAATGGGTTGGAAAACACGCCCATTCTGCAAAAACTCAACATGTGTAGGTCAGGTTTTGGAGAGCACCGGGGAACAAATTCTGAATAAAACAGGTGGGCTGAGTTGTGAAGCCTAATCAGCTACCTACTTTAAATAAGTGCTGAACAGCAAAAACCGACACTGCAACCGACCAGGATCGGGGTTGAGAACCACTGTCCTACACAGATGGGGTTTGTAAAATCCAGGTTCAGAAAGTAAAAGTCCTCCCCAGTATTTTGTTCTAATCACCTGGATTTGCTCATTAGCACAATTCTTCAGCCAGGAGGTAGAACTTAAATTAGTGAAATCAGCTGGCTGAGTTCACGGATGGAAGAAACACATGACAGGACTTTTAATTTCTGACCCCATGGACTTTCCACCTCTGGTAGTAGATCACAGGTGTCAGGTTCCAGTTCTGAAAGCCTGGTGGTTTTTGGTGTGTTTTAGCACACCAAAAAGTGCTTACTTTATGGCACTGATGGGCTAATTTATGCCCCATGCCTAAATTAGCTGATTGTAAGGGAACCATGAAAACCACTGAAGCCCAGGGGTTGAGTTTGACATCCCTGTAGATAAGTGTTATTCACACTTGACCTTATATTTAGAGCATCAAAAGAATGCCATTCCCCCATCTTAAAATCAGCAACCAATTCAGACCCAAGAAACCAGGTGTAATGAGTTGCTCCAATTTATCAATTAACGGCCAAGTATGTGTTCTGTACACTCTGGGGCTCTCCAAAAAGTATGTGTGAATTCCACTGTAGTGTTTTAAAACAGAGAAATAAAACAGGGTAGAGACGCATCATTCCATAGAACTTGTTTTAATAACCGTTATGTGTAGAATCAGTTCAGTGGGTGGACATACATGGCATCGTTGTATCAATATTCAAAATATGTGGTACGGTACAGCATTATCAAAATTCTTGTTCACAAAAAATGGACAAGTAAACATTTTCTACTTGGAAGGTCAAGTGCTTGAGAAGTCGTCCATGGTTACGCAAAGTCAATAAATAAGCGGTTATTTTGGTCAGGTTACGTTGGCACACGTTAGGGAGCAAGAGCAGAAAGCAGTTAGGGGTATCAGCTTCAAGGAAACAAGTCGATATAGTTCATCCCGAGCTGACACAGCACATCAGTTTGATTATACGTAAGAAAAAGGTAAACCCTCCGAAAATGCTAAATACCTGGCCACTCTGTGGTTCAATGGAATGGCCCACTAATTTTCATATTGAACTAGACTACAAGTGCACTTCAGCATCCTCTCGTCTCAGAGAAATAAAGCAGATGTGTTTTGGTCTAGCAGGCAAGGGTGTAACTTTAGTTAGAATATTGGGTTGAAATGCATAGACCCCGAGAACTGCAAACCTGTAGGGGGGTCTGGGGGAATGCGCTCCCCCCCCCCCCCGAATTCTAACGGGAAACTGAATATGTCTTCCTGTTGCTTTATTGTATTTAATCATTTTTCTCATCATGCTATATTATTGGGGGTTATCTGGCCTGTTTTATAATATTTTGAGGGTTGTGACCCCCTTATCCCCCCTCCATCCCCTAAAATTACACCCTTGCTAACAGGTAACATACTGGAATGTCTTTCCTTTGTTTACAGACACAGCCACAAAATAAAATAATGGCAACAGTTGTAACACTTGTCACTATTCCCCGCCATTTATTTCCTGCTCGTAAAGCTACATGTCACAAAATATTAAGCCATGAGTTCATCAAACACATCAGGTTCCTAAGAGCTTGACCAAAACTGACCTATATAGATACATTTCTTTTTTCTTTTTTTGTTTAAGCATGTCCGTGTTCGATACTGAGATAATGAGGTACCAAGAACACATCTTCCTGTAAGACAGTATCGTAAAATGGAGCTTCTACCCTGGCTTCTGCCAACCTCTGCAATTTCTGCAGTGAACCCAATTTACAAAGAAATGTTTTTAATAACAAGCATTTAATTCATTAGACCTGTGTATGTGAAGTGTGAAAACTGCCACTGAAGAACCTTTTCCTTTCTGCAAGACATTATAGGTATATTCAAGGCTCACCGTTACACTTCTTCCTTGACCTTTAATAACTTATTCTTAAATTATTTATATGTTCTCTTAAATATAAGCCACTACTCATATCTCACCAGAGATGATCTGGTCACTTTTTTTGTTTTGGTTCCTGACTGGACCTTGTTAGCATGTTCCTCTCTGTCTTGCAAACTGGGTGCAAGTCGTTGGACAGTAGCACCAACTGAGCGATCATCCTAAACTAGAGCATCAATGCACACAGCTTGCATGGTGGTTTCCTGTCCTATCTGCAACACCACACAACTGACAAGAAATTAAAGGTAGACTTTCTGATTTGGAATTCAGTTGCGCTCCACCCCTTAAACTCTTAAACCCACATTTTAATTTACGTGCAGAATGTGAAAGTTGCCACCATAGAAATAATAAAAAAATAGTAAAAAAAAAAATATACGAAAGTAAATTAAACTGAAAACAAATTAGCCCTTAGGGTTACCTGTAAACTCTCTTGTCTTATAAAGTTAATCTGTTTCCAAACACAGCACGTACACCAGACACAAGAGTAGCACATCTCACATATAGGGACCGTATTCTAGCCTAAGTACACACAAACAGTAGGACACTGAGCCCGCGAGTCAGGGCCTGAGACTTACTCAAACCTCCAAAACACAGAGGAAGTCACCAAGCAACATTTATTAATTTATTATTAGAGCTGAAATGGGTTTTTGAAGGTGTCCCGGGTTAACATGGTGCTGTGGGAGGCAAGCCGGTACAGGCCCAAAAACTAGAGGAAAGGCAAGAATGGGGTGGGGTGGGGGGGGGACGTTCAAACAGCTTGAATGCCGCGGTCATGGCCGTCCAGCTGCACCTTGAGCTTATGCAGTTCCTCGATCTCCTGGTGGTGGCGCTCCGTCTTGTGGCGGACCAGCGAGCGGTAGAAGTGGATGGTGAAGATCACGAAGATCAAGCCCACGGGCACCATGATGATGGTGGAGGCCAGGGCCGCCTGCCAGCCGCTGTGCCCGGGCTGGGTGGGGTTGGCCGCGGTGCAGTTGGGGCGGACGGCCCCGGAGTCGACGGGCAGGAACTTGATCCAGCAGAGCAGCACCACCTCGGCCAGGAAGAGCAGGATGCCCAGGGCGGTGGAGAAGCCCCAGGCCAGCTCGATGTAGTGGTGCATGCGCTCGTGGGGCGACTCGCTCACCGAGTTGAGGTTGTGGATGTTGCTGACCGCCTCCACGTTGGGCAGGATGCAGGTGCTGATGAGCAGGGCGAAGAGGTGCACCGCCACCAGGACCGTGGTGCACACGCTGAAGGCGATCAGCAGGAAGCGGGGATAGTTGTACTGCATCTCCAGCTGGACCTCCACCATGGCTACCTGACAATCCGCCCACACACAAACACCAGCATCAGCGGCGTAACAATTCACAGGGACACATTCATACGCATTAATTTTTTAACTACTGGATTGTTATGTCTCGGACGTGGCTGGAATACTACTGCAACTCGCACAAAATGAACACATTTGAATGTAAAAGGTTTCTATTTATTTTATAGAAATAAAGTTTGAGTATTTGCTTTAATTAATCTTTTTTCCTCCCAAACAGTACGTTGTGGAAAATCTGTTCATTAATATATAGCTTTGAATTTTGCGGCATTTTTGTACTAGGAGTTACATTACTTTTGTTCATTTTAACCGCAATACATCCAAGTGTTTATAGGTTCACGAGCTGAAGTAACACTGCTAAAGCTCTGATAGGCTGCGAGCGGCCTTTTAAACGCAATCCATTCGCCGCAGTGCGCGCGCTGTTAAACTCACCATGGCAAACCCCGAGAGCAAGGCCGAGGTACGACTGGAAGCCTTGAGCTTGGCGCGGCTCAGGTAGAGCTTCCTCCACGACAGCGCCTGAACGGAGTGGTGGTTAGAGGTGACCAGCTCTAGGTAGCTCCGGCGTACCCAGTCCCTGTAGTCCATCCCCCCTCCGTCCTGTAGTCGCTCCGAGCCCCCGATGGCTGGTGAGCCCATTGGCACGTTCAGCTCACTGCTCATGGCTGTGAGGACAGCAAAAGGGCTGCAGCGAGAGCAAAGCCACTTAATTTCAACAGGAACGGTAACAGCGATACAACTACAGTGGACTGCACATTGCTAATACTTCTGCAACTAGAAAGTAAAATCTTGAGTGTCACATTTATGAGGGAAATGCTCGTATCGCCAGCATCAACTGCAATAAAGTCAATACGACTGTAAAACGCTTCCATGATAACTAACAGATGGCACAGCAAACCCAAAACACGGCTCTACAGACACAACAGCCATGACCGAAAGGCTGGGTTTCAGGTCAGTGTAGTCTCCACAGACTTGACTGTAAAGGGCCCCTCAATGAATAAGAGGGGGCAATTTATCCCAAGACTTAATTGGCTGGGCTTCCCCTGTATTGTTAGCTTTCATTACACAAATATAAAGAAATAATATACAGTTGAGATCTACACACAATCAAAAGAAGAGTTATATAAAATTATAGAGAATAGTTGCTATGATATAGGATAAAGTACAAATCTATAGCCAACTTACTTGGTGTAAACTAAAAGAGAATCCAATAAAGGGATAACAGCAACACAAAACCAACAGTGACTTGTAATATCCAGTATTGAAAATGATCAACGACTGCTGACGTTGTCGTTGATTTTAATATCCTGAGTGTGTACTTACTTAGCTACATGAACTGGCCAACGTTAGCTAACCGGTCGAAGTTACCAAACAATCTTTAGTTAAAGGCGTATCATACGTACAGTTTTTTGGAAGCCAGCAAACTGAATGTATCTGTGTAAGTTACCAAATATGAATAACTAACGTCAACTAGCTAGCGAACGTCACATCTACTGTAGGGTGGACGAGCTGGCCGAAAGATATCCAAAAAACATTTCGTTATTCTCCAACACCTCGTAGCAATAACTTTAAAAATCACTTAGTCACCTTAACGTTAGCTGTGTAAAATTATCTAGTATTTCTAGGTAGTTAAGGAGAATAACTGGTGTTTGCCAAGTTACCACTATTAATACAGCAAAACAATTTGAGATTCGCGCTAACCTCCCTTAAGAAATCAATAGTGCATTCGCGATGCATGTTCTCATAGCTTGGAATTGTAAAAGCTCGTACTTGGCTGGCGGATCCTGGTTCACGATAGCCAATCCTTCTGACTTCACGTTTTATTTTCAATCAACACTGACGAGACAGCTAGCTACTTTATATTCTCCCTTTTTAAATGCACGGATGCCCTATCCGAGTTCATGTTTTCTGCGCCACGTCAGTCATCTGGCTAGCCTTGGTAGCTCGCTAAGAATGAAAATAAACAGATATCTAGCTACATTAGCAACCTGCAATCAGCTAGCTATGAGTGGGTATAATACAACAACTGAAGCTACGACATATCTTACGAACTGCCTTCAGCTTGTCAAGATTCAACCTGTGAGCACTGAACGAACCCAATCAGATGACCCAACTTCCTTTGTGCTTTCAACAGCTACGCACATCTTCATGAAAAATCACTGGAGTACAGACAGCTTAACTTAGCAAGAACTAGCTAGCCACCTATTGCTAACGTCGGTTCCGAATAGAGATGGCTGATTTTGGAAGCCTATTGCGGACCTGCTTCTTTTATTTACCTTATTGCCAAGAATTCCGTGGAAGAGTTTCATTTACAAAACCGGGAGAACCCAACCTGCTAAAAAAAAATCCAGATGCGGCGAGATGCTCTGCCCCCCTACGTCGTGTTTCGTTATCCCTCCCCTTTCACGATCATTCTGATCACGTGATCACATGGGTGCAGCCGGCGCTGCAGCGCAGTGTTGTCTGTGTCCTGTGCCCAGAAACCTAGTAGCTGTCAGAACCACTGATCGCTGAGAACGACCACCTCCAGTATGTGTTTTTCAAAACCCAATGGAAATTATAAGAGTGATGATAACGAAGACCACTGTTGACTCAAACCCAGTGGTAAATAGATAGGCCACATGATTCCCTGTGTTGTTTACGCTTCTTGATACATTAAGCCCAGTAAAAAAATGTCCCCACAACCTCGAGGAAGGTGCAATCAGACTTAGCTAGCGTTAATTTCTGTAGTTGATAAATGCAATGATCCAACAAGAGTGGGGTTATGGGATATTCTTTTTCACAAAATCAACAAAATGAACAGAGGCAGTATGAATATCAATACAATATGCATATTGGACAATTCAAGGGAGGGCGATCGCGTAGAAAATAATTCCCTGGATGAGTGTGCATACATTCAACCCGTCCATGTAGTGCATGAGTGCCATCCTCCTTTAATGCAAATACAACTAGAGGCTCTGTCCTCAGTATCAGGAGTGATGATAGGAGGACGATACACACCGTGTGACTGCTCAAAGCCCAAAGCAAACAGGAGCGGCTCCAGGGCGTGTTGATAAGATGAAGGGGGAAAAAAACTGGTATTATATCTCTCCTAGCTACAGATACATGTTCACATTCCCCCTTTAACTGTTCATAGGACACAGGCTATTTTAAACCGAAAGCACCTACAAATACCTTTGATATTTCTATGCAGTTTACAAGGGAACAATTCAAAATTCCATTTACTTACATGAAATACTTTATGGCAGTGAAATGAAATCAGCCTATTTAGTGCACTCCTTAAAAAACACAGGCACCACAGCATCACATTTAACAGAGAGCTTGTGAAACTGAGCTTTAAACATTTATAACACTAACAAAGACTTAGTGATACTTGTCAAGAGATTGTGAACAAACAAAAAAGGAAGTGAAACATGATTGTTTTCATCAAGAATTTAATTAATGCCCAAGAAACTATAAACATTTGACATCTATGGAAAACAAAAGTCAACAAATCAGACAAATGATGTCAACCTCGTCATAATAAAAATCTCACTCTATAATTTGGCCATCAGCTAGAAAACAGTGAGCTAATTTAATTATGTAAGTTTTCATTATATGACAACATAAATTTTGTGAAACTATTCTTTAATTACTTGAGCATTCAGTTAAGGCGTGCCATTGTCCTACTTTCAAATAAAATAAAGCACCTTTTAAGGCAATTCGACTTTCCCTTGAATATTCTATTTCCGACAGGGTGTAGTTATAATATTTGCCAGCAAGGGGCAAGCTCTGTCAACAAATCTCACTTTCTTGAAATCTAGTCGTAAAAACCTAGTGAAATGATATTTGTATCAACTCTCCCATACTGCTGGCCTGTTAGGCAACATTTTTAGCTCAGAACTCTTTCTGGGAGAAAGACTGTTTTCTGAATTTCATGTGACCACATCGGCAGTATTAATATAGAACAGCATGACTGTCGCTGCCTACAAGAAAGCCAGTGGCTGAGTACCAACAAATGCACAAATTCCATGCTCAACACCAAAATGGCAGCATATAACTTGCATTTATGTCAACAACCAATCATGCACTTCGAAAATCCGCCACAAGAGGATAGGCTCATGCCTAATGTCCACCTGCTACAAGGGGACTATACAGAACTCTTCAACCTGTCAGAACTCAGTGACCCATTGTCGGAATGTGTTATATAGAATACGCACTCACACGGTTGGCTTGTGACTGAGGAAATAAATCTGTTGAATATACAGATTACGCAGTTCATCAGCTCAAATTCATTAATAAAACACACACACATAATACTTGGGAGTGAAATTGTTTTTTGATGTCTTAAAACCATTTCCCTTGTTTCTTTCATTTACAAAGTATTCACTTCCACACATACTCGGTATCAATTCAATTCCATTGTTGTCATTCCGGTTAGTTGGGTAACTGTTTGAACTACCTTGATCTACAAGGAGAAAAGCCCAGAACACCATTGTTGAAGACAGGGCAGTGGGAACACTGATAACCGTTAGTTGGGTTTATGGCAGGGAGGTACATAGGCTTCCCTGGCTGAAAAGCAAAAGGACCTCACGTGAATACTTTTTTTTTTTTTGAGAGCTAGAAAAACTGAAGAGACGAAAAAAAAAAAAAAAAATCACCTCACTCATTCATCAAGAATCGCTTCCCAGTCCTGTGGTTAGCCCTGTAACCCTGGGGTTAGCCTTGAATGTGCTGCACACACACACGTTGGGGTGCGGGGTGCGAGGGGTCAAAATCCAAACGCAGAGGCTGCCCAAAGATTCCCACGGAACACAGGTGCTACAAGGACAGGACGTTTATAGATGGTTCTTTCACAAAGTTTCACCCCCTGTAGCTCAAGGACTACTTTTCCAATAGGCACTGGAGCTCGCCGAGGTGGGGTGGGGTGGGGGGTCCACACACTCAGTTTCCTGTGCTTTCAGGGTCACACCTGGATATGTGAATGCTCGGCAGCGTAAGAGGAGATTACACCCACCTCCCTTTAAGGCTTACAAGAGGTTTTTTTTTTTTTTCTTTTCTGGGAAAGCGACGCTAGGCATTAAAAGAAATCCCTCTCCTGCTGGTCAGGGTATTCACAAGCGAACACTGTTCCGTCTGAGGTTCTGTGGAGAGACGGGGTGCACGCACAAACGGAAGAGCCCAATCAGGCGCTGTCTTACAGGCAGTCAGTCATGTGGGAGAGCGCTGGCGCATGAGGCTGTGGCAGCCAGGGTTCCGCTGTTGTCCTTGGCGACACGGGAGGGGAAAAATTCCGCTCAGCCTTGCACTCAGCCACTGCAGTTCATACCGGAGCCCGGTTCACTGGGTTGGGCTGCCACAGCTGCGGATCCCAGAACGGGCAGTGGGTGGGGGGGTGCGTGCGTGTGTATGTATGTGTGTGTGTGTGTGTGTGTGTATGTGTGTGTGTGTGTGTGTGTGTGTGTGTGTGCGAGAGTGTGTCTGTGGAAGGGGGGAGGGGATCTTTCACAGGCGGAAGCTCTCTCCTTTGCCGTCGATGTGCTTCAGGCGCAGGTACACGTCGGTGCCGATGCCCTGCATGGACTGGATGGACAGGGAGCCCCCCAGGTACTCTGCGTACGCCCGCGACGTGGGCAGGCCGAAGCCGAATCTGAAAGGGGACAAACGGGACGACCCCCGAAAGGGTGAGAGGAGGCCCCACGGGCACACTGACCCACAGCTGCTGCACCCACCCTAAAACACAGGGGCACCCATCTCCTACCACAGAACAGCCAATCAGAAGCAGCATTCAGAATGCTTTATTTTCCTATACAAATCCACATAAAAACCCCTTCCGTTTTTTAAGACCCAGAAACCGTATTATTAGCATGATGATAATTTACTGGCTGCATTAACTTTGCGTTCGCTCCTTAATCCCACGCCCGTGCCCCCGTGAGGACCGGCAGTACGCAGCGCAGACAGCAGGGGGCGCCGGCGCTCTCACCCGTGCATGGGGCCCGACTGCGGCCCGCTGTTGGTAATGTTGTCGAAGAGGTTGCTCATGCGGGGGTCCTGGGCGCTCTGCTCCGCCGTGCTGAAGTGGTAGTCCATCACCTTGGCCAGGATGCTGTGCGGGATCCCGCCTCCCCGGTCGGAGATCCTGCAACGCCATTGGACAGCGGAACCGTCAATTAGCGCTCTGCCCTCTCAGCCACGGGAGACTGATAGCTTAAATGCTGATAATGCAAAGCTGAGCCACTCTATATGCAAATAGCCTCGACTCAAAGCCACTGTGAGAAGAGTCTCAGTTGGATACTTCTACGTGTAAATGGGCACAGATCACCAATGACACAGTGCTCTTTTGTGTTTTAATAATGACCAGTAAATTTAGCTTTCAAAGTTTTTTCTTTCTTTCTGTACAGTTTGAAATCAAGCCAATAAAGGTTCGAAGACCCAAACCTTCCTCGAGTGCAACTTATTTTCAGTAAATTAATGGAAAAGAACATTTTTACCACCACTGTATATATCACATATATACATATTAAACTGTATATATAACAGTTTAATTATCATCATGCGGCGTTAGCAAAAAAAGTCCCCTTTGTCCTAAAATCCGTTCTTTTGACTATTTGCCCAAACGACACAACCGGTGCTCCCACTGTACGAGGCAGGAAAATAAAATAAAAAAAAGATTTCCGGACGACCGCTTGTAAAGGTCACCAAGAGAACGTCCGAACAATGTCAACACGTACGGCAAATAATCGAGCGCGAAGGCTGGCAATATGCTGACCCGCTCAGCGCAAGCCAAACATTTTTGGCGTCGGTAAATTTGCTCAGAGTAAACAGCTTTTCGCCGCTCTCGCTCGGGGCATTAGCGGAGCCTGGTGGCGACACTTAAGGGGGAGCGGGGGTGGATTTGAGGGGAGGGGTCCCGCTTTGTAATTCCCATGGTGACCGCATGTTGCCAGATCAGACTAAATCCCTCCGTTTTTTCGCTTGTTTGCCCTCAACTGATCATATCATTCTTAGGTGCAAAGTGTCCGTACTGTTGAGGAGAAATCCAGTTTTTTTAAAGCTTCAACAAATGTTAAAATGGCCCCCCCCCCATTAGTGCACACACTCACCTGATGACGAAGTCTGTTTCGTTGTTGGCGATGGTGACTGCTATGTCAGGCACGTTGTACGGTGTGTCCAGGTGACTCTCCATGGTGGCCCTGCAGACAGAGGAGGCGGGTGAGGAGACGGGCCCAATCCCCGGCCACCTCGCTGGGTCACGTGACCCAGAACAACCAACCATCCTGAGCCATGATTTTCTAATGTACGATGCCCAATATGACTTTGGGCTTTTATTCTGACTGCAGTTTCTGATTTCAAAGGCCAGCGAGAGCCAATCAAGTCAGATTAACGGGGCCTATGGAGAACCATTTTTCAAAAAGAAAAACCATTAGACACGCATCAATGCAGAGGCCATCTGCCCTATTATGGCTGGTGCCTCCGTGAACACACACACACACACACACACACACACACACACATTCTCCCAAACATCTCATTTTATAGAGCAGACTTCAAAAACTAAAATGATAATATGTGCAAATGAACTGCCCTTAGTGCAATAAGGAGATCTCCTGATCCCCCCCATCCCACCCCCACTACTCTCTCTCTATCGCTCCATCTCTCTCCCTCCCTCTCTGTCTCTCCCTCTGATCTGGACGCTCATGCTGCTCCCCTGTCCCAGTTCAGGCAGGGGCATGCGGTGCCCCGGGGGCTGACAGGAACCCCCGGGGGGCTCAGTGAAGCCCAAGGCCCCGCCCCGCCCCGCTTAATCTGGCCCATTCAGACGGCACAAAGGGTGGCAGGGTCATTCACAGGCCCCGTGGAGCAGCGCGGACAGGGAGGAAAAGGAGGTGCCAGCCTCGCTGCCCGGCTCCCACGCGCTATGTGGCTCCAGGAGGGGCGTGTCTCACGTGTGTCAGGACCTCCTGCCAAGGACATAGAGTTCCCATACAGAGAGAGAGAGGGCAAAGAGGCAGGACACAGAATTCCCATATGGAGAGAGAGCAAGGACACAGGACACAGAATTCCCATATGGAGAGAGAGCAAGGACACAGGACACAGAATTCCCATATGGAGAGAGAGCAAGGACACAGGACACAGAATTCCTGTACGGAGAGAGAGCACCCCAGTAATAGACTAATGATTGCACTTGTTGTACGTCGCTCTGGATAAGAGCGTCTGCTAAATGCCTGTAATGTAATGTAATGTAATGTAATGATTGATTCGCTGCTTGCTCACTGCTTGACTACTGATCTGGGATTACTGCCCCCAGCATACTCAATCATCTTAACTAAATATTAATGAAAGAGTGACTAGAACATATTAACATTAACTACACTGGCTGTGTCAATGTGTCAAGTATGACAATTCCCTGAATAATTACAAAATCCGAAAACCTTTCGTAACACTGTCATAAATTTCATGCACGTGGATTGCGTAAATATTTAACAGCGTGATTCAACTAGCAGGCTCCGCGCTGCCGAGAAGTAGAGAACCCACTGACCCAATATGACACTGGCCTCAGTATCGGAAAAACAGGCCTGTAAAAAGCAAATACATATGAAACTCCATACTCTCTATTCAACACAATAGCGTCTATTCTCTCATGAGCCAAGCAGATGGTCTATGGACACAGAAGCCTGCCTTTTATGTGCACTTACTTATCTTTATCGTTTTTTTTCAGTTTGATCTTGAGGCAAGACCACTGACACCTATGCTGATTTGTTGCCCCACAACTTTTTACAACGGACACCAATGAAATTTTAGTAAACCACAGGCTACGAATCCATCATAAAATGACTGAGTGAATTTAGCTTACCTACAAGCTTGTAATTGTGACTTCCTAAGACAAGGGTTCAGGGTATTTCCTGTTTAAGTTTTTCTGAAGCCATAACATAACTGGAGCGCACGCATTTGGTCCAGTGCAGTCTCTTTTCTCTTCTGGACAGGTGTTGAAGAGATGTACAAAGAAAACATGGTGGTTTATTATGCCCTAAATCTACAGAGGCAACAGTGGAAAGTCTGGAAAGCCATAATCAAGGTCACATGCCTGGCCAGGACCCACAGAAATCTAACTGGGAAACCAGCCAGTGACTTAACTGTATTTCTCCCAGGACCATTCCAAAGATTAAACGGGGAGAAGTAAATTACAATGGAAATTAAAACTAAAATTTCCATTCAAATTTTTTAAATAGAAACTGATTGCCCTCTGGCAATCAAACTTCAACTTCAGGAACTTGGTGTCTTGATCAAATGAGAGCAATATTGAGCTTTTTGGCCAAGTACACCAGTTGTGTGTTTTTGGCATCAGAGAATGGATGGTTACATTGAAAAGGATGTCATGCCTGCATTGAAACATGGCAGTGGAGCTTTGGTGGTATGGGGTCGTGTTGCACCTTGCTAAGGTCAATTAAATCATGACCTCCAGCAGGTACCAAAAACTTAGTACACTCCCAAGAAGCCCAAACTGCAAATGGATCTTTCCACCAAACATTGATCCTCAGCTTCAACCAGAAAATCGTTAACGATCCACCAAATTTTTGGCTCGTCTTTATCAAGGGTGCCAGCCATTTTGGAGCCCACTGTGCCTCTTCCTTGTACCCCAGATTCAACCTCACCTTCTGACGGAATTGCGGTTTACTGACGAAATCACAAGCGCCAGTGCCTCAGTTGTTATGACGCAAATAAAAAACACGATCGTTCATCTTTTGTCCTGAAGCAGTACATGTTCAGAAAGCTGCTCCAAAACAGAATAACAGGAAGTTGCTCAATAATAGAACTCCGCCTCGGGATCAATCCTCTTGATTTATGGGCCCAGCTCTGAAACCACAACAGGATAATATTGCCTACCAAGGTAAAGGACCCCCCCCACCCCCCCCCCCACCCCCCCACCCCCGCCCCTATCTTTCGGCACCGGGAAGCGTGAATTAAAATAGCGGTTTTGTTAAAGCCAATGGCCGATCCACACTGCGAGTGCCTCCACACTTGCCTGCCAACTGGGGCAGGGGGCACATCGGCGGCACGGTCCGAACCCCTCGCTGGCGCCAAATGCACCGCGCCCACTGTTCCCCTCGCTGGCCTGGTTCTGGTGGGTCTGGGGCGCGCGTGCGGTCACGCCAATCGATCCCTTTTTGAAGTTCTGGAAGTCACGCTGCATGCGTCCCGCGGGTCAGCGGCCGTGTTCCAGGGACGCTGGGAGCACGTGGGGGGGGGGGCCTACTGATCCGAACCGGCCTCCTGCAGGGGCCCGTGACCGTAAAAGGGGGACCGAATTCTGGGGCGCGCGCGCGGGACGCCGGTACCTCATGGCGTTCTTCAGCAGCTCCGGCAGGATGTAGTCCAGGGGGAGGGGGATGAAGGGGAAGCGGGCCGCCACGTGGCCGTTGATCCGCACCCGGGGGGCGCTGCCGTACTGGTGCTCGCACAGGCGCCTGCCGGAGACAGAGGGGGGGGGGGGGGTGTGAGGAAAACGGGGCGGAGCCACAGGCATTTTTACCCCAGTCCCAAAAACAATACGCTAACGACGGGCTAATAATAATACCGGACCCCTCCCTGGCGCTACAGCACGAGCTCGACCTCAAAATGGTGTCAGACGCAGCACTGCCAGACCATGACAATGACCTCTAACCAGTGACCTCTCTCGCCCAGCTAGTGTCTGTGGTTGACCTTTAACCTTTTCCTGTAAAATCCCACCGAAGATGATTTTTACTCTGAAACTTATATTGTATGTACCAATAACTGATCCACGGGAGTTAGGTATTTGCAGCAGTCGAGCCAGCAGTAATTACTAGGGCATTAGGAACGGAAAACATTCGCGGTTGGCCACCGCGCCCGGGCCTACGTGCAGAAGTCAGCGTGACCTGCTGACTCAGGAGCCCCAGCGCGCTGAGACCGAAGCTTAGGCCCATTGTCCCGCGGCGCACTGGAACATAGCGGCCGGGCAGAGTGAGCGGGACGAGGGGGGGGGGGGGCGAGGGCGCAGAGAGAGGCAAACAGCTGCACATTCCTTCAGAGCCGAACGCAGAACAACAAGTGAGCGGGCTGCGTGCGCAACATTCGTACCGCGGCGACAGTCGGCCATATTTATGGAGAACACGAGAGGGTCGGAGGGGAGCAATAACAGCTCCAGGGAACCTTGCTCCTCACTCCACACACTTTCCGTAAGGGGCTACATTTCGACGCACCCACAACGAAGCACATCTACAATCCCCGGGTCCCTTTCTTTCCCATTGACTCATCATAAGAACAACGGGGATTAGATCTGACGAATAATTTGGTAAAAACACAAGTTCTCAGGACCAACACTCCACCCTGCTGTACTGTCTACACATGCAATCTTCCCCTCATACGCCACACCCTACAATTTTCTAAAATATCTTGTGATTGAAGGGATTGAATTAATGTCCAGAAACAGGAGGAACTCCCCACACAGTTCATTTCACAATTATAAGCGCCAACGCGACACCACAAGTATTAAATTCAAATTAAAAGGGAATGTTTTTTTAACCTAGAAGGCAAGAATAACACTGGTAAATTGAGTGCAAAGTACAGACAGTATATAGTTTTCCTGCTGTACGCTTTAAACTTCTGCTGCAGCATGACAACACTAGCTGGCTAGTGATATGCACACAGGATATGCCGGCATGCTTGTTTATTCAGTAAAAGAAGACACTCGTGTTCCCCGTGGTAACCACTCGCTGACTGTTGAGGGAGGCGCATGACAACAACCTGAGGCAGAGATGTGACTGGATGGTTGTGTTGCTTTGGAAACTGACTGGCCAACCAGCTCTCACCAGACCACTTAAAAAAAAAAAAAAAAGTATTTTCCATTTCACTCAAGAGCACTTCCTCTTCTTGTTTCTGAAATGTTCTTTCTGAGGGCTGTGATGTGCTAACCTCTATTTTAGCCCCGTTCTCACACAGAGGGGGGCGAAACGCAGACCTGACTCAACTTCAAAAACAAGACATAGAGTAACACTGACATCAGCATTTTTCAAAAACCTTGTGCTTCTCAAACAAGCACAAAATTCAGACTGTTTGCAGAAATAATATTCTAAATAAATAATATAAGAAAATCACACACAAAAAGGTCACACGGGATCTGGATGTTCATAAATATTTTATCTGACCAATTCCCACTCTTTTTATACGTGTGACCTGTCAAATTATTGGTGAACCAGAAAGTAGCAAGGACACATTATTAAAAGATGTGACAAACCAGAAAATCTGTCAGAAACCTCCACATTTGAAGGAATGATTTTGAATCAAATTGCTTTCAGGAATACATATTTCTAAAACATAAGATGGGCAGTTCTTCCTTCTGTTCACACTTCAGGTCATTCAGGGGACATTTGCTAATTAAGATAAGAAAACAAAGCCCACATTGTAGCTGTCAAACGCGTCTGTGCAGGAGCCCTGCCCAGAGGTAAGGTCAACACAAACAAAGGCGCAAACGGTGGACTGGGAGAGACGTTTACACTAGAGAGCAGAGGCTCCACGAAGCCACTCACCCCGCAAAATCCACCCACTTCTCGATGATCCTTTTCGGGGAAAGACGCCTGCATATGATTCCCACGAAGTCGGCCTGAAACGGGAGACAAACATCTGAGTGTGGGGGTTGGGCGGGGGGGGGGCACAGTTACATCACTTCCAGCTCTGCGTTAACCCCCGCATAACACCCCGCCAATCACACCGCATTCCCTGAGGGGGGGGCTCTCGTCTGCATGAAAGGGCCGTCAGGGATGACAAACGGCTCCCCGTTACGGGATTACGTAACGGCAGAATAACGAGGAACAGCTTTGCATTTTCGCCACGGCACCTGCTGCAGGGACGCACGCAGAAGCCATGTGACCTCAGGCGCAGGCACGGACGGTGGAAAAGAAAAAAAATGAACGAACGCTAGGGTGTTCTCCTGGCTTGGACACCAGGACCATTGGCGGGGTAAACGTGGTGGGAGATGGTGGAGGATACCACAAAGATTTCCATAAGCAAATGGTTTTAAAACGAATGCATCTGCCTCTCCAACAATGGGGTTAAGGAATGATGAATAGTGAATATATAGGCCTGTGTACAGTATGAGAGGAGCAGATCAGGCCTCTGTGCGCTACATCTTGTTGAGGCTCTTCTTCTTGATTCCCGTGGGCCATGGAGATAAGCCCATGGTTCTAGATATGACCTGAGCACCATATTCATCAAGCATCTCACAGCCTGAGTGATGACCTCAAATCAGGTTTCCGCCTGTCCACATGCTAACCTCATCCACCACGAGCTAAAAGGCAAACTGATCTCAGATCAGCACTTCTACTGCGAGGCACTTTACGAATACGGGCCCAGGTCTTCACCGTGCTGACTGTGGTAAGGGTCCAGTGACATGATGTATAACCGGCCCTTCAGTCCACAAGGGAGAGGAGGCTATTAGCGGCATTAGCGGTTGCTAAAAATCAACTCCTCTCGTTAATGAGGAACCTGCAGTTTGCCTGCGACAGTAGCAAAGTTCTCCCGCTCAGTAACTGCGCAGACACGTTTGAGACACTGACCCATTTCAAACGACAACTGAAGACTCACCTCTTCAGGCTGCACCTCTCCCCATCCCTCCCTACCCCCCTGTAAATGACTGTAAGCTTAGGGTTGTAACTACGCAGCTGTTTCGTAGGTGACTTAGGTGCATTAACTGTCTTAACTACTACTTGTATTTTTTCCATAGACTGTGTTGTTGCCGTTCTTGTTGTTAGTGTTAATCAGTTTAACCTTCAGGGTCCAAGCTGAACTATGCGGTTGTTCCCTGCACTTGGACCGGTACTTCTCTCTAGGGGTCTAGCGTCTGCCAAATGCCTGTAATGTAATGTAATGTAATGTAACTCAACTCATGGACCATGAGGACATGAGCATTCTCAAAGGGTATCACAGCAGTGAGATGGGCCTACAGTTACAATTTCTTAGTATTCCAAAAAGTAAAATAGGGAGGGAAAAGATGACAGAGGTGAATTAATGAGCAGTGGACACTGGATGGGGATTCTGTCAATCTTAGCTTGTATGAGAAAACAACAATATCGGTCAATCCACCACTGTTTGGAAAATCCACAGATTTAAATGAGTGTTTATTGCTGTGAATGTTACACAGAAATATAGTGCAACCAACCCCTGTGTGCTAATGATGGCATTCACCCAGTGAGATTTAATCTGTAACGCACAAACTGTTTCAGCATTTTCTCCTCTCCTCGGTTCCATTGTTCTAAGCAGAAAAACTGGACATGAAAACACGTGGGCCTGAGATCCCTCGGCCCTGGACGCCTTCAGCGGAATGCGAACGCGATTCCGTTCGTGAGACGTACCGTTGCACAAACACGCCCGCCCCAGTGGAGGGCTGGGAGAAAAACAGGGAGATCAGATGACACGCGAGAGCGCACCTCCTCCCCGGAGGGTTTTTTGGAGCGGTGTCAGTGCCCTCAGACAGGAGTGCAGCCAGCGAAGGTTTAAACAACCCCATTACAGGACTCGGTGAATAAAGCTGTGTTTTTTTTTTTTTTTGACAAGCCCCCGGGCGGAGCCAAAGCTGCACACTGACCTGAGCGGACTTCGGCGCCGTCACACCCCAGCGACCCCTGCTCAGCAAGTTTAGTTGTACAGTCATCCAGCAAGTCGCTCGGGTTATAAATATATCTCCTTGTAATGGGGTCATATGAAAATACTCGGGCTTCGGTTTCAACGCCGCTCCACTCAAATGGAAAAAGGCTTTACTGGCCCTTACATAACCATTGTTGAAGGCCGTGTGCGAGGGGGGCTGAAAGGAACAGGGCAGGCCCTGCTGATGACCACGAGCCTGGCTGTGTATGGGCACAATTCAGCCAGGGTCCCATCGTGACTCTGAACAAACTGTGCTCGCATCAGTACAGAACCACTGATCGCTGACTCAGCATTTCTGCTTGCATCGAGCCAGCCAGAATATGTCTCTACTTCACAATCCCAGAACTGGCACAACTTTGAAAGAAACTATCAATTCACTAAGAGCCAAGTGCTGTGATTGCACTTGTTTTTATTAGTATAAGCACAGGGAACAACACTACAGTTCAGGAGGGTTCATTTACAATTCGCTAGCGTGAGTTTGAGACCTACGTTTTCCTCGTGCAGGGCCAGGTGGTGCGTTGCCAGCATGCGGATTCCCAGACGAGAGGTCAGGGTGGTGTCCAGGAAGTTGCGAACCAAGTCCTCATCCTGAAATAGAACACGCGGGCCAGCCGTGAGCGCGGCCACCTCGCAAAGCCCAAGATGGCAACAGTGAAACGAGATGTGAAACCAAACTTGCTGACACGTCAGCGAT
Organism: Anguilla rostrata; assembly: GCF_018555375.3. NCBI lineage: Eukaryota > Metazoa > Chordata > Actinopteri > Anguilliformes > Anguillidae > Anguilla > Anguilla rostrata. Next base: position 44,378,550 of record NC_057941.1, on the reverse strand, counting down.
TCCCTAAAACTGTGGCCATTTCCCAGAGGTGGAAAAATCCAGGGTCACACAGTAAAAAAAGTCCTCTCCAGTATTTTGTTCCAATCACCCGGATTTGGTCATTAGCACAATTCTTCGCCCAGGTGGTAGAACTCATTAGTGGACCCAGCTGGCTGAGTTCAAGGGTGGAAGAAAGACATGGCAGGACTATTTACTATCTGACCCCCTGGACTTTCCACTTCTGCCTTTTCTCCAACTCTTCCAGCATCCGCTCTGACAACATAAAGTATCGTCAACCGGTCAGAGGAAGCCGTTCGACGTCACGCTCGAGAGACGCGTTTCTCATGAGTCGGCTATAACTATAAAAAAACGAGCGAGCACGCGTGTCCCGGTTTATCCACGCCGGTGCCGGGACGGGTCATATTCGGAGCGGTTACCGCGGTTACGGTTACCTGTATGTGTCTGCGGCACTCCCGGAAGCCCTCGGCCAGCATGGTGACCACGTCCTTGTGGTCGTCCAGCAGCTGCTGCACCAGCGTGCTGTACTGGGCCTCCGTCTCCTGGTCCTTGACCTTCCAGAGAGAGAGAGAGAGAGAGAGAGAGATAGAGAGAGAGAGAGATAGATAGAGAGAGAGAGAGAGACAGAGAGAGATAGAGAGAGATAGAGAGAGAGAGAGAGAGAGAGAGATAGATAGAGAGAGAGAGAGAGAGAGAGCAGCCATCTTAAGTACAGGCAATCCAATGGGCCGTGGTGACCAGCCACCGACAGTGTGGCACGGAGAAGGTCAAAGTGGGATTTCACCACCCGTTACAGTCAATCAATCAATCAATTAAACTTTATTTATAAAGCGCATTTCTGACAGCGGGTGCAACTCAATGTGCTGTACATAAAAAAAAGACAAACAGGGATAGTTAATTTTCTTGGTGGGTTAATTTTATTATATTATTATTGTTTTTCGATTTTCTTTCAGTTTTTACCTTCACCGAGAGATATTTAACATATCCACAAAAATTTCTGAGGACCGGTCAGGCTTTACAACAGCTGGCATTGGGCAATTTGTGGTTAAAAGCAAGAAAAAACACTTTGAGCAACTCCGAAGAATCTTGTACAATGATGTCATGACTCCGTACGTCTTCATCCATAATGAATCAGTATTCTGGAAAATCCAGTTGGGTAACTGGGACACAAGTCAGCAATGTGTTAAAAACACCTCGATGTCTGCCAGGTGGTGTTCCCTGTTCATTTAAAGGGGCAGTTCACACAAAAATCAAGTAAAGCCATGTTTCCAATTATGCGGAGTGCTATTGATCCATCCAGATATGTCCACTGAGATTTTACAGTGAGTTTTCTAGATATCCGCTGTAGCTCACCCTGATATAACAAACCTCAAAGTTTTAGCTGCAGCGAATATCTAGAAAACTCGTAAAATCTCAGTGGACATATCTGTATGGATAGATAGCACGAGCAAGTGGCAAGAGCTTCATTTTATTTTTGGGCGAACTGCCCCTTTAATGACGTTTACTCGGTGCAGTGACACACCACACAGCCTCCAATCAAGTATGACTAGTGCCGCGTCATGCAGCTGGCTACAGCACTGCAGCGCCTATTTTAGCACACTGTCAGGAACACTGCACATTTCCAGCAGCGATGACCAGCAATTACAGCAATGAGGCCGTCTTCCTTTTTGCTCACTATTTTCAGTCAAACTCCGAGCAGACACCCCCGCACGCATTCAACAGGATTTCAGACCAGAGCAGTCAAACTGAGAGCAAGGGACCGACCGTCTCTCCTCTTACAGAGGCAACAGGCCCGCAGCTAAATTTGGAAGCCCTTGAACTTGGCCGGTAGACCTGTCTGCATTTTTGTGCCAGAGTGCCCCGCAACCCCACACCCCGCCCCCCACCCGCCATCCCCATCCGTCCCTCACTCACCGCAGGAAAGTCGCTCAGCATGTGGTAGGCCCGGATGTACAGCTCGTGCTGCAAGGACACAGGGAGGATGGAGAAGGGGTTAGAATTTCCCGCAGTGTCCCTCCCTCCAATGGGAGTGCCTGGACTGGAGATATCGCAGAACTTCTCTCCCCCTTCCAGGCCCCAAACACCCCCATCTTACATGACACAAGCACACCATCCCCTAAACATGAAACACCACTGGCACGCACATTCAAAAATCACCAACTCTCACACACACACACACATCCGTACAAATTCTCCTCTTCCCCACACACACACACACAAAAACACACTCACACATCCATACAAACACCCCTCCTCCCCACACACACACACAAAACACACTCACATCAACAAACACCTCTCCTCAACACACACACACTCCTGAACACTCTCCACACACCAAATACACACCCAACTGCCAACACCCTCCCCCCCAACCCCAACCCCCAAACTATTTGTGCTTATCATGTGAGTCTCCTCACAAAGAACCCAAACTCAAACATCCCCAAAATCCCACAGGAACACGCACACGCACAGCCCCATGAAAACAAACATAACCACCACCCCCCTCCGCTCAAAAACAAAAACTCACAGGTTCATCAACAGAAAAACAACGTCATCCACACACGTGCGCAATTACACACAAACATACACCATCTGTCCATAATGTTCCCCACATTCCTTCTGGGGTCATGGAGTGAGACATAAGTAAGCAATGTAATCACACTTCAAACCTGTCTACATGCCAGCACAGGGTAAATGGTTTCACAGAACAGAACGACGTGTGACCGCGATAGAAAACAACAAACAATTTTAATGTGTTTATCAAATTGCAAGCTTATGTATTTGGGCTTGTTTTGGACTTTGCTCAAGAGATACGGTCACGATTAAATCCAGCCTTAACAGCTTTTGTTATTCAAAACATTTAGTTGAAAGACTACACGAATAAAAGCCAGGGCTTTTCTGTCAGTGTAACGTGTTGCAGGAGCCGTCCTCGTTAAATTGAGCCTGAGAGAACCTGACCTCCTCTCAGATATCAGCCAATTGAATTTCTTCCCAGAAAGAAAGACAAAAACAACAGAACCTGCACAGCAACCGCCGTTTTTCTTCAGGACAGCAGAGCTGCGGACTCGGGGGCTGATCTGGGTAAAAGTTCAGCACGTGGCAGGCTCTCCAAGGAAGTAAACAGGGCGGAGTGAGGGGGGGGGGGGGGTGGCTAACGGGTGATAGAGCGCTTCCGCGAAAACAGCGCAGGGCTGCTAAGGCGTTAAAAAAGAATCCCCCTCTTTTTCTCGGACGCCCGAGCAGTCGCGTTCGAGCGTGAGCGTGGCGGGACTGAGCCGACGGGGCGGCGGAGGGAAGCCAGAGCGGGGCCTTTCTGTCTCCGAGCCGCAGGCCCCGCCTCCTGTGGAGCGGGGGTGCGCGAGGGGGGAAACCTGGCAGCCGAAAAGCCACGGAAACAATTCGGCCGAGGCACTCATACGACACCGGCCAGCGATCAGCCCTTCTTCAGTGCCCAGTGACCACCATACACAGTTTAAAAGGGGAAAAAAAGACTAAATAAGACAGCTATAAAGAGGCAGTAAGGCCCTATCATCCTATCGAGAGTTTGTGTTTGGGGTTGGGGGGTGTGGACAAAGTTTGAACAGGCGTTAATAAATCAATAACCTCGACGGACCTCTGTTTGTTATCAGTCCGCAAAAGGTTGTAAGTTACAGGCATAAGGATATGACAGACCAATTTCGCTGCCTCTTATCAGCGGCAGGGGACGCCTGATTGGGCCTCGCAGGGCACTGGGTCAGGCTCCGCCCTATGACACGTCAGGGGCTATGGGGCGACATAGCTCAGGAGGTAAGATTCGATTGTCTGGCAGTCGGAGGGGTTGCCGGTTCAAACCCCACCCTGGGCGTGTCGAAGTGTCCTTGAGCAAGACACCTAACCCCTAACTGCTCTGGCGAATGAGAGGCATCAATTGTAAAGCGCTTTGGATAAAAGCGCCATATAAATGCAGTCCATTTACCATTACCATTTACGTCAGCCCTCTCTGTCCTCGTGGCTACTGTGCCGTCCCAGATTAGGAAGACCCTGCCGCCCCGGCGAAGAAAGCCGAACTCAAACAGGCTTTAGGCGTGCCGTGTTCCCGAAGGACCCCAGCGTGCGCTTGGCTCCGCCCCTTGGTCACGTGACTAATCCATCCCAACCAGAAGGCTGTCCGTAAACCGATTTTAGCACTGGTTCTACCTAATCCTACACAGCTCTCCCCTCCCTGGACAAAGCGAGCGCAGAAAGAACGTTCTGTGCAAGTCGAAGCGTGGGGGTGAACGATACAGTATGTTATTTAATTCTTATTTAACCTTTATTTAGCCAGGGCAGTCATATTTATTTTGGCATCTCTTTTGCAGGTGAGCCCTGCAGCCTGTATGTCGTTGACCTGTCACACTGAGGGAAAACACAGGACGTGCCAAAATTCAGTTGTTCCCAAAAGCTGCCCTCACAGTCATCATAGTATGCGGGAAGTATGCTGAACCACCTCAGTAAATTTTGTGGTAGCATAACATAACATAATATAATGACAAGAACAGGCCATTCAGCCCAAAAATGCTCGCCATTTTCCTAACTAAATCAGTGCTCTGATTACCTACAGACTAGATAGTATCTAACACTGTATCAAGCCTAGTCTTGAAAATCCAGAGTTTCTGCCTCTACTACGTGACCTGGCAGGCTATTCCACACATTGACTACCCTCTGTGTGAAATAATTCTTCCTAATGTCTGTATGGAATCTACCTTCTGTTCATTTCCATTTATGTCCCCTTGTTCTACTAACAGAACTCAACCTGAAGAATCTCTTGTGGTTCATTTGTTTAATTTAAATTTAATTAAATTTAAAATTTAAATTATAAAAGCCTCATTCAAATCACCCCTGAGTCTCCTTTTACTAAGCTTGAAGAGGTTAAGCATCATAAGTCTTTCCTCATAGCTTTTATCTTTCATACCAGGAATCAATTTTGTTGCTCTTCTTTGAACTTTTTCCAGGGTCTCTATATCTTTCTTGTAGTATGGGCCCCAGATGCTAAACTGTGATCTACAGTCAGTGTGTAGCAAAAAACGTCATGCATCCAATATCTGAGCTCTGTGTTGTGTGGGGACAGCGGGGGCGGCACACTGACGCTGGCGACAGCGGAATGCGAAGGCAATGGCCTTTTCTAAAGCCAGTGAGAATCACCCATTGACGTGGAACAAGTGCTATCACAGTGGTGGGAGTCCGACACCGGAGCATTAGCGTGTTCAGAGAGCGGGAGAGAGGCCGTGAGCATTAGTGTGTTCAGAGAGGCCGTGAGAATTAGCGTGTTCAGAGAGGCCGTGGGCATTAGCGTGTTCAGAGAGCGGGAGAGAGGCCGTGAGCATTAGCGTGTTCAGAGAGGCCGTGAGCATTAGCGTGTTCAGAGAGGCCGTGGGCATTAGCGTGTTCAGAGAGGCCGTGAGCATTAGCGTGTTCAGAGAGGCCGTGAGCATTAGCGTGTTCAGAGAGCGGGAGAGAGGCCGTGGGCATTAGTGTGTTCAGAGAGGCCGTGGGCATTAGTGTGTTCAGAGAGGCCGTGGGCATTAGCGTGTTCAGAGAGGCCGTGGGCATTAGCGTGTTCAGAGAGGCCGTGGGCATTAGCGTGTTCAGAGAGCGGGAGAGAGGCCGTGAGCATTAGTGTGTTCAGAGAGGCCGTGAGCATTAGTGTGTTCAGAGAGGCCGTGGGACTCACCACTTGCAGGATGGTGGGGTTGCACCCGATGATGAAGGGCAGACTGCGGAAGCCCTTGATCCGGTGGGCGATGCGCACGGGCAGCTCCTTCTGCAGGTACTTCCCACTGCTCTGCAATCCACACACCATTACATTACATTACATTACAGGCATTTAGCAAACCAAACACACCAAACACACACACACACACACACACACACACACACAAACGGCACACGACACGCACACAATGCACACACATACACATATCCACGCACACACACACACGCCACAGAAGAATGCCACACACACGACACACACACAAATACACACATATACACGCACACACACACACGCCACACACATATGCACACACACACACACACACAAACACATACACACACACATTGGTATTGTGGTACAATTTAACACGCTGTCCTGGACAGCACAAACGGTGACAGGGCTCGACAATAAGGAGTAACTGCTTCCAAACTGAGGATAAAAAGGGGGGAAAGAACAAAAAGAGAAAAGCTCTGTTCTCACACAGTGTGAAGCCGCATTCGTTTTGGGCAGAATGACGCAAACGGCTCTTCACACGATGTTCTGACACACAAAGACGCACGTGGTGTTCAAACACTAGCTCCTTGGACAGCTCGGAGGCAGGGACATAATGTGATTCGGAGGAGAGCACGAGCTTGTCGGTGCACTCCCAGATCTACAATGGAAGCTGCAATGTTGTAGTGCTGGGCTAAAACAAAAACCTGCACCCACACCGGCCGTTTTTTGGATAAGACTGGACATTCATGATAAGAACAATGTTGAGTAGAACTACAGTGGCTCCTCCCTCCATACAACAGCCAACTCAGCTGCCATTAGAGAAGATTAGAACAAGAATGTAAGCTACTCTATTAATCCCAACAGGAGAAATTCCCATTCCATGAAAAACACTCTATTTACCACAGAATTCTCCACAAATTATCAAAATTTGCCTGTTAAGATAGGAGCGCTTTGCTATTGAATTTTTTAATTGAATTGTTTTTACTATTAAAACATTAAAAGACTACAGTCTGAACTCTTGACTGCTGGTCTTACTTCAGCAAGATTTCATGCAACCAATAAATACTGGATACTTAGCAAAGGGATACAACTGCAAGCAGGTTCAAAGTGAGGAAACAATTAGCTACATAACACCGTGAAAGAAACTGCAGGTTTCCGAAGTATATCGAGTAAAAATTATCAGCAGAATGCAAAACTTGACCCAACAACACCTCTGTGCCTGTCTGTTGTATCTCCCGAGATTTACTTTCCCTTTCCAGGAAATTGCTGCACTTCAACACCCCTGGTCTCTGCACTTCTGTTTGCACTGCAAGTCGCTCTGGATAAGGGCGTGCGCTAAATGCCAGTGAAGTCAGGTAAAGGTGACATAATTTCCTGAGGCTGCAGATAACACAGCCGTTTGTGTTGACTAAATGACACAAAGACACTAGCTGCAGCTGATAATATGCACTGTCCGTTCCCCTAGCAAAGTACCCAAATTAAGAACACAGTGCGGAATGTTGCTCACATGTATTGGGGTGATGCGGGGAAAGAATAAGAAATGAGTATTGCTGCTCTCCACTAGTTTCTTAATAACCGAACAGAAGCTCAAAGAATAAAATCATAGAAGAGAGGAGGGAATATTTACCAGAATATGATGCCCATCTGGTGACTTCCCTGCATACAGTAGAGTGGCTGGAGTCAGTCTAACTGACGCCTGCGGAAGGGAAGGACAGAATTAAGTGAGATTCAGACCGTTTGACTGACAGCTGGAATCCTGAGAGCTTGCACGTGACTGATTCCTAAACGTACAGACAGAAACATGAGCTGGGCCTAACACTACATTATGTAAACACACCGACGCACAGTCAGACAAAATACTGGAACTCAATGACAGGATTAAGAAAGTCCTCAAGGCATCTAAAAGTAGGTCCCTGTGTCTTAATTTTATCACACACACATTCAAACTAATAACATCGATAGTTAGATGTAGTTATAAATTTCATGGGTGTTTTCATTTATGAGCAGTATTTTTTCGACATTTTTTTTTTTTTTTTTTTTAAACATCACAGATGTACCAGTATGGGTAAAGGCAAGGAGCTACAAAGTTTCTAATTATCATGCATTCATTACAATAAAAATCTCAAACACTGCCTGTGGGGGCCAATGGGGGTTATTATGTGTACTGTAAACAATAGCTAATCGTCAGTGATAATGGAGACACAAACCCACTTGTCTCCCTTGAATAATTTGTAGTGTCCTAGTTGTCCAATTCTGCTGGTTTGGGTAATAATCCGCCAGGTCGGGCATAACGGCTCTAGTTACGCAACGGTTGTGAGCGCTTGGGTAATTTGATTTAACGCGGTGCTGAATTCGCGGTATTTGTGTGAATGCATGGTTTGATTGAAGAGGACAGAGTTTGGGGGCCGCAGATGTTCTCTAATGAAGCATATTTCACAACGCACACTCTTGTCTGACACAATATCAGGGCTGCAGGAAACACATTCATCAGTTCTCTTAATTACTTGGAAAAGGGGCTGCTTTGAATTCGTGCGTTTTCTCGCCCGTGTAGTACATTTCAACTAGCTATACTGTAGCCTAGCATTTATACATTCAAATGTGCTGTCCTCAGGCAGGTAAAGGTAAAAAGCTACTACTGCAACTCAATATTTCTACACTAAAACATGTGACTTACAAATGTACTGTACACTAACGTAATGGGAAAAATATGTTGAAGTAACGTTAACACAAGGACAGATGGTAATTGAAATCCTTTTGCTTATATATACAGTCAGAGGACGTTTTCAATATGCATAGTTCAACACTCCATGGAAACACAAACACATGCCTGAACAATAATGTCAGTTTTATTTCTTGGAATGATGGAAGAGTCCGCTTCTGACCTTGCTTTAACCCATTATGCAGCAAACGTGTTAGCAAGCTGGTGCCCACATGGAAGGTTAACTTGTCGGACTCAATTTAAGTTTGTTAGCTAGCTGTGCAATCGTTCAAACTCGTCAGTGATTTGACAGTGACTCTCCATTGAACTTCAGAGATATATTCTTCCTTTGATCTACAGAAAGCACGCACACAGTCAACACGTATACGCTAGTTAGGTTTTACTGAGTACGTGAAGCAAAAAACAGCATTTGATCGTTGACTCAGTTATTTTATCTGATCAATGTAGTCATACTATGTTAGCTAGTTGGTACTAGCAGGCTAAGAGTTGTGCAACAATTCCTAACGATAGCGAAAAGTATTTTACATTGGTTTGCTGACACCAATGTGAATTGGTATAACGTTATTATTGCTATCGATTCACACTGAATTCAACTAGCGCAAACAAGTTTCCAAGCGGCTTCCAGTGTTTTTATGTACACGCTATGTACCCATTGTTACATTGATGATTAAAACAGTTACCTTTTCCGCAGAAGCATCGATTGCAGACTGGTTGTAAAACGAAGAAACGGTTTTGGACCTTTCACGAGCCAGCTCGAAATATCCTTGCATTGAGGACGTGGAGCGAAATCTTTCGTTCGCACCGTTGAGACTGATTGTTTTTGAGACGGGGGACCTCAAAATCCTAGTCACCCCGGGACTGGTAATAGTACTACACCCCAGCATCTCCAGGGCTCTACCTGTCACACACGGTCGCATTTTCGATATTGTCTATCTGTACACTGTAGTCGTGTACTGTATTTTCCCCTTGTCTTCAATGGCCGTATTATTAAGCCATTTTAGCGACTGTAGCTAGCTAAGTTTCCACCATACCGAAAACCTTTCTTTAATTCGAAAGCCTTTCTTTAATTTGAGCCACTGTCTCATACGAACTACAGGATGAGCTCCAGTTATATAAAACGAAAGCCCACTCTGAAACACTTTGTCAAAAGACGCAGCGATTTAACCAATCGCTGTTAAGAGGGGCGGAGACAGAGGGTATCTCGCCACTCCCCGCTTCATACTGTACCTAACTGTACACAAAGAACAATGGCCAGCGCGAGCCACTCCGCGGTCGATAGGACACAATGTTCTGTTTGAATTTACGCTGTAGCATTGGAGTGAAAACGCATTTATACAACTACTTGTATATTCTCTTGCATAAGGTGTTTAGGCGAGACAAAACCGACCGGAGTGTCATGTCCATACACTCAGATACCCCCTGTTGGGATTTACAAGCATAGCATTTGTTATGTAACATTGTTTTCTTAATAAAATAATTTTGTCACTGTGGTTGTGTGTTTTATGTATATGCATTTGAAGATTATGAATTAAAGAACAGAGATTTCATGTTGCTTTTGAAAAACCTTTAGATATGTTTACTTTTTTTGCAGGTTATCCTTTATAACTTTTGAATTTTAAAGTAAAAGTATTTCAATGTTTTTTGACATTATAAAAGCAGAAAGCTAAAGAAAAAAATCTTTTGTTCCATAATAAATGTCCTAGCAGTCTGGTTATGTTTTGTATTCCTTGTTTCTTGATTTTCACAGTAGTTCCTTTTATCGTATTGATTTAATTATTGTTGTAGTTCAATCTTTTTTTTATGTTCCTATTTTGTATGTGCAATTTTGGATTTTATGTCTTTGAATTAATGTTTTTTTATTTATTTAACCGCTAAGTTTTTGTTAGAAAGTTTTGATTACATAAAGTTTCTGTTCTCTTTGGATCTTTAAATCTTATGTGACTGTTGTAATGTACTTCGCATGCTTTGGGATTCTTGATTTCTACTTTTGGAATGGTGTTATACTGAAAACAATACAAGATGCAGTTTTTTTTTTTTTAAACTGCAAGTTAATGAAAGACAAAACATAGGGAGGAAATCCCATTTACATTGCAGATAATGTTCCCTGTAAGTTTCCAGCTTGTGTCAATTTTACAGGACAAAAGTTAACGTTTCAGTGTGAGAACAAAATCCTACTATCATAGTAATGTGCCATACACAACATTCAGTACAAGAACTGTCACTTCACCAAACACAATTAAGTTAAAAAAGACAAAAGTCAGATGAATGTTAATGTGGAGAAAATATTTCTGTCTTCCTGACATTGGCGCCCCTAAACCAAGTAATTTAACCCAAGTAGATTTTGTTATTTCCACCCAATTTATTCGGCCACCTCAATAAATACTGGAGCAACTCACAGTCTAAACCTTTGAAAATAAATTTGCATTTGCATAAAACCATTAAAAACATTAAGCACTCGTTTACAATTGTCTCGTTACAAACAATACAGCGCCATGAAAAAGTATATATACTTCCTGATTTCCTCTATTATTGCTTATTTGGCACTGTATGTACATTCTGAACTGACTAAATGCACACTGCATTATATTTATTATAATGCAATTACAAATGCCCAGTGAACTGTCACATCATATTGCACCAGGCCTTCTATACATCATACAGACTCTATTTAAACTGTTTTTTTAATCACTATTCTGATGAGTAAAAGGAAAACATTTGAATCACCGAAATTAATTTAAATTTGATTTCCATGGACTGCACTTTGTAGTTTGTCCCTCATTTCAGTCAGAACCAGTCTGACGACCCCAACAGTTCCAAACTGTGAGCAGAACACAAAGTGTGAGAAAGGAACCGTGTTGGTGTGAAAGGTTAAACAAGGTACCCACTGCTATAAAAATATCCAGAAATAGGCCACACCAGATTCATGGAATTTATATCAAACATCTTAACAAGGACCAAATAAGGTCACATAATAATGGGCATTATTATAAAACTTGCAATCTTTAAAAAAAATGCAATCTGTTCAACTGGGACAGGATTCAAGAGACTTCAAGAGAGTGCTTTTCACTCACTGGAGGATTTAACATTTTGATCATGTTCACAAAAAAAAACATCAGGAAGGGGTTTCACACACAAATATGTTTTGACCATTTTAGCTCAATAATGTAAAATCTTTCTGAAAGATACCAAATACAGGGTTAGAATGTAAAATATCTAAAATACATTTAAAAATAAAATGCTTAAACAAGGGTTACTGTTATGTACATCCACCTTGAACCATTATTTACATTTTCACCTCTGAAACTGTGATCCACAAGCGAACACAAACTTTGCCCAACAGGCTAAAGCACCTGAGGAAAACGTTAGCATTTACAAGTCACTGAAGAACACAACTGTGTCTTACTGTACACATACATACAGTAAAATTCCTAAATTTTAGGCCTTCAGCTCCTGATGAAAACCTTTTAACAGCGAATGCAAGGTTATGTAACAAAAAAAGAGAGTTCTTTTTTCATCACAGGCATCCGCAACATTTATCACAAATTATTGAAAACTTCAATATTGCTGGCCCTCCTTATATTCACATTCCCCATAGGAAACATCTTCCAGCGTCACTGATATGCAGTTAAAGTCAGTCGGGGGGTGCGGAAGTTCAGCTGGAGGCTGGAGGCTGGAGTCTTCCGTCCAGGGGTGGCAGATCCAGAGGCTTCCAACCCCCAAGAGAGATCAACGTGAAGGTGGACCGCATGCTGGGAGCTGGACAAGCCCACAGAGGGCATCACTGAGTCCGCCTTCCTCAGGGCTGCGCTCTACCCCACACAACGGCCATGTTCTTGTCGCTGAGGGCCACCAGGTAGCGCAGCTGCGGGTCCATGGCCACGCTGTTGATGGAGGGCCCTTCGACGGGGCCCACACCTTTTCTCACAGGGGAAGGCCAGTCCACGATCTGCCACAAAACCAACACAAAAGCAGCACCCTCAGCACAGTCTGTGGCATCGCAAAATAATCACAATGGGGGCCACAGCCCGTAGAGCTCAATGCGACCCGCGACCTCAGCGGTTCGAATCCAACCGCTGACCTTTGTCGCATGTCTCTCCCTCTCTCTCCTCCTAGTATTTCCTGTCTCTCTACCCTGTTCTATCCAAATAAAGCTGAAAAAAGTCCAAAAAATATATTTAAAAAAATAAATAAATAAAAATAATCATGATGGCGGTTGCAGCAATGTTCTAGCTGCACCCAAAATGCTTTTGACTGCTAAGACCCAAGTGGATATTTATGCAGAGAACAGTGAACAGAGATAAAGGGTGCCATCTAGTGGCTGAAGTTCCTCACTGCAATCGCCCGTCACTCAAATCATCCTCATGTCACATCAGTAGCGGAACTATTTATCAATACCCTTATCGTCGACCTCTATGTCCATGTTTTTTAATGGTTTCATATGAGTTATGCTGTAAGAGGCAGATATGGGATCAGTGCAGATCAGGTGTGGGGCACACTGAGGGGAAAGTAGCGGTGTAGCTTCAGGCTGTACCTCTGTAGGAGAAATCACTTTCCCCTTCTTGCCTCCGGCTTTCAGAAGGTCTGTAAGGTGGTACGTCCAGAGTCTGCCCCTCTCATCTCCACAGACCACGTATCCCTCACCTGGGTGAAAACATGCAGTTACACACACACAGTTATACAAACACAAGCACAAACACAGTTACACATGTACACACACACACACAAACACAGTTACACAAGCACATACACAGTTACACAAACACACAGTTACACATACACAGTTATACAAACACACAGGGCAGGGCATCAGGGCAGGACAGAGGAGACGCTCCAGGGAGGAGCGAAACTCAGATGAACAGACCCACAGGCTGGACTCACCAGGGCAGGTGCTGAGTGACAGGTAGGGCGTGTCCGTGTCCGCCCACCGCAGCTCAGCCAGCACCACGGCAGACACCTGCTTCCCGCTGGCTTTGGACGCGCGCGTGCGGCCCCAGCTCCACAGGTAGATAGAGCCCTGCATGCTTGACCTAGAGGAAGCGGGGAGCAGGAGAGACAGAGGGGGTGAGAAGAGGGCATGAGGTGGGGGAGAGAGGACATGAGGGGAAGAGAGAGGGGGAGGACATGAGAGGGGAGAAAGAGGGGGGAGGGGACAGAGAGGGGGGAGAGAAGAGAGGGGAGCAGAGAGAGAAGGAGGGGAGAGAGAGAGAGAGAGGGGGAGCATGAGAGAGACAGAGAGTGAAAGGTAGAAAGCGAGAGAGAGCACACAATAGAGAGACAGAGAGAGAGGAGGGGGAAGAGAGAGAGTGGGGGGAGGGGGGGAGTGTAAGAGGGAGAGGGAGAGGGGGAGAGAGAGAGAGATGATCAGGTGAGGGGTTCACTTCCCCACAGGAGCAGGCTGACTCACCCCAGAACAGCAGCATGCCCCCTCTGAATATAATGCACACCATTACTCTCCACAGTACTGAAACTCAGTAATGTACTACTAACCCAAACATGGTGCACAGATTGGGGAACATGGCTCACTACCAGAAAACAGCAGGCCAGAACACCAGGAAAGTCTTTTATATTAATGACCATGATATTTAGCTTGAGTTGCCTCATTGAAAACTCATTATCAAAAACAGACCACTGTTAAAGAGCAAGCTATGGAATTCACACTGGATACATGTGTCTGCTCACAAAAAAAACAAAAATAAAGCACATAACTGATAACAGTAATGAATTTCCAAAAGGAACCTAAGTAGAGGTCCTTATTGTACCTTATTGGCCCTGTGTTTTGTAGTTGTTCCAACAACCTTTGGTATGCACTTGGTATGGATAAAAGCGTCTGCCAAATAAATGTAATGTAATGTGGAGGCTGAACACTCACCCACGATGTCATCAGAGAGAAAGGCGAAGCCGTCAATGGTGCGGTAGTGCTCGTCCTTCTCCTCTTCCTCCTTGGCATACACGGGGAACGTGATCTCCATCTCCTCCGTCCTGAGGAGAAGACAGATGGAGGCTTTCAGGAACAATGAAATACATCCTCCATCATGTTAGCAATCATACCCAGAGTAGCTTTTCAGAGAAGTGACCATCGTTACGATTTGCCTGCAAAGGCTTATCATGGCTGAAATGGCACCAGTGACAATATAAAATCGGCATGTTGCCCATCCCTGGCTTCACACAATAAGACTTTCAAAGATATTCGCTTGAACAGAGCACAGTGTTGAGCATGCTCCTCTCTCTCTCCGGTACCTCTTTAACTTGTCCTTGCCCAGTTGAGTGCTGAAGCAGAGCAGGCCTTTATCACAGGCGGCCAGCAGGTGGCGCGTGTCCTGGCGGGAGGGGGGCAGGCCCAGGTGCAGGGGTGTTGAGTTGGTCTCCAGGACTAAGAGCTGGCTGTAAAAAAAATGGAGGGGGAGCTTTTCAGTCTTTATGAGCCATCAGTCTACACCAGTGGTCTCCAACCCTGGTCCTGGAGAGCTACAGGGTCTGCTGGTTTTCATAGTGACTCTGCACTTCATGAATCAATTAGAGCAGTTGATTACACAGTTAACTCAACTCACCTGGTGTCTTGGGTCTCAACTGGGTGCTGATTTTAAGGTGAAAACAAAAACCAGCAGACCCTGTAGCTCTCCAGGACCAGGGTTGGAGACCACTGGTCTACACCAACAAACAGTAAATGATACCAGGAGGTATATTAAATACCTAATGGAGACCAAGTTGTTAGGGTTTAAATTTTATATGATTATGTTGTTAAAGTTCAACTGAACAAATGTAATTTCAATGCTTCAGTGCCATTTCTTTGTTGTGTATGTGTGTGACTCATACAATCACAGTGACACAGCAGCCACATCTGGCTGAAGGGCACTAACCTGACTTTAAACGTGTAGTCGCTGTCCACTCCACCGACGTCCCACATCACAATCCTATTGTCATACGACCCAGCTAGAGACACACAAGGGGTTGAAGAGAGGACCCAGTCAGTTCACAGAGAGTTGAGTGAGACAGACACGGGGCAGGATGATGTGATGATGGTTTTCGGATGGGGGGCGGGGGGGGTACTCACTGAAGAGGACTGTCTGCTGGCGGGGGCTGAAGCAGAGGGTGGAGAGGGCGCGGCGGCTGGCGCGGAACTCCCCGTAGGCCAGGTTGCCCGCCGGGTGGAGGAGCTTGACCACGCCCTTCTTCCCCCCCGCGGCGAGGACGCTGAGCCGTCGCAACACCCCTCCCCCCTCCCGGGACATGGGGACGCAGGACCAGGCCAGGGTGAAGAACTCCTGAGAGAGAGAGAGAGAGAGAGGGGAAAGGGAGAGGGGAGAGGGAGAGCGAAAGAGAGGGAAGAGAGAGAGAGTGGGGAGAAGTGACAGAGAAAGAGAGGGAGGGACAAAGAGGAAGGAGAGAGAGAGAGAGAGAGATGGATGGATGGAAAGAATTGATTTATTGTGAAACAAAGGGAGTTATTAATGTGCAGCACACCCACCGTGATCCCCAACCACCCCCAGGCAAGAGTGATGAATGCAGCTCATTCATTTCCAGCTACAACTTCTCTCCTTTCCTTTTTAATCATTTTTCCTTACTTAAATGTTCCTCTCCTTCATTTTACTAGCTTCACTTAATATTTCTTATTAACTCTGCCATAAATTACCCTTCATAAGGAAATGAAGACCTGTTCCCCATGTAATAAAAACACAAAAAACCCAGCGTGAGGTTAGGGCAGGCAACGTCTGAAACGATGGAAGTGTTGGGACTCACCTCACCGGGGACCTTGTACTTCTTGAGGACGTGTCCCGTCTCGCAGTCGATGACGCACACTGACTCGCCCCCACAGGTGGCCACGACGCCGGACGTTTGGTCTGTGCCGGGACAAAGCCAGATGCCCGTGAGAACCCGGAATGGCAAACCGGTGCACCCTCATCACCATTACCAGCAGCAGTATCAAACCCACTATCCATAATCACATCAGCAATATATGACTATAAAGCCTCTTGGTAAATGGTAAATGGACTGCATTTATATAGCGCTTTTATCCAAAGCGCTTTACAATTGATGCCTCTCATTCGCCAGAGCAGTTAGGGGTTAGGGGTTAGGTGTCTTGCTCAAGGACACTTCGACATGCCCAGGGCGGGGTTTGAACCGGCAACCCTCCGAGTGCCAGACAATCGGTCTTACCTCCTGAGCTATGTCGCCCCTCTTAAAGTGTATGATCACAAATATGCGATTAGAATGTTCTCAACTGAACATTCTAATGCTGACGTCACAATCACTACAGGTAACTGAAAGCAACAGAGTTCTAGAATGCTGATTTATAATTTTGAGAAACATTACAAAAAAACCTACTCTTCAAAGGGTTAAAACACTTGTGAAAACATACTTTGATGATATCTCTGAGCAGACAGACTGAGGGGAAAGACCGTATGGAGCACTCGGACAGAAAAGAGTCAATACTTTATCAATGCAAGTCTTATTAATCTGGCATGCTGATACGCACATGCTGAACTCATTTTAAATGCTATAGAGAAACAACATAGGTGCAGAAACTGTTTATGGTAAAACTTGAAAGAGCAAGCTGTGAAATGTTTAGGAATAAAGCTGTACGCATTTGTTCCTTGTAGAATACGACCATCCATCAGGTCATAGACACCTGGGACAAAACTGACAAAGTTAATTTCTGTGTTGTGTATCGACTGCTGTCGGGGGAAAGGGGGGGGCTCACCGCAGCTGTCCTGCAAGGGTTCGAAAGCGCAGGCCCAAAGCTGGGTGCTGAAGTCATCGGGGCTGTCCAGCTTGCTGTGGCACTGCAGCACGTGGAGGGGCTGCAGGGTCACAGGGTCCTGGGACACACAGAACGGAAGAAAGGGTGAGTGCCCCTCTGATGTCATATGACAAAAACAGAGTAGACTGTGAAGCAAGATTATATACATATATACAAATTACACACATACATACATTACATATACATTTAAATCAATATGTGACTAATCATATATACTGATGCTACAATCCCAGAACTTAAACTGTCAACACAATATAACTAAAGCATGAAGACTCATCTTATGTTCCCAATAACCTTTGACCTTTCACTCAAATATGCCTCTTGCTTATAACCTGCAAACTGTAGAGGAACTCATTTCCTACATAGGCCTTAACTGAAGGGCTGTATGAAGTTTCTGTACTTTGGATTCGATGCTAGTCATTTTCTGAGGGATGCCCCGCTCAGCCGTCCTCTCCTGGGGCGTGGCCTTGCTGGGGGTCCTGGGATGTTTCCGCGGGGACGGGGCATCTTTCGGGGGGTCCCTGAGAATCCCCCTCGGGCCGTCCGCTTTGGGCCCCTTTCCGGCGGGGCTGTTCGGCTCCCGGTGCCCCCTCCTGGGGGTGCCAGGGCGCTCCTCCCCCTTCACGGGGGTGCTCGGGTGCCGGGCTGACTCCCGGTGCCCCCTCCTGGGGGTGCCGGGGCGCTCCTCCCCCTTCACGGGGGTGCTCGGGTGCCGGGCTGACTCCCGGAGCCCCCTCCTGGGGGTGCCGGGGCGCTCCTCCCCCTTCACGGGGGTGCTCAGGTGCCGGGCTGACTTGCGAGGGCTGGCGTCGGCGGGGGCGGGGTCTGCCCCTCTGGCTCTCTTACAGGCGCTGCCGTTCTCCCTAACGGCGTCCGGCTCGCAGCTCTTCCTCTTGCCAGAGGACAGCTGGCCCTGTAGCAGCAGTAGCGGTCACACAAGGCTGTATTAATGCGCCCTCAGATCAAAACCATTCAAAGGGAAAACACACATACCCCAGCTATGTACAGGGGATTCTGCCCTTGACATTACAGGCATTTAGCAGACGCTCTTATCCAGAGCGACTTGCACAACTTTTTACATAGCTTTTTACATAGCATCCAATTATACAGCTGGATATATACTGAAGCACTGCCTTGCTCAAGGGTACAACGGCAATGTCTTAACTGGGGAATCGAACCTGCAACCCGTAGGTTACCAGACCAACTCCTTACCCATTATACTATACTGCCGCCCTTGACTTCCTAGAAACCTACAACACATACAGGGTTCCTCCATTGTGCCATCAATAATAATCCAAAACTAACATGATGCAGAACGAACGAAAATGCTTTATAAATATACTCTTCAAAGAGCTGAAAAGTAATACTTTACATGTTTTATTTAAATATCATGTAAAGTGCACATCTAGCAGGAGCACTGAACTCATTTTGAATTTTCCTGGAAGAAGGCTCACTTTTGGCACACGCTTTGTAACTGCTAATCTAGGAAGACGGCTGCCGGGTGAACAGTCACGACAGGTTCAGCCGGTACTGCGATGGCCTTACGCTGTTCTCTTTAGTGTCTGCTTTCTCTTCTCCGGGCTCTACCAGGGAATGCAGGTGCTCTTTCGCTATCATCTCCAACTGGGAAACCCAGGAAAACCAAGTACATAATGTGGGAGAAAAGAACAGAACTGTCAAAATCATTGAATCAATAAAAGTCCTTCGGATAATTAAGCATTTTTACCCAAGCCACAAACCTTAGATGGCCTGTCCACATACAACTGTATAACTAGTACTGAAGTGAATCTATTGTAATAACATCACTACATATTTATTAATTCAGCCTTGTAAATGTCAGATAGACACATACCCTCCATTTTGTGTAGCCAATGAGGGAGCTAGGGCCATATTTTATCTGTGACCGCGCCACACGAACAAATTCTTTCTCCACCGTCTTCAGTTTTTCAGGTGTTGGGTGATCAGGGAGAGAGAATGTACTCTCCCACAGGGTTATGACCTGAAAGACAAAACACAGTAACACTTCGACAGTCACTCGATTGCAACTTCAAGCCCCCCTGCAAATGCACCCGACATCACCCGATAAAGCGTGATGTAAACGCCTTGTGTGTCCATCACATCTTCAGATGAGTCAGAAATCATGTGTCTCTTCCCTGACAACAGTCATGTGAATTGAAACGATGTTTTGCCTTTTTTGTACGTTTTTTTTGCACTCCAGAGATGTCATTCACACTCCCGAACATCAGCCAGCTGCCTGTACAGAGGCGGGGAGCAGTGAAAGGGATTTCAGAAGCACAGCCAATCAGGGATAAAGCTGTGATGTCACCGCTGCAGTTTCTCAACTCCCTAACCCCAGCCACGGCTCTGTGACACGACCAGAGTCTATTAATCACCTCTTAATCAGAGATTGTGGACTAAGTATGAGCAGGTAACAAATTCCATTGTTTGATTTGTCGGCCAAAATGGCGTCGGCTCACAAAACACATTACACAAGACGCGAGGCGGAACTTGCACAGACTCCTACCCGCTTCTGGAGAGCCGCAGTGCCAGCACTGCGAAGGTGTTTGCCGACGTGGCTGATGCTTCTGCCATTGAGAATCCTCAGGTTTGACAAGAGGAACATCACTTTGTATTCATCGCAGACCTGAAAGAAAAAGCAATTGTTGGCACACAAAAACCCCAGACCCTGCCCCCTAAAAAAAATACATCCTAGTCATCTCTTTTAAAGTCTACAGGTCCCACTACATCTCTGTACCACAGAGCTATATCTGGCAAGCATTGTTGGGCTGAATGGCCTGTTCTCTCATTATGTTACGTTGTCTACAGAGTAAATAATTGCTCTTTATCCTGAGTAAGTATTGCGCAAAAATTTCAATTTCAAATGAAGGGTGAACGGCCTAACGGTCGGGGTGGGAGAGAGCTGAGCCGCTCACAGTGAGATAGAGGTTGTCGTCCAGGCGCAGTTCCTCCAGGCCAGTAAGGGGCGCCAGCGAGGTGACGTCCCCCATGTCGTTGTTGGAGCAGTCGAGCACTCGCAGGGAGGGCAGGCTCAGGCCCCGGGGAAGCTCCTGCAGATGGTTCCCCGAAAGGTCCAGCTCCTCCAGGCTGCTCAGCTGACAGAGCAAAGACACGGGCAGGTCCTGGCTGTTCAAACCCAACTTGGAGAGGCTGAGGGAGGGGAGACAAAAAAATAACATCAGAATGTTCACAAGCACAAAGATGCACAGCACTACAAAAACATACATAACCCCCTGACCTCTGAGGGCGACAGATCAAAAAATTGCTCAGTTATATAAATTGTAACATAAAAGGTCATAGGTTTGATTCCCGGGTAGGACACTGCTTTTGTTACCCTTGAGCAAGGTACTTAACCTGCATTGTTTCAGTATAAATCCAGCTGAATGAATGGATGCAATGTAAATGCTGTGTGAGACGCTCTGGATAAGGGCGTCTGCTAAACGCCTGTAATGTAATGAACAAATATGTTTCCAACAATAACCAAAAAGGTCTAAATGTAAAAATTAGGAAGTATGTGCGTGGCTATATCATTTTTCCACTGTGACACAACATTTATAGGACTCCGAGTGCCTTTGTTTGTTCATTCCAAATGCAGAAGACCATACCAATTGGGACATTATAATCAGGAAAGGTACTAAATTTGTGATACTGTTCACCATTTCAAAAACAGATCAGATTTGGTCTCCTATCTTCACAAGCACACAAAGTCAACTATAATAATAATAACGCATATGCGGAAGAGGAATTACTATACCCACTAACCAAATAGGTGATAAAAGAATACTAGCAAAACTTACACCATCTAATAGCTATTACTTACTTCAGTGTCTTGATCCACTCCAGCTTGCTGGATTTAGGGGTGCCTTTCTCTAACAGGAGACTTTCTGTTATCTTAACCATCGCTGCTCTGAAGAACAAAGATATGAGACTAGAACCAGGACAATCTGTTACAGGCAAGAGATTGTGGTGCGGGCTGCTGGTTATGCTCGCTCAACTGTGGGGTGTGGCTTCCGGGGATTTTCCTTGGGATGGTTTTTAAATACCCGGGGGGTGTAAAAAATCTGGGCTTGGTTCTGTGAGATGGGGTCCCATTCGCACCCCCTGCCAAGGCATTGTTTATAAAGACGGAGGACAATGTCAGTACTTCACACTGGCGCATGAGGTGGCAGACGTTAGGAATTCTCAAGTTTCACTTGATACTTTGTGCCATTTATAAAAACGTCGTCTAAAACTGTTCAAATAACGGACATTTTCACAGTTAAAGTTAGCTGTTATGATGGCCGTGCACGCAAAAGTCAGCTAACTGGTTCTAAACAACATAACCAAGTAAAAAAAAAACTGATTTTGAAAAAGTGACATCAGGCTTTTTGTAAATGTACATAAAACTAAGTTAATGTTGGCTAATGGCAAGCTAGCCAGGTAGCGCAACTTCACCTCCTGTTCATAGCAATTTAGAAAGCTGGCTACGTAACCATCTAAATTCCCCGAAAAGTATATTTTAAGCACAAAACAAATGCGTAACTAGAAGCCAATATGATAATGTTGCCCACACAGACTTATAGTGCTTTATTAACCCTTCATAATAAAATAAATCCTAGATACATCGTGACTCGAATCATTTTCCAAGCGTGTAATTATATATTCAACTACATAACCCGCTAACTCTAAGCTACATGTAGCAATGAGTTTCGAAAACATGCAACATTATGTTCTTAACACAAATAACTGGGTTGCTCAAGTTGTTTTGACACACAGAATCGAACTCAAAAGTGTTTCGGATAAATCCCTACTTACTTGCTCTGAAGACTTTCCCGGCAAAACCTTTCAACTTCAACTTTGACCCGACTCCATCCATCCAAGCTGCACAATAGCGCCGCCATATTATGCGTGGCACAGAGAAGACACGGATTTATGAAACAATATTTTATTTAATTCAGTATAGTGTGTACAGTTGGAATAAAACCCTCATTCTCTGTATTTGTTTTAGCTTTCACATTAGTTTACAGTTTAATCACGCTTGATGAAACTGCTCGTCCACTGTCCATGTTTACCATCAGACCATATAACCTCTGGCGAAGGATTGCCCATATCCTGGCAAAACGGTCCATATCATGAACAAATACAAACTGAAGTGATGCATTGTTGTTGTAATAATAAATGGTAACACAGAACAGGGTTCATCTGAAGTTGCCAATTTCATGTACAGCATTTGCTCCTGTCTCTACAGAATGCCTTCCACAAATCCAAAATAAGATGTTCATAATGGAAAACTACTCGTGTTATTGTCTGTCCCTCAGGCCAATTTTAATTCCATTCCGAGTCGGTACCTGATATTACCAAAGCAGTACGGGGATTGGCCACGGCACCCCACCAATGGCCTCCTATTCTGTAATTACATCGCAAATACACTGACGATGTATTTTTCTTTGGGGTTTTCTGACTGACATTCTTATGGAACATGTTTAGGTTTTTCTCATTACATGATACATTACAATCAATCAACAAACCTGTCCACACAAACCTATTTTGCAATAAACACAGTAAGGGGGCAGTTACATCGCATATCACAATGAGCAGTTCATAAATAAATTGGTTGTGATGGATGACTGTTCTATGACCCAGTGGCTGTGTAAGAGTGAGACATGGAATAATTAAATTATACTGATGAACCCTGGAAGCCAAGGGCGATGTCCAGCAGTTGGGAGCCAATTGCTTCATATTCTCCACCAGGCAGAAACGCAGAGGACAGTTCCCTGAACGTTGAACAAACTCTGCGCTGGCGGATGTCCTGTCGGTGAATGGCGTGTTTCCACTTGTGTCGCGCCTCGCCGTGAAGCACAAGCAGCGATCGACGGGGAAAGCCGACACATACGCGCACTTCTCGCTGTCCTTCTTCAGAGCTCATTGTAATAACGGTGTCAGAGAGTAGGTTTACGGTGACCAGACGTTCCCCCCACAACCAGCAGTCATCCAAGTGGGGATCTATGGCAGATCCTCGCTGGGGACTGTAATCCAAGTTGCACTGCTCCACAGGCTGGAATCCCTGCAGCAGTTTCTCTTGGCTCATTCGAAGCACAAATTTGCGGCTTATTGCAGGCAGGCCACTGAAGGTCCCAACACGCACACGCTGCTTTTTAAAGTTCACTTTGGGCCCAAAGTCCTATCGAGAAGGGAGGGTGTTATACATAATGTTACGTTATCACGTGCAGCCATAGCATTTCATAAACTCGACAACAACGTTTATCGCTACAGATTATACAAAACAGTACATTTAATGGTCACACCTGTTTCTTGCGTCCAGACTGCGATTCTTTCCATAGGTCTTGGTCCATCATGTTTACCAAGTCCCTCTCTTCCTCCTCCGACACGAAGTCCTCCCACAGCAAGACTCCAGGGAAGGGGAATGACTCGTGCACACCACCCTCATTCCACCTCACTGCTAGTCCCGATGATGGCTCGTACTTAAAAAAGAATTCCTGTTTGCGAGCACATCATTCTGTCATTAGACATGTTCTTACAAAGCAGACATATTTAGCTATATAGCAGGTTATCAGAAGCTGGACTGTGACAGCTCAATATAGCTAACATCAGTTCAGTGTGACCAGTATCATGTGGCATCTCACAACTAGCTGGCACACTTTTATTTGTTCTTCGATTAAAACGTAAACCTACCGAATGGTCCGTATCTTCTGCCCGTCGTTTCCCGTTTAAATTCTCACAAACAAGGCAAGAACGGATTCCTTTGCAGCCACAATTGGCAGGTTCACTATCTTCTGAAGCAGCCATGAAACAGTAGTGCACCGCTGAATGTAGTCTGCCCGGAACCAGCGATTGCGATAATTGGTTCCCAACTATAGATAAGCGTATTTCATGTTCCCATAAATCTAATGTATTTCGAGCTATTTTTTGAAGACTCTCTTCGTTTCCTAATCAGGATAGTGGCATTAATGAAGCTGTTTTTCTATATATTTCACATAACCTGAAATATTTAAAATGTTGGTGCATGTTGCTAAATCTCACAAAAACAGTAACAATGGACAAAAGTATGAGACAATCCAAAGGTAAATATTTTATTTGAAAAACTGAAGTACATCATTAATTGTATTTACAACAAATCAAAACATACTATTTCACAAAAAACAAACCTGTAATAGGCATTAATGAGTAAAACAGAACCACTAAGCAATAAACATCTGGAGTTTGTGATTGCAAGGTACTTGAATGGTTTGAATTTTGAATTTCACAATTATTTCAAATAAGCTCCAAGATTTATTGCATCATGTGGCCCCCTTTTCTCATGGGAGGAGAAATGGAAGAAAAACCTGCATTACAAAATTAAGATGGGTCAATTTCCACAGAATATTTTGACTGCAGGTTAAAAGAAAATATTAATTGGCGTGGTCCATCCATAGCCTTTACGTCAATGTGTTTTGAATCCAGAGGTATTCAGTTTGTAGACTGAAGAGCACTTAGCATAACAAGTTGCCATTCAAATTTTTAAAAATTACATTTATGTTCCTTGTCAATGCAAGTTCAAAGATTTGGAGGATAATGAGAACAGGAACCCCATTTGACTACAGCCTTCATTCAATCCCTTCCTGTTTGTCTTTGATGGCCACCTGAAAAATAAGATAAAGGGTCATCCACCATTCATCAGTTGGTCCAGTACAGCCTAAAGCCCCAACACTGCACTTGTGTCACTCAGCTCGAACACTCTTTATTTTATGACTGTATAGAGATGGCACTTCAGCATAATGAGTAAATAATTCAGAGGTTGACAGTCAAACTTCCAACTTAATCTGAATTCATCAGATTATATATATATATATATATATATATATAAACTGTAGATTAATTAAGTATGGTATTAATTATAAGTATGGACCAACACTATTTTACTTCATTTACTCAATGTGGCTGAAAAAGAGGCATTTTTCTGCACCCACCCTGAATCTTTCTTCCAGCAAGGACAACTCGCTGATGAGGTCGGTGATGGCATTGGTGAAGGCCTCCTGGGGGCTGTAGTCTGGGGTCGTCTGGACACGAATTACGATTTTGTGTTCCAGTGGATGGGGGACCTTATACCCAGCAAACAGCACCTGAGGGTCCTTCAGCAGCTGGCTATGAAGAGATAGCACACAGAGAGACGTTGGTTGCAAATACAAGTGCTGTGATCTAGACATTACGTTCTAGGAGTTACTGACATTCCAGTTTTGCTCACAATTCATGGGTCCATACTCACGATCTTATAATGTTGCCAAGTGTGTGGTCCTCCTTGTTCAGTGTGAAAAGGCAAGCATTTGGCACCTTGGTGTCTTTAATTATTGTAATTCTGAAAGGGCAAAAAAAAAACAGTTATCGATTACCGGTGTATGTAACTTCGCTAATATAGGAATATTGCTAGTTACAACCATCCAGCATGATAACGTTAGGTAGAACTAGAACGTTATCTTAGATGGTAAATCCATATTATAAATGTTCATTGCATTAGTTAGACAGTGTACATTTTAGCGAGCCAAGGCTAGGTAGACTAAAAAAACTAACCGCCATTAAAAACACATTTACTCTTGCTAACGTTAACTAGCCGATATAGCTAGCTATCAAGCTATTCAGGTTAAGGCTGAAGAAGTTATCATTTAGACTTCTAAAATATTCATTTCTTCGCGTACTCACTTTTTTTCTCCTTCAAATAACAAAAATGACTCGAAAGCTGGAGGCGCGTTCATTTTTGCACCAGTAAATTACAATCTGAAACACGCCGGTTCCAGGAGGAAACAATGTTCACGCTGAAATGGCGGATCCACCAGATGACGGTATACCTGTATTTAGGTTTTTCTCCAACAGGGGGCAGTTTGATCCAACTTCTACTAACAGTATCCGACAACTGAAGCGCTACCATCACAGAACTGCTGCCACCCATCGTACATACTGAAATATCTGGGCTGGCAGCTGCCACAGTTATTTCCCGTTACTCTGTCATTGCGCTCAGCTGAGCCATAGGCATACAGGTTGCAACCTAAGCAGTTTCAAAAACTGTCAGTACATTTTCCATCATTGTAGTTTTGAATGATGCTTCCCTTTCAACTGGCTTGTCAAAAATTACGGTTATGCAGACTGTAGCATCCATCCACTCTGTCCTGTCCTCTCCTAGCGATGATATTGCTCTGTTTACTGATCTGACCCACAGGCATTGCTGCAGTGGGTAATGTCATATTGTGGATCTCATAATTTGGTTGTGATGCCTTTGTTCATTACATAGCATTGTCTATTACTGTAGACAGTTCACTCTCCTTGTTTATATCTACACATTTTATTCAGATGGAGAGAGAAGAGAGGATTACAGATAAAAAAAAAAGGGCTCACAGTACAGATGGTTTCATGACAAAGAATTGAACCCCTGGCCACACAAGGGGTTTGAGTCCTCAAGCTCTAAACCCATATTTGTGTATGGGTTTAGAGTTGTATCAGTTTTTTCTTCTTCTTCCTTTTGTTAAAGACGATAAAATACCATGACTGAAGTAGGCGACACATTTATTTTCACTGTTGAACAGTTGTGTCAGTAGAGGCAACCAAATATCTTCTCTTATATTTTGTCTATAGTTTTGAGTTTAGCTTTTCATTAATGTACATGAATCATTATAAGTTCAAAAGTACACAAATACTATTTCTTCTCCTTTTTGTGACAATGATCTTGTGACTGATAAGGTGGAAGTCCTGTGAATCACAATTCATGAGTCTATGGAAGAAGGAGGATTTTGTAAGATTGAAAGGTTGAAATTGCTGCTAATTTAACTAGGCGTAGTATATAGCAGTATTAAGCAATCATGTTCCTGGTGATCTGCCGTCCTGTAGGTTGTCACTCCAACTCTAACAAAGCAAACCTCACCCAACAGCTAGAGATCTCCTTGAGCTGCTAATTAGTAGAGTCAGTTGTGAAAACCTACAGGATGGTAGATCTCCAGGAACAGGTTTAGTATATAGTATATAGTAAGTGCACAGCACATATCTTACACAGAGGAATTTTGAGACAAATTTTATTCCTTTTTTTTTCTTTTCTCCTAATTTTGAACACCCACTCATGTTCTAGGCGTTTTCCATCACGTCTTCAGACAAATTGGGAGGGTACAACCCTGTACGCATTTTGTCTGAATGTAAGCTGCTTCCTTGCATTCGGATCAGCATTTTGCACAGACGGCGCAGGCAGACTCCAGGCAACAGAAAACACAGAGGTGTCATTCTTGTCTAAGAGCAACAACAGCAAACAAAAAAAACCCTTCCGAAAAAAGCCCTCCCTGTCTGAGAGACACTACGGGAAGTTGTGCGTTGTCACATGGGATACGTGATGACGGTCGGCACAAACAGGATGTTGTGAATGTTAGGAGCTCTCTAGGTGAGCGGGTGGTCAGTCGTCATAGAGGGGTGCCAACACATGCAACATGGAATATGGGCAATGTAGTTTTCTATGTGGAGTGCAATACCTGTGTTAAAGATTTTCACATCTCAATGAAAATCGATTTTTTTTTTTTAAAACAGGAACAGCTGTTGCATATTTATGTATTCCATTTTTAAAACAACATGGAATACGTAGGCACAGTGAGTCACCAGGGTTATTTTTGAGTGACGGGCCGCCGTTGCTCTGCATCCATCACAGAAAATAGAGTGGGTGTGAAGGAGTGAAGCCCGACTACTTGATGTCGCAACAGACTTGAGGGTGGCATGACGTCCTCCTTATTCCTGTTTATCTTTTTCACCGTCTGTATCTAACAGACCTGGGTTTAAATACATATTTGTTTTGGATTCACATACTTTTCTGTGCTCTAATGATCTTGTCTGGTATTATTGAGCTTGCCAATATGACCAGAAGGTGAGGTTTGCACTTTTTGAGAGTATTTCATTGGTTCCAATACACCAGACAAGATCAGTAAAGTGTAGAAAGGTATTTGAATCCAAAACAAATACATATTTGACCCAGGTCTGGTATCTAACTACCAGCACAATTGTAACAGAATTTAGCCAAATTACGCCCAGTTTCTAAGGCTTGCCACATTCTCTGCTGTCGTCTGCTGGTTCCTCTTTGTACTTTACAGAGGTTTTATACTACAAAGCAGAAATTTTCTGGGATTGTCACTGCAAAAGCCCCTGTGAAATTTTATACTCTTAGCATACTCTTCTTCAGAAATTAGATATCCACGACAAGTTTAAACCAGTTTGCAACTGAAAACTGTTTTAATATTGAAGGTCCTTTTTGGATATACAAGAACTTCCTGCATTGTTTGTTTTTTATTAACATTAAACTCCACCCCTGTACAATTCTGCAATGCTCTATCTACTGAACTAACTCGTTTAAGGGCAAATTCAAGTGTAAAAGACAATGTAAACAAAATGTTATGAACTGATGCAATGGATCACAGATTTATTTTTTTCATGACAATAATTTGAATTATGCTTATATATAGTCTATAACACATTTTACAAACACTCACACACATTGTCAATTTACATAATACACCACACCGTTGTAAATTATTACCTTTCAGGACATTCAGTCAGATCAGTCTTTGTACGTTTCTAATAGTAAAACTATTGTTGGGTAATGAGACATTATTATTTAATTTATTTTTCTGGCATGCATCAGTCAAACGACACAGTGGTCAGCAGTTACATATTAGCATATTAAATACATACAGTAAATGATTAAACACAAAGCAGTAAAGTTAAGTTTAAATTTTCTTTTCTCATAAGGAGTGGCATAAAAGAATAGTGAACCTTTATTTTATTTTATTTTTTTTAAACACTGAGGTAATTTCCTTCTTTGATGTTTTACAAGAAACAATTTCACAACTAAATTCCCCAAACCAGTGGTCATTTAGGCAGTCTCTTAGCTGGTGATTTCATAGTGAACCCACATGAACTTTGGTACACCTTTATTAATTCCCTAGATTGATCGATAAATGTACATTTCCATTGGCTTATGAAAACATGTAGAATACTGAAAATATTATGCAGAATGGAGGGCACCGTGACAAATGTCCCATTTTGTAAATGAAGGGCTTGCTGTTACGTGAGGGCTAGGAAGTCGAGTGTGTGAGATGAGGCACGTTGTAGCGCAGCTCCTCCTCTGGGTGGAGCTCTCACGAGGCTTACGTACACACCTGCTATAAAACGCTGTTTCTCAGGGTCCCTTGCGCTTTCACTCTCGCGCGCCGCGTCTTTCGTGTCCAGCATGGAATCCGTCTACGTTCGTCACGTGGAGCTCCTGGGCTTCGAGAAACGGTTCTACCCCAGCCAGCACTATGTAAGCCTGGAACTGCGTAACATGACAGGGATTGTTTTGTTGTCAGTATAAGCATCAGTTATAGCTGTGAAACATGAAAAAAGATCCTTCTATTTACTATAATTTGTTTGGATATAAAAATGGTGTGTTCACATTCAATTTTATATAAAAAACGGAGTTGATATATTTTTATTGGATTATTGGTATATAAGTCTATATTTAAATGACTATCAAAAAGATGCCTGAATATTAGAATAACCTGTTGGGATTTTTTTTATTCAAAGGTATACATGGTACTGGTTAAATGGAGCGACTTGTCAGAGAAGTTGATTTACAGAAAATACCCAGAGATCTACACTTTTCATGTAAGTACTGAGTGACCATAACAAGACTGCATTTCTCTCAATGTAACACGTTCAATAGAAACTTCCCATTACTGTAAATCAGAATAGAAGTCTGGATACTGTAGTCAAATAGCATTTCTCATTAGAAACTACTTGGAGTGAGCTAAAATGGCAGGCTGCACAGTTGTGAGGTGTTAAACTGTTGTGTGCCTTTTGTGTTTCTGGATTGCAGAAATCCCTGAAAGAAATGTTCCCAATTGAGGCTGGGGACATTGACGCCAAAGACAGAATCATTCCGTCCCTCCCAGGTAAGGCATTTTTCCTGCCCCCAGTCCTGGTCAAGCAAAAGTGTGAACATGAGCATGCAGACTTTTTGGTACATTTTGATCACAAAGAAAATGTTCCATATTTGTTAAGTAAACGTTATGCCAACCCTGTTGTTATTTATGAGTCAATCATGGATAGATTGTACTCAAAGTTGAATGCACTCTTTCAGTTTATCAAATGCAGAACATCTGAACAGGCATTTAGCCTAATTAAAATGTGTGTTTTGTTCACATTCTAAACCAGTTGTACAGTGTAGTAATTAGCTGTCAGGCAAAAATATGTATTTAAATGTTAATACAAAATGTTGATATTTCAGTCGATATCTCACTTTTGTCAGTCAGTTGGCAAACGAGGAAACACCTGCAATCCGTCAAGCATTGCAAACAGGAAGCAAGTCTCTTTTTCAGTTTTCAGCTAAACATAGAGAAGCGTGTATGAAAGGCAATTGCAGAGATGCTAATGACTGGTGCTACCTGGTGTGTTTGCTGTGTTAACTGTGTTTGTTCACGATGGCTGTTAAGGCTGAGCAATGCCTGCGAATAAGCAGACGCGGGGTTACTGTGCTTACAAACTGCTCTGTGTTTCCCGTTGCTAATTCTTGCCAAACAGTACATGTCTTGTTAGCCAATAGATGACCAACAATTTTCCCCAGTCAGCAGCACTGTCAGAGCAAGGAGGTACAGTTGGAGTCTGTTTTTGATCTCTACAGTACAACGTTCCCTCGCCGGGTGATATTTGTACTGTAGAATACTAATCTAAAATGTTAAAGGGTACAACGGGCGTACCTTTGTGGGTACTGCCCCAGTGACAGGCCATTGTGGTGGTTTGTCCTTGGTTTTGTGAAGCAGTAACCTGTGCATATTGACACCACCACAGTCACGACCGGAAGGACGCTCCGTGGCGTCACACCACGGCCTTTTGATCTGTACAAGGAAACACCTGCGCGGCTCGTTTAGGTACCGGACAGGTGGCGTAGCCAAGATATGAAATGAAACCAGAACAAGGACTTTCCCATTTAGCAAAAGTCCAGCGGCAAAACCTGGCCTTGATGTAATTTTTAAGAAATGAGGATGTGGCTGACAGTTCGCAAAGCTTATGCAATACTGGAGGAATTGTGGATTATGGGCATCGCTTATTTTGTTTTCATTCTCGGATATCCATTGTGATATGATTCATGGGGTTTGCAGCAATCCAAAAATAAAACAACACACAGAAGAATCAAATAGGAGAAAAAAGGTTGACTTCCTCATTTAGTCTCACTTCCCTGATCTTTTAGTAATACATATTCCTATATGAATACACTGTATTTTATGTGCTGAACTCTTTTTTTAACTCTATCCGATTCTATTCATTTATTTGATCTTCCTCACTGCACACTGATCTTACTTCAGGATAAATACAGTAGGCCTATCTGTTTCTGATTTAAAGCTAATTTGAGGTACAGCATGTTATATATGTTATATATGTGTGCGCGCGCGCGAGCGCGCGGAAATGTACGAAATAAAACCAAAGATATGGGATTTGAATTTATACACGCATATATGTAAACATATCCTTATATGATTTATACATTAATAAATATCAGTCTGTTTCCTCTCCACATTTGACAGCGCCGAAGTGGTTTGACAATCAGAAGACAACAGAGACGAGGCAAGGCACGCTGGCAGAGTACTGCCGCGATCTCATCGCCCTGCCGCCGAAGATCTCCCGCTGCCAGCTGGTGCGGGAATTTTTCCAGGTCAGACCGGAGGACGAGAATCCACCTGCACCGCACCCGTGAGTACGAGCCAAACAACGAAACACATGCGGCGGGCCACATCGCATAAATGTGCAGACACTTAACGAATGTTTCCTGTACAGGTATAAAAGAAATGAAACCTTCGTGATGTCAAAGGACAGAGCAAGAGACAACAAAACTGGTAATAGCCTGTTCTTTTCCTTTAATATTATTTAATTTAGGGATATGCGCAGAAAACGCATGTTTCCTGGATGACTTACCAAAGCATTCATATTTCATTAAATCTGTTTGAATCACTTGAATGTTTATTCAAAATTTCCTGTGGGCACCTTACTGAAGACTACAGCAATAGAGTACCTCTATTTGTTTACACTTATGACAGATATAATAGGTAAAAGGCAGAGAAGCAATATTTTAACGGCAGCTGATCAGAATAGTCTTTGCTGGTCTTGTCATTCTCAAAAGTGTTAACTTGACCACTTGTTTTTTTATTTTATTTTGGTAAATGTCCACTATGAAGCACTATGAATGATGCTATAAAAATGAAGATTATTATTATATTTGATAGATATATTGATGGATTTGTTAGGGATACTGAATGGTACAGTGTCACAAGGGTCTCTTTTGACTACCGTTTCACACTTTTTTTTAACAGAGATTACAGGTCCTATTATCCTGGAGACTTACAGAGTGATCGCAGACTACAAGCAGAGCTCCAAGTACGAGCTCAGCCTGGAAGTGGGAGCTTTGGTGGACATTGTTGAAAAGACCACTAACGGTTAGTCCACAACGTGAGCTCCAGATCCACTGACATCCACACCTGAGTACCCCAAAACCCACTCTTCCTCTTTCAAGTACTTCCTTGCAAATTTGCTAACGGGGACAGGAAGTCCTGATGATTAAACGCTGGGCTGATAAGGTGCCTGTGCGGAACAGACAGAAGCGTTTAGGGCCACACCTGACTTCCACCACCTGCTTTATTAAAAAATTATTTTTTGGTTCACTGTGTCCATCGCTTTCATATTCAAGAACATGGAGAGAAACGCTAAGATGGATACTGTTACCCCACAGACTGGGAAATTCCACCAGGTTCTTGGGGTTACTTTCTGATGAGGAAGTAGCTTCCTGCAGCTGTGTTTGCTCACGATGGCTGTTAACCTAAAGGCTGAGCAATGTCTGCAAATGAGCAGACGCGGGGTTACTGTGCTTACAAACTGCTCTGTGTTTCCTGTTGCCAAATCTTGCCAAATAGTACATGTCGTGTTAGCCAATAGACGACTAACAATTTTGTCCCAGTCAGCAGCGCTGTCAAAGCAAGGGGTACAGTAGAAGTCTGTTTTTGCTCTCTACAGTACAATGTTCCCTCACTGGGTCATATTTGTACTGTAGAATACTAATCTAAAAGATTAATTGATTAATTGGTACAAAATACCTTTGTGGGTACTGCCGCAGTGACAGGCCATTGTATCCCTATAGGAAGTATTTTTGCACATTCTTTCTGACTGTGAATGTATGACATTGGTCAGTTGAGAGATTTTCCCTGCGTCCCTGGGCTGGGGGTGGCAAGGAGGAAATTCTCATTTTAATGAATTGAAAAATCCTTATAAGAACATTTTGGGTATTTTTTTCAATTCATGGAAATTGAATTGACCTGAACCCTGCTGCACTCACACCCATGAACCCGCAACTTTTTGTCTCCACCCCCCCTCAGGCTGGTGGTTCTGCCAGTGTGACTCACGACGTGGCTGGGTACCCGCTTCCTACCTGGAGCCCCTGGAGGGACCCGAAGAGGGCGAGGAACCAGAGCCCGACTACGAAGGCAAGGCTGCAAATATTAAAATATTGCAGCAGTCACCTCGACCTTTTCTGTATTTTTGATACTGGTGAACTGCGGACTGGGTGAATAAGTTTGCTCATGAATAAGTTTGTCTCTGCAGGGGAGCTGTACGTCACCACGAAAGGCTACGAAGCTGTGGAAGACGACGAGCTGACTCTCGTTGCTGGGGAGACAATAGAGGTCATCCACAAATTGCTGGACGGCTGGTGGGTGGTCAGGTACGATGGCCGAAAAAAACATGCGGTTTTTAATTTCCTCTTTGTGTTGGTTCGATGACTCTGTTAAGGGGAACGTGGTGATGGCGAAAGTGTAGCAATGTACATCTGGCTCTTGTGGTAGTTGGTCTGTTTTGTTACCCCTGACTGAGAACACGACCACTTTTGAAATAGCACGGCTGTCTTACGCAAGGGCGATAGAAACTGAAATTCAGCTTGGAAACTGTGTAGTGAAACAATCATATGCAAAGAGGAAGTGGCCTCAAAGTGCGGTGTGCGATCTGACAGAAAGGGAGAGCAAACGGGGCACTACCCTTCCATGTTCCTGTTCAAGACGGGGGAGAAGAAAGAGGCGACGAATGAGGGGACCGCTTTCAGGAGGCAGACACCACCGCCCAGGAGGTAAGGCTCGTCTCTTTGCAGACCTGGCAACCTGAGAGACATAATTACTAGTGGACTTGGCAGGGCCTCCTTCTCCATGAGTACAGACTGCACACCACAGCCAAATGGATCTGTTGATAAACGTTCATTATATTAACTTCACTTTGCAAATGCTCATATTCAAAATGGCTGAAAAAAGTGGAGAACATCAGTGCTATCCCTGTGAATACAAAGGGCAGTATCTCCAAGAGGGCAAAGACATTCCTTTAATAATCAAAAAGCGTACACTCCTCACACGCACTCTTAGCTCCACTCGCATTGAGTCATTCTGCTTTTGCCCGCAGGTCCACAATTCGCAATATCCAGAGTATCCATGCCAAGGGACGCAGCAAGATGAGCCAGGACGCCTACCGCAGGAACAGCCGACGCTACCTGCAGCAGCGCGGGCAACGCGCCTCCAGAGAAAGACCCAAACAGCCCCCCCTGCTGGAACGAAGCAACAACAGTGGTAGGTCTCACGGTAGAGCAGTTCTGAAAACCCGGAGCCCATTTTCCTTTCTCAGCTGATCTCAACTCCGGTCGCCCGTGGGGTCTTTTCACGCTCGTGGCTGCGCGCTGATTCCAGTTTGGTTGGGCTCTGTTTCAGAGAACATTGCTCCGAAGCCAGGGGTCCCCCAGACCGTTACAGAGCAGAAGGAGGACCTCCCCGCTATCCCTCCGCGCCCTAGTCCGGAGCTCATTATGGAACGCTGCACGGAAGACACGCGCAAGAAAGTCAGCATCCGCAAAGCCAGCGGAGAGGGTGACGGGCCCACAAAGATCACCTTATAGAAGGCTACTGCGCTGCCCCCCCCCCCCCCCCGTCCACACACACACACAACTATGTGATCTTTTACAAAGCTTTGTCTCTGCACAATGTGAAAAATAGGAGAGGAATTTTCATATGTAAGAGAACATCAGAAAGAATATACAGTACTACTTTCGCTCAACGTGTGTCAATATTCTCATTTTAGGCAATCCTGCATTATTTACACAATTTGTATGTAGATTTTGTATATACTTTTTCAAAGCAATATCTGTGTAGGGTAAAGCTAATTTGCAGTGAACAAGACCTTTCAATGTGTTTGAAGTAAGCGTTCTATCATCCAAGGACCATGGAAGTTTTTCAGCTGAAAAAGGCCTTCTTTAAATAAATAAAGCTAATAATAAGCTTTAAATAAGCTAATTGCTGC
Organism: Anguilla rostrata; assembly: GCF_018555375.3. NCBI lineage: Eukaryota > Metazoa > Chordata > Actinopteri > Anguilliformes > Anguillidae > Anguilla > Anguilla rostrata. The sequence continues at coordinate 44,342,982 of NC_057941.1, read as the reverse complement.
AGTACAGCCCCCTGTGAAGATATTACTGTTTACAAGATGTAATTGTTTATAAATTGCAACTTTGTTTTATGAAGGACACCCGTTGCTTTTTTCATTTTGAATAAAAACATAAAATAAAATTGTGCGTATATTATTGTTATTACTATAATTCAATACCCCATTAACAACTTCAGTAAAAATGGGATTAGTTTCAGTAAAAGCAAATGAAATCAGAGAGAAGTTCACGAAGTTCACGTTCAGTTCACTTACACATTATATACCCTACGGTAGGCGGCAGTATGCACTAAACTGTGATCTCGGCTGCCGTTGGAATACAAAATAAGATCAGAGGTCAGAGTTCATTGAGCGGTCACTGTCATGGCTGCCTTCACGTAGCAACACAATGCGTAAATTTATGAACATAGCAAGCGTAAAATAGCCTGTGAAGTATGTTATTGAGACACATACCATGTTTCTTTATAACGGATAACAGTTGATCATATTAAATCTATTGATGCGGAATTTAAAAGAAAGCCCGATTAAAAACGAACTGAGGTCAGCTAGCTAGCTCACTACCTAGCAGTAGTAGGCAAGCTGCAAGGTGAGTTTAAAATGAATGAGTGATCTAGCATGAAAATGATTGTTAATAACTGCAATTCAGCAACTGGCTAGATATCTAGTCGCACGACAGTACTTGTGGAATGGTGTTAATGTATGTCAATAGATATTCTAGATTGTGACTTATGCCAAGCCTATGCATGGGGTCTAAAACGTTTTTAATTGCATGGTCTCGCTCGTCATTATTTTCAGTTCAGCTGAAACCCAGTGATTCTGTTGGATAGCGGAACATCTTGAAATGTTACCCATGCTTAAAGTTTGCTGTTAAACGAGTTGAGAAGGTTGAAATATATAGCTAGCTAGAATGTTCAGTAACGTTAGCTCAGTTTAATTACATGCTAGGAACAGTTGTTGGAAATCTGCAGAAGCAATACTTCTTCACACTGACACCAGTGTTTTAAATTAAATATCTGGGGGGGGGGGGGGACATAAAAGTGAGATTTTTTTCCACCCGTTCCTTGGGTTGTTCAGAGCACATGTGTCAATAAAGCATGTAGCGTGATTGCTAAGAACCCATTGACATGCAGCTTCGCCTCTGTTTGGTCACAGTAAAGACGTTATTTCTAACTCATTGCTCATAAATATAGGTCGATATTGGAAACAAATCCAATCGCTCGACTCGACTTTCCTTGGCCAATATTGTAAAGGATAAAGCACCTAAAATCTGATGCAATGTCTTTTTTTCACTTTTATCTATTCACTCAAAGGTATGCTTATTAGGTTCTGATAACAATACAGCATCTTGACTGCCCTTGCCCAATCTCATCTGTGTACTTACCTGTTAACTTGTGTCACAAATGCAGTGTGTGTCCCCCAGGGACAGAATTGCACTCAAATTCTTGGTAAATTCAGTTCTGGCATATACAATCATAGCCCCATGTTCCACCATCACTGTTATAAATAAGTAATGTAACCTGTAAACTGTTGTTTCTTGTGTTAGTGACGTACTGACTTTAAAACTAGCCACTGTAATAAATGTGACCCAAACGTGTTCTGTCTCTTGTGTTGGTGACCTAATTACCCCAGAGCTCACCAGTGTAATGTGACAGCCATATGACCTGAATGACGTTCTCACTCTGGTGATAGGCAGCTGAAGGACAAGATGTCGGTTGCCTGTGTTCGGTTGCTCAGAAGGCCCAGCGTCGTGCTGGGGACCCGTAGGTACGCGACCCCCAGCCAGAACCCAAGAACTACAGTTCCCAAGGAGCACGGCGGGCCAGTGTTTCAGTACGCAGGCAAGCACAGAAGGCCCAAGGATAAGGTGTTCGTGTGGGGCTTCAGCTACACGGGAGCCCTGGGGATTCCCAGCTTTGTGGTTCCTGACAGTGGAAGGAAAAACCCCAGGAAGTACCAGCTCACACCCTACCGGCTGGAGACTGAGCAGAAGGTAAAGCACCCCAAATACCCACGCCGGCACATTGAGAGAACGCACTTCCCCTCACTCCATTTGCCCACTGGGAGTCAACACAAAGTGTTTGGTGGCAGTGTAGCACAGTGGGTAAGGAACTGGGCTTGTAACCGAAAGGTCATAGGTTCAATTCCCGGGTAGGACACTGGCGTTGTACCCTTGAGCATTGCTTCAGTATACATCCAGCTGTATAAATGGATACAATGTATTTAAAAAAATGCTACGTAAAAGTTGTGTAAGTCGCTCTGGATAAGAGCGCCTGCTAAATGCCTGTAATGTAAATGACTCAGCCTGCTCTTTCATTTAGCGTAAACACTTCCGATACCGTAGCATTTACGAGATAAAGCTCCCCGCTGTCTCTAACTGTCCGCAGCAGCACACGAGTAAACTGCACTTTCTCACCCCCCACGTCATTCAGATCTCCTCGGCGGCCTGTGGCTATGGGTTCACCCTGCTGTCCTCGACCACGCAGGACCTGACCAAAGTGTGGGGGATGGGCCTGAACAAGGACTCCCAGCTGGGGTTCCAGCGCTCGCAGCGCGACCGCCGTGAGTCTTCCTGCTCCCTCCTGCTGACCGTTCGTCCGTTCTCCGCTGGCACCGCAGGTCCCTGCTCAAGAGTGGGGATAGCAGAGTATAGCATAGCATAGCATAACATAGCATAGCATAGCATAACATAGCATAGCAGAGCATAGAATAGCAGAGCATAACATTACATAGCATAGCAGAGCATAGCATAACATAACATGGCATAGCAGAGCATATAATAGCAGAGCATAACATAGCATAGCATAACAGAGCATAACATGGCATAGCAGAGCATAGAATAGCAGAGCATAACATAGCAGAGCATAACATAGCATAACATAGCATAGCAGAGCATAACATAGCATAGCATAGAATAGCATAGCATAGCATAGCATAGCATAGCATAACATAGCATAACATAGCAGAGCATAACATAGCATAGCATAACATAATATAGCATAAAATAACAACTTAGCATTACATAGCATAGCATAATGTAACATAACATAGCTTACCATAACATAACATGACATGACATGACTTAGCATAGCATAATATGACATAGCTTAACGTAACGTAACATAGCATAGCATGACATAACATAACATAACATGACATAATGACAAGAACTGGCCATTCAGTCCAAAAATGCTAGCCATTTTCCGACCACTGAAGTCTACCTTGTGCTCGGGTTACCTACAAACTAGATGGTATCTAGCACCTTATAAAGCCTGGCCTTGAAAGCCTCCAGAGTTTCTGCCTCTACTCCATGACCTGGCAGGCTGTTTCGCACAGTGACCACTCTCTGTGTGAAAAAATGCTTCCTAATGTCTGTGTGGAATTTACGTTTTGCTAATTTCCATTTATGTCCCCTCATTCTACTGACAGAACTCAACCTGAAGAATCTCTTGTAGTTCACTTTGCTAATCCCCTTTATGAATTTAAACGCCCCATAAAAGCATTTTAAAAGCAGAGATATTTCAGATATTAGGCTGACTGTCTTAGCTTACATTACGCCCATTTGGCAGACACTCTTATCCAGAGAGACTTAAAATTAGAAGACAAGTGCATTAATTTGGTTAAGAGCAACAGTAACACTATAGGTGGGAGGCAAATACTCAGAGACCACAAATGTGGAAACCTAGGATTGACTGTAAACTTGTAAAGACTGAAACTACAAGACGGTTACGTAAAAGCAACTTAGCAAAATAACAAGATTACAATGCAAAAAATATCAATAGCAAATAATGTAACAACAAAAAGAAGTGCAGTCAATAGAGGTGCAAATGATTGTGCCTGCAGTTTCCAAGCTGCTGGCAGCATAAGTGCTAGAGAGGGCCAGGGAGGACCCTGTCTAATATGCAGCACAGTCAAGAGGCAAAACCACACAAAAAGTTCTCTCTCTCTCTCTCCCTCTCCCCCATCTTTCCCTACCTCACCTTCCTTCTATTTCTTTCTCTGTATCCCTTTCCTGCTCTCTCTCCCATTTCTCCTCTCTTTCTCCCTCTCTCCCTCTCTCCTCCTCCTCCTCCTCCTACCCCTACCCCCATCCTCAGAAAAGAGTTATGACTACGTGCTGGAGCCGTCCCCAGTGTCCCTGCCCTTGGCTAGGCCGCAGGAGACTCGGGTGGTCCAGGTGGCCTGTGGGCGTGCCCATTCCCTGCTGCTCACTGACTCAGAGGGAGGTAAGTGGACGCGGGGGTGAGGCTGCAGCAGAGCAGTCAGGTGTTCACACTGGCCTGGCTAAAATTCATTCAGAACCGTGTCATAAAGCAGTCAATTTGGTCATCAGGTACTGGAAAACTCATGCACCATGCCACCGTACATTTTAAGATGTGCTAAAAAAAAACTAAAAAAAAACATCAAGTATGTGGTTTCAGCTAATCTTTAAAAAAAGACCACTCAATCTGACGGTCACTTTCAATAAATGTTTTTTCTATAGTGTCAGGATTTGTTTTTGATTACTTTTGTGATATAATATGCCTTTGTATCTTAGTAAGCAAAGTGTTCTTTCCTTGCTAAGGCCCATTCATTGCTTGTGTCCTTTCGCAGTGTTCAGTCTGGGGAACAATGCTTATGGACAGTGTGGGAGGAAAATTGTGGAGGATGAAATATACAGGTACACATCACCTATACCATAACTATACAGGTACATCTCACCTATTCCATAAATATACAGGTTCATCTCACCTATTGTATAAATATACAGGTACATCTCTCCTATACCATATATATACAGGTACATTTCACCTATATCATAAATATACGGGTACATCTTTCCTATATCATACATATACAGGTACATCTCACCTATTCCATATCTGTACAGGTACATCTCACCTGTGCTATAAATGTTCAGGTGCATCTCACTTATGCTATAAATACACAGGTACGTCTCACCTATACCATAAATATACTGGTACATCTTACTCATGCTATAAATGTACAGGTGTGCAGATCTCACCTGTACCATTTTGGGCTGTGTTGTCAGATGTGACATGCAGGTAATGCTTTAATGATGTTCTGTTTAAATATTGAAAAATACATAAATATATAGAGTAATGAGCCAAAGGTGCTTTGAGGTGTTAGATGGGAGGTAAATAACTAGAGCAAACTCCTTCGTAGAAATTTTGGACTTTTTCTGTCCTTTGAAGGTGCGGTTGTAAATGGATGGCTGTTTTCAAAAAAGCATTACCTTGCTGGCTACAGATAGCGCTACAATATTTCAGCAGCGAAGAGCTCGTTGTGCGTGGTCGTTGTCCCTGACGTCTCTGTGCCGTTGGTATGGGGGAAGCTTAATCAGGCCCACCCCTCTGACTGAAATAGCCCACCGAAGTGACCTTCCTGCGGTGATGAAGCCGTCCGCGTGTGTAATTGATTGATGGCCGCTGTCTTCGCCCTGTCTCTCTCTCTCGCTTGACAGCGGCAGCCACGTCGTTCACAAGATCGAGGGCTTCGACAGCCGAGTCGTTCAGGTGAGCCCGGTCTGGTCCGTGTTCCTCGCACCCCCCCGACGCGGTGTCCAAAAGCAGACCGTCCCGTTCTCACACCCTCCAATGCTAATTTGAGCGAAACTGCACTTAAAATCCACACTTAAATTCATCAGTGTATTGATAAAGTAATGCGCTGTATGCGGAACATTGGGGAGCCGGAGCAGAAAGCAGCCTTCCTCGTTTATGTAACGTAATGAAGATGGGTCCCGTGTCTGGAGGTAATGGTGCTTAGTGCTCGTTACGACGTGAACACGCTCGGCGCTCGTAAACGTATTTATTCTTTATTAAATCTAGATTACAGCTGAGAATTGATGCGATGTCTTAGCGTTCCGTCTGTTAGATTGCCCCGAGAAGCTTATTGTGCAAGAGGGCGCAGTTTAGTTTAATCTCCCAGGCGCCCCCCTCGAATTAGCGCTCGCATTTGTCTCCCCGATTGGCTGGTGAGGACATAAAGTACCCAGAACACGCGGGAGCCACCTCACGCTGTAGAGCAGAGGTAGGGAGCGAGGGCCAAATAAATCTCTTTATGGTTTTCATTCCAACTTCTAGCCTTAATTACTTGGTGAGCCCCTTACATTTATGCCATCTGACATTTTAACTACATTTCTTGATAAGAGCATGAATGACAGCTAAAGACAATCCCTGTTTGAAACGTTTTGCTGTGATTTAATTGGCGAGTAAACCTGTGTTGGTGTGTATAGCCTGTTAGCTCATTTAGCCAGTGGAAACAAAGAGCTGCACACACACACACCGGCCCCCCAAGGCCAGAATTGACACAGTGACACAGCGATGCAATGGCTTCCTCCTGCCTGCAGGTGGCGTGCGGGCAAGATCACAGTCTGTTCCTGACCGAGACGGGCAAGGTGTACGCCTGTGGGTGGGGGGCGGACGGTCAAACAGGTCAGTGTTCCCCCCCCCCGGCCCCCGCAACTAGTACACATCTCCCTAAATCCCCTTTTCACTGCTCTGCAAAACAACAGTGTTCTCACACCCATGGTGGGAAGAGGACCTCTGGCTCTTTATGCAAAGATGCCAGGGAAACAGCCCACGAGCTGGAATAAATTTAAATGCCTGATGCGTGTCAGTGATTTGTAGTGCTTTCATTTTGCTTGTGTGTGCGTGTGATTGTGTAAGCGGCTTGTGGCGGCACAAATTGGTGAAACTGTTAGTCGATTACATGGTAGAGAAAGGAGAGATTAACCTGACGCCTAGCATACACTCAGACGCACACACGCACACTCACGCACACACACACACACATGCACACTCACGCACACACACACACACTCACGCACACACACACATGCACACTCACGCTCACGCACACACACACACACACACTCTCACGCACACACACACACACACACGTCATACGTGCAACCATTACTTACTTAACACACTGCACCATCATCACACCCTGTCATATGCTGGGGCAAGCGCAGTCAGGGTGTTTCAGTGACCTCAGGTCACGAGACTGCAGCCTCCCGCAGCGCCCGTCGGCTGGGGGAACTGCGAGTCAGTTGTGTCATGCTGTACTGAACCACAGCTGGCCGTGTCGAGGGGGTTTCGGCTGGTGGAAATGCCATAACTTCCAGCTGGTGAACTAAACAACCAGAAGGCTTCAGGTGGAGTGGGTTCTGTGGCAATGCTAACTCTCCTGTTACAAAACTAAGGTCCAGGCTGGTTGTTTTGGCTAATGTTAAATGTTTCAAGAAAATGGAGTGCAGGCTGTGTTGGAAAATTGTTACCGGAAAATTGGTGCTGTGATTGCGAGCATTAGTGTCGAGATTTCGGTTGACTCAGAGGATTTGGAGTTTTTTGTCGCATTCCTGAGAGATTCGTTTCCCCCGCCGTCCTCTCTCCACAGATCAGCTCTCCGCGCCTCCTCCCCCTGAAGGGCGTGGGGAGGGTGCAGCAGGCGGCCTGTGGGGGGACACAGGTGGCCGTTTTGAATGGTAAGGCCGGCTATCCGTCCTGCTCTTCAGTACACAGTGGGGTTAAATGGAGGTGGGGGCTGTTCAACGATCGTCTTGATGAAGGGATAAGAAAAGAGACGTGGTTCGGTTTTGGTCTACTGTTGTTCAGGATAGGCATTCCTGAACGAAGGTCTTGGAAACTCCTGGGTTCTCTGAAGGACCCCCAGGGGGGTCCTCAGCAAAATGGACACTTCCAGAATGTTCAATAGCTGCTGAATTGCTGCTTGTAGAGAGTCCTGGATAAAGGTGTCAAAAATGGGGGTTGGGGTCCTCCAGTAACATGCTTGCTTTAGGAGGCCTTGGAGCTCCTGCTGTAGAGGATGGAGTGTAACATGGTGATGTCACAGAAGTCTGTTCTAATGAACTGAAAAATCCCTTATCCATACCAGACTGCTCCCGCACACCATACTGTTGTGTCTTTGTATGTTTCACACCAATGTATCTCGTAGCACACAAGCAGAGCTGCTAGAAGTTATGAGTTGCTGGACTGACGAGGGTCTTTGTTCATTTTTGGCGCTTTGTCTTTGCAGACAAAGGGGAAGTGTTCGTCTGGGGCTACGGCATCCTGGGAAAAGGGCCTGACCTATCGGAGTCCAGGACGCCCGAAATGATTCCGCCCTCGCTTTTCGGGAAGTCGGAGTTTAACCCCGCGGTGACCGTCACTCGGATCCACTGCGGCCTCACGCACTTCGCGGCTATCACAGGTATGAGAGTCACGCCCGGGCTGTTCGGCTATCACAGGTATAAGAGTCACGCCCGGGCTGTTCGGCTATCACAGGTATAAGAGTCACGCCCGGGCTGTTGGGCTATCACAGGTATAAGAGTCACGCCCGGGCTGTTGGGCTATCACAGGTATAAGAGTCACGCCCGGGCTGTTGGGCTATCACAGGTATAAGAGTCACGCACTTCGCGGCTATCACAGGTATAAGAGTCACGCTCGGGCTGTTCGGCTATCACAGGTATAAGAGTCACGCCCGGGCTGTTCGGCTATCACAGGTATAAGAGTCACGCCCGGGCTGTTGGGCTATCACAGGTATAAGAGTCACGCCCGGGCTGTTCCGCTATCACAGGTATAAGAGTCACGCCCGGGCTGTTCGGCTATCACAGGTATAAGAGTCACGCCCGGCTGTTCGGCTATCACAGGTATGAGAGTCACGCCCGGCTGTTCGGCTATCACAGGTATGAGAGTCACGCCCGGCTGTTCGGCTATCACAGGTATAAGAGTCACGCCCGGGCTGTTGGGCTATCACTGGTATAAGAGTCACGCCCGGGCTGTTCGGCTATCACAGGTATAAGAGTCACGCCCGGGCTGTTCGGCTATCACAGGTATAAGAGTCACGCCCGGGCTGTTCGGCTATCACAGGTATAAGAGTCACGCTCGGGCTGTTGGGCTATCACAGGTATGAGAGTCACGCCCGGGCTGTTGGGCTATCACAGGTATAAGAGTCACGCCCGGGCTGTTCGGCTATCACAGGTATGAGAGTCACGCCCGGGCTGTTCGGCTATCACAGGTATAAGAGTCACGCCCGGGCTGTTCGGCTATCACAGGTATAAGAGTCACGCCCGGGCTGTTCGGCTATCACAGGTATAAGAGTCACGCCCGGGCTGTTCGGCTATCACAGGTATAAGAGTCACGCTCGGGCTGTTCGGCTATCACAGGTATAAGAGTCACGCCCGGGCTGTTCGGCTATCACAGGTATGAGAGTCACGCCCGGGCTGTTCGGCTATCACAGGTATGAGAGTCACGCCCGGGCTGTTCGGCTATCACAGGTATAAGAGTCACGCCCGGGCTGTTCGGCTATCACAGGTATAAGAGTCACGCCCGGGCTGTTCGGCTATCACAGGTATAAGAGTCACGCCCGGGCTGTTCGGCTATCACAGGTATAAGAGTCACGCCCGGCTGTTCGGCTATCACAGGTATAAGAGTCACGCCCGGGCTGTTCGGCTATCACAGGTATAAGAGTCACGCCCGGGCTGTTCGGCTATCACAGGTATAAGAGTCACGCCCGGGCTGTTCGGCTATCACAGGTATAAGAGTCACGCCCGGGCTGTTCGGCTATCACAGGTATAAGAGTCACGCCCAGGCTGTTCGGCTATCACAGGTATAAGAGTCACGCCCGGGCTGTTCGGCTATCACAGGTATAGAGTCACGCCCGGGCTGTTCGGCTATCACAGGTATAAGAGTCACGCCCGGCTGTTCGGCTATCACAGGTATAAGAGTCACGCCCGGGCTGTTCGGCTATCACAGGTATAAGAGTCACGCTCGGGCTGTTCGGCTATCACAGGTATAAGAGTCACGCCCGGGCTGTTCAGCTATCACAGGTATAAGAGTCACGCTCGGGCTGTTCAGCTATCACAGGTATAAGAGTCACGCCCGGGCTGTTCGGCTATCACAGGTATAAGAGTCACCCTCGGGCTGTTCTGTGAGGGGCTACTGCATGTGACCGTCTCTTCAGGACATCTTTGAATGTTCAAAACTTGGTCTCCCAACAAAATGAGAGCATTTGCCTGTGAAATGCTGTACAAATAACCTGACACATTATCAGAGAGAGCACCTGCCAATAGTTCTAAAGCCGTCATGTGTAAGTTAAGGGATAGTACTGCAGCCATCTTGTGTTAGTTAAGGGAGAGTAATATTCACTTTGTGGTCAGAGCATAATGTAGCCCACTTTGTCCTTTGTTCCAGACGTTATGAAGTATAGTTCAGGCTGCCATATACTCCCAGCAGCTGCAGGCCCTTGTTCTGTAGTTGTTCCAATGACTTTCGGTATGCACTTATTGTGCATCGCTTTGGATAAAAGCATCTGCCAAATAAATGTAAAAAAAAATAAAAATAATAATAATAATAAAATTTAAAAAAATTAAAAATAAATATATATAGGAGTGTGCATCAGGGAGGGGCCAGTCGTAACACCGGAGGTAACTGTGGCGGTAACGCGGTCCGATCCGTTGCAGACCGCGGGGAGCTCTTCGTCTGGGGGAAGAACCTGCGCGGCTGCCTGGGCATCGGGAAGCGGCAGGACCAGCACTTCCCCTGGCGGGTAAGAGACCGCCGGAAAAACACCGCGCACCGTCTGCGGAGCGGCCGCGGTCCGATCGCCCGGGACCCAATCAGCAGCCAGCTTTCTGCTAGCAGTTCAATTCAAGTGCACGTTCTCAAACTGATTTCCAATGGGAGTGTTAAGTATGCAGTGTCATTTAAGAGCTGGATGCTGCTTGCTGTTCAGAAATGCAGCGCTGACCGTACCGTTTAGGATCTTGGTAGGGCAAATGAAATTTGTGTTACCCGCGCACAGATACTCACAGAGGATCTTGTTAGAGTGAATGAAATTAGTGTTAACCGTGCAGAGAGGATCTTGTCCCGCTGTGGGGAAGGTGGTCTTTGGGGTCTTTGAGTGTCGCTGCGTTTCAGGTGACCGTGCCGGGCCAGGTGGTGGACGTGGCCTGCGGGGTGGATCACATGGTGGCGCTGGTCCGGTCGCTGATGTGAGCCGGTCGGCACGGAGCGGCTCCTGCCCCTCCTGCTTTCCCGCGTCGATCGGTGGGGGAAGCCCCGACGTCCATCCCGGCGCCCGCTGAAGGGCTTCAGCCTCGGGAGGAAGTGCACAACTTTTTAGCCCTCTGAGCCCGCCCAAATCCCAGAGCTCTACACCTTCTGGATGGACGCCTGGCTTTCTGGTCTAATCTTCAGCGGAATAAATGTACTGGAGTTGAAGACCATCTGAGGTTGGAATTTGAAAGGGTTTAATCCCGATATTTAGGTCCAGATTTGGAATCCCAAAAAATGTACTGTTCTGTTGGTGCCCTGCTTTTGCCACCTGCACTGGGAGCACAGCAGCAATTACACACTGCTAGCCTGACAGCGCTGTGTGGGAGAGCTAGCACTTATCAAATAAAGACCGACTGCAGCCGTTGACCTGTGAGTACCTGGGGAGCAGCTAGGGTGCATTTATGTGGAGGGAACCCAAAGACTGGCTTAACTTAGGCTTCACCCTGCAGGGTAGGGTGGGCTATCGTGTCTTACTGCTGTGAACTTGCAGAAACTCAGGCTCACACTAGCGATGACATCCAGGCTATAACCGATATCTCCACACCATTCTTCTGATGTAAATGTGTACAATGTGGATCCACGCTTTGAAGCCAATATTGCCTCCAATCCTTTTGCTCTCTCCTTGCATTCTGAACTCTACCTTCTGACCACTTCCGTAAGCGTGTAAAAAAAATTTGAAGTATGATCATCACGGAACCAGCTTGGTCGCAGTTTGAGTCAGTTTGGTGGGGAAGTTTGTATTCAGTACTAACACCCTGGAAAACCACAGCAGGCCTTGTGGGTAGAGTCGTTTGTGTGTGCTTGTGCAGACAGTTCGACTCACCGTACACACTCGACTGCACCCAACTCCTCGCTACCTGAAGGGAGCCAACCTTGTTATTTCTTTGAAAATAAAATGCATCGCAAAGTGATTTTGGATCCTTGCATTCTGTGATTCCAGAACGTCACAAGATGAGTGACCACAGTGCGGACTGTGCGGTGTGCCAGTTGTGCTCTTTCCAGATGAGGTCATTTAAAACCACTTGGCTCGTGGCTGGGTTGTAAGTTTTGCCCTCAGCGCTCCCAGGAGAGCCCCCGTTGTGTCACGGGGGGCCTGAACCCTCGGCCCGAGCGTTAAAGCGAGCGCTTTTCACTCCGCCGTCCTCGCCGAAGTCCGTCCGACCGACGGCGACGGGTTCCCGGGGCCCCGGCGTCTTCGCCCGGCCTCGTTTCTCAACCCCGCGTAAGCGGAGGAAACCGACGAGGTGTAAATAGCACGTTATTGACGGGGCCGTGAATCAGGGAAGGGTCCAAACTGAAATTGAAAATGCGATTTTGCGAGCGTTTCTCTGAGTGTGTGTGCGCACGATGGCTCACACAGGTGGCGGGGCACTGGGTGAGTCATCCCACCGCCGTTTCCCCTCCGGCTCACCGTCAGCCAATCGGCTGCAGAGGAGACGGCGAACGGCGAAAGGAGCGGCGACTGAAACAGACACGGAAGGACAGATTCGTTTATTACTTTATTTTTTTATTTATTTGCCACACATGAATTTCGTTTTTCGCTAGATTCGCTTCACTCTCTGAGAACACCTTCGCTTCACAATTTGCAGGGGATCAGAAGAAAAAAATAAAACGACAGTATAAAAACAGTACAATGCGTTTGTATACAGGTGGGGGTGGGGTGGGGTGGGGGGAAGGGTTGAAATAACACCAACTGTCTCCTACTCAAGCCTTTTTTATTTTTTTTTAAAACAAGTGGGTGGAGAAACATTAGCACGGATGGAGAACAGCGTGTAGGACATTAAGGGGTCGTCACGTGGACCGTACATTCATCGTATAGCAGCGGCGTTTGCTTCCTTCTGTCTCGGCTCAGAGCTCCGCTGACGCATCATACTTCGGTGCGCGGCGAATCGTCGGAGTGTGTCATTTGTTTTCGGCGTGGGGAAATATAGGGGGTTTACAGTAAAAGGCCGCGGCGCGAGAGAGTCGCTGACTGCTGCACACGAGAGGGGTCTGAAGAGGAGAGCGCCCATTGGCTGGAACCCGGCTGCACGCTCGTTGGAAAGTGCAGTTGCAAAGAACTGAGTCATAGGTAGTCATTTTTTTAAATGACGGACAGAGAATAAAATGACTGAGACCTATGCATTAATGTAACCCCCCCCCCCTCCTCCTCCTCCCTCCTCCCTCCCACTCAAAGGTTGCTCTCTTCTTCTTTATTTAGCTTTCATGTTGCAATCGCTGAGCAGCCTTTCCGTTACGTGGAAAAACACTACCTATGAGAGAGCTTGCGCAACATCCGTGACCAGGCAGATTTACTAAGGGAAGGTGATTCAACCTTTTGCTTTTAACACTTCATCTTAAAATTACTGTTGTCTGGATGATTTCTAGCAAATAACACCCTTATGCCCTTAACTCGGGAGGATAACCCAAGGGTGTGCCTTGGCTTCCAGCATCTTGTACAGATGACAATCAGGTGCATTAAGCTGAGCGTAATGACCAGCCCCGGGAGCAGTAATGAAATCTCCGATCGAGCAGCGTTTCGACAACACCATCTCGTCCGCCCACCTCTGCTCCCGGAACGTCACACGCCCGTCCGCTTCACGCCACTTCCAGATTGCACCTCGGCCATTCCTTAGCAACCACGCTTTAACAATGTCCTGTACTACCCGCCGGCCAAGCAGTACAACCCCTCCCCAGCCCCGGCCCTCCATTAAGCAAGGACCTGCGGGGGGACACATTATGTTCACACTTTGTGTTTTCAACACTGTAACAAGGTTCCTAACATCTCCCTTTCAGAAGTCCTCAATGGTACCACAGGAAGGCTGCTAAAGGTGGGGAATTTAAAAAAAAAAACTATTCTGAGATGTAAACATATGAGGTGTAGACCGTTAGGACATTGCAATGGGACTGAAGAACCACACGTTTCCCTGGCAATGTTCCTCAGAGTCAGCGAGTCACACCATTTGGTCGTTCCAGGTCTGGTTTTTCCAGATTGGGAGCCTCCGCTTCGGCTTTCACTGGCAGCACCACAAAATTCTGGTTTCTATTTTTAAGCCTGGTTTTTAAAGGGATAGATCACATTCTGGGTTTGTTTTTTGTTTTTTTAAATTATTATTTCAATTTTAGCTTGTATTTTCTGATTGGCTCAGACAGCTCTTATATGCCATAGGGATATTTTACATATATATATATATATATTATATACAACAGAAGTTCCTGACAAAGAAACCGGTTTTACAGTGGCTAGTGTCGTGGTATTTGGGGGGTTTGTAGTCGACAGCAAGAAAACGCTCCAAAGTAGCTTTTACAGTGTCATGTTTCCAGTATGTGCTTATGAAAACAATGGTTTAATAGCATTTAGTCATATTTATGTATTCACAATTATAATGCCAGGACTTCTTTCTTGGTTCTCAAGCAGTGAGACATCCTCATTCCCAAGGATACATGTGTTGATACTGGACGCAGCACCACGATTTCCAGCAGCAGTCTCAGGTTGCTTACGCCAAAGGAAAGGGTTCCAACCCAAAATAAACTAAACGTATACGTTTTCAAAGAATAATCAGGTAATATACACGTGAATAATCTCTGCCAAAAAATTGCTCTACAAGCTGCTTTGGAGTTGCTTGCAGTATATTTTCTTGCTTTAGACCACAAACCCCCGCATGTCCCAATACCAGCCATTGTAAAGCTGGCTGGTCCTCAGAAACATCTGTAAATATATAAAACAAAACTGTTTGGGCCAATTGAAAGCATACATTAATATGAAACTAATATTTTTAAAAACAACAGAAAGAAAACTATCCCTGGAAAAAGTCAGATTTTCTGTGGCTCCCTTTCGTGCTTGATTTTCTTGTTCTATTCCAGATATTTTCTATTAGAGTTCTGTCACATCTAACCATTTGACATGAAAAATTATTTCATGTTCTACATCAACTGCTACTCTTATTCTTTCTGCCGAGCATGTCAAAATATGGTCAGAAAAGTGTAAAAATCAATTTTCCTCCTGGCCACAAATTAATTCACTGGAGCAAAGTGAGCTGGTTTAAGCTCTGGATACATTTTGGAGGTTTATGGGGCAATCTTTATATACTTAAAGACCTGTTTAAACTATCTGGGCACTCAAATAGCAAACGAGTATAGAAGAAAAAGCTAATGTTGCAGGAGTGGTCCGATGCCCACTCGAGCCTGCAGTGTGCTCTCAACGGCGGTGATACGGTTCTGATCTCTTCTCAAAAGGGTTTTAAAATTCACAGGGAAGACACCGGTGGGGCACTCTTTTTGTTTGGTACTAGAGCAACAATCTGAAATGAGCTGGTTTTATCATTGAAAAGGGTATTCAAAGCAAAAATGTTATATTCTGAATTGCGATTTCTAGCCACATAAAACATACGTTTTTCACACAGAAAAAGCCCATTGCTAGACCACACTCGCGTCTGTGGAACGCTTTTGTAAATTAAAACCACATACCCGCCAAATCGATGGAACAAGACAACATGAGGAGCATGAGAGGGGCAGGCTTCTTAGAGCAACAGTCAGGGAGGGAAACAAAACGACACAGCGAAGGCCGGTTTCTGTAACATGGCCTAAATCGGTTTAATTTCACAGGTCCTGAGGTACGAGAAGCCAAGACGCAGTTAGTTTGACAAAAAAAAATAAAAATAAAAAAGCCTTCAACACGAACAGATCGTTATGGGCATCGCTGTGAACGACCTTCACTGCTCACTTAGAACGCAGAGAACCTCTTCGCTGAATGTGCAAACAAGTGTGACCAGGACAACCACACGAGATCGGAGGGGACCCCAGGTAAGAGAAGAGTGGGTGGTGGAGATGGAGCAGGGGGCAGGGTAGGGGTGAAAGGGTGTCCCCCCAACCAAAAACATCACAACCTCCGAAAAATGTTTTTCTTTTTTAATCCTCTGCATCATAAAAGTCACACTTTTTTTTTTTTTTTTTAGTTAACACTGATAAATACAAGCTTTCTGCAGCCAAAAGAACAACAAGAAGATGAAAGCCTTCGGTCGGTGCAGAAAAAAAAACAATAACAGCACCCATTATTAAAGACCAACTAAAGTTTCCGCATCTTTAACAACATCCTTCCTTCCAGGACACAGATCACAGCCAGCTTTCTTAATAGGCGGTCTAGAGGCTAGACATTTCATAAAGTGCGAACCGGGGGCTGGGGGATGGGGGGGGGGTTTCAAGGCCTAGGACTGATGCCAGTCTTGCAGGACAGGCCCAATTTTCAAAATGGAACCTTCAACTGCACCTCACATTCACGACGGCACGAACAAAACACTGTACGCTGGCCACACACTCCTCCTTCCATTTTAAGATAGCTAGCTTTCACAATTTCATATTACTCGGGGGGGAAGGGCCGCTAAGAATTAGGGTGCGGTGTGGTGTCGCTTCTCTTCGTTTGACACACAAAGCTTCCTCCGACTGAAACGAGGAAAAGGACGACTAAAGGAAGCCGCTCAAATTCTCTCGAGGAACAATCGAAGACGCGTGAACTGCAGTCCAAATTTGTGTAATGGCACCGGCGACTAGGTTCATATGCACACAATATTTCAGTTATTACCATTATTCTGAATAAGACAATATTCCGAATAAGCCGTTTACACGGCTATTAAATTAATCTTGTTTAACTATTGTCATTTACACGCAGCCGAGTCCAATTAAATGTTAAATGGCCACGTGACGTTGCGTCCCTCACGCTCCTTATTAGCCCTTCAAAGTTTTACACGGCATTACAGGCATTTAGCAGATGCTCGCAAACTAGAGTGACTAGCATCATGGCATTTGCACTGCATCCATTCATACAGCTGGATAAATACTGAAGCAGTGCAGGTTAAGCACCTTGCTCAAGAGTCATAACGGCAGGGTCCCACCCGGGAATTCGAACCCGTCACCTTTAGGTTACAAGGCCAATTCCTTACCCATTATACCACAAACGTTTAAAAAGGTGGGATAATTTCTCTCTCCGTCCTAAAACGTCGTCTTTTTTGCCCCCAGGGCCTCCTATCCTTGCGGCCTGCAAACTGCCAGCTATCTGGCTCGTATTAAAATGCAACGGGTAGCCTAGTAATGGCGGTGCCGACCGTAAACAACAGCTTCGGCGCGTATGTGCTGCAAGCTGTCATGAAAATCCCGACTGAGGTGGATATTCCGAACAAGCTGTATACCGGAATAACACCGGAATATTCCATGTCTCAATCGGACTATGCCGTATTCGGAGTAAGGCCTTAATCAGGGCATTTAATCAGAATGTTCTGTTTACTTGACCCGTATCATATACGGGATAGTGTCTTATTCAGAATATTGGAATAGGAGTGTGCATGTAAATGTACCCACCGAAGCGGTACGGTCTGGCTTTTCCCAGGGAGTATGCAGTCCACTGGTGCGAGTCGTTATTAAATCAACCAAAAGAAACACTGGGTAAGAACTGTAAGTCTCGCTTTTAAGTCAGTTTCCTCACTGAAAAGGTCTACCAATTTCTTTTAAACAACTCGTTCCCCAGTAAATTCAACCCCAGCCGGTCAAATAAAACAACTGAATGCAAACTGGTTCCTTGTCTTGACTAACGAAAATAACAACCTTTTCTTTACACCTTTTTTTAAACCTTGTCATTAATTAGAAATAAAACAAATGTGCTACATTTCTACATACTGAATATTTTAAATCAGCTCTATTTCATTCCTAGCTTGAAATGACTATAGATTTGATATTACTGAAACAGAGTGGATATTATCGTCGAAAAAAGAATACTTCTTCAGAGGTGCCAGTTTCGCACATTGGCAGTTAATCATCGTGAAACTAATCTATCAAACTACACAGTATAAACCTACGATGAAAGACAGCTTATTCAATAATGTGTGAAAGTCAAACCACACCACGCCATTGCACCACGTGGTCTGAAACCACAAACAGAGAAACTCAGTTCCGTCCCCTCCATTCGAGCCTAGGAGCACGGAGCCGTAAGCAAAGGCAATGGTTTAGGCCTAAAGTGTCATGGCACCAAGAAAAGAACAAAACAAAAAAAAACAAAACAAGGGGAACCTTTATGATCGTCCCAGGATGGATTCGCTGTGCGCACTCTCTTCCCTGGAATAAGGGGCGGGGCCAGTAACACATTTTGGTTGTTCAGAAAAAGAGTAGCGGAGAATTACAACTTGACGAGGAGAGAAAACCCCGGTCAGGAAAAATGAAAGCGACACATCTGTGGACGCAGGCGGACGAGGGCTTCTAATGCACCACGTTTTGGGGAGGGGGGGGGGGGGTGAGGAGGTGGATGAGGGCTTACGGTGACTCAGGGAGTTGGGATCAAAATAAAGGGCCAGACCTCATGAGACCTCGTTGCCATGGTGAAAAAGTGTGATGTGAGCAAAAAGAGGGACAGAGAGAGAACGAGCAATAGATAGATAAAGACAGACCTAGAGAGAGCATTAGGGGAAGGGGAAGGGGGAGGGTGAACACACTGCAGTCACTCTAGCTTTGGATCCCTGTAGAGGCAGGTTTGTTTGGGGTTGGGAGCAGATGGTAGAAAGTTTGGAGTGGAGAGGATGTTGTTGGCACAGTCTCTGAAAACAGGACTTGGAGGATCTGGGTTTTAATTTGCTCTTTATGGAGCAGAAATGGCCCCACCCACCCCCGTGTCCCCCTACTCAACCCATTCACCCCCCCACCCCCCACCCCCCCCTCCTTCAACCTTTATTAGCTTGCTCCCAAATCCACCCCCCCACAGCAGTCCACGGGTAAGCTCTTGGCACTTTAAGAGTTTGACATTATCGGTAGATAAATCAACGTGTCAGCAAGGACGTGAGACTCCCATCCCACATTCTTGCCCTTCACTGTCCTGTGCTCTCATTGGTCCTCAAGGCTCCAATCACACTCTGGATATTTTCTTCTGGGACCTATGAGAGACAAGCAGAGGGCACTTATCAGCAGAAGAGAAAGGGGGAAAGGGGTGGGGGTGTAGGGGAGGGGAGATGACGGCCATAATTCTCATGAACTGGACTGGAAAGCTGTGCAATGAGAGAAGATTAACTGGTTGAGAAGCTGAAATTACAGGGGAAAGCAGAGCTTTGATTGATAAACCCACAACACCCCCCGACATCCCCTAAAACAGCACAGAGCCCCTACACAGTAAGACGCATCTTCAACCAAACACGGACATGCAAAAGTTACTGAAACACAAACAACGAATTCAACATTTTAACACCTTAACATTTTCAAGCCTGAGGGACGAAAAAAAAAAATGTCTGATTAATAGCGCTCTAGACATGCATTCTGAGGTACGGTTTTCCCAATTTGACTAATGTGCGAATCCTCCGAAGGGGGATCTTAATGAATGAGACTCATAAAGAGTCATAAATCACTGACACTGACATCAAAAGCAGCGGCTCTCTGAGATTAGCGCTAATGGGAGAACTGTCAGCCCATGTTTCACGGGGAGAAAATGGCCGCTTTTGACAACCGGGAAGCGAAAACTGGTCAGATTGGCTGGGATAAATCACAAGGGACAGCTTCATGAATGTCCCATCCGCGCCACAAGCATTGTACTCCACGATCGATGCTCATCCGGACCCCTCGTTTATATCATCTGCACTGACACTCCTGGGCAGTTGGTGGAGTTCTTGCAATGGTACAATGGCCCTGTGCATCATCAGCAAGGCACTGTGACATCACTCACCAGGGCGTGGTCAAACTTGAAGGTACTGATGTAATACGCTGGAATGTCAGCAGTGGCGAGAGGTTCCGATATCTGAGCCACAATACCACACTCATCTGAGAGGGAGGGAGGGAGGGAGAGAGAGAGAGAGAGGGGGAGGGAGAGAGAGAAGGGAAGTAGAAAAATCAATCAATTTCTTCACATTTACAGTACCTGTAATGCCACTTGCTGAGGGAGAAGAATTTTTACGTTCATGTGAACAGTAAAAAGTAAAGCTGACTTCTGAACAGACTTCTGAAAGTAAAATGTTTAAATTTTAAACAGTCAGGTCTGTCATCGTGCAGATAAACGTCACAGCTGGTTCAGCCTCCTAATCTCAGGTTGCAGGTAATAGCCCTGCTTCTCCATGTGCGGACTGCACAGGGTGGCCTTTGTTTCCCTGAAAACACCACGCAGAACCCTGTGTGTGTGTGTGTGTGTGTGTGTGTGTGTGTGTGTGTACGGGTGTGTGCCCACGCGGACATTAATGGAAATTAGCAAAAGGTAAATTCCGCACAGATGTTAACAAGTATTTTTTCACACAGAGAGTAGTCGCTGTGTGGAAAAGCTTTCCAGGTCATGTCGTAGAGACAGAAACTCTGGGGATTTTCAAGACCAGGCTAGACACGGTGCTAAATACTACGTAGTTTGTGGGTAAACGGTGAGAACTAGGTACACTTTAGTGGTAGGAATATGGCAAGCATTGCTGGGCTCAATGGCCAGTTCTTGTCATTATGTTATGTTATGCATGCATATGTGTGTGTGTGTGTGTGCGTGTCTGTGTGTGTCTCTGTGTGTGTCCATGTGTGAGTGTGTGCCTGCGTGTGAGTGTGCCGGTGCGTGTGTGTGCGCGCGTGTGTGTGTGTGTGCGCGCAACTGCTGGGTCAAAAGAACACTGAGAAAGAACTCTGCGCACGCTCGCTCTCTCTCACCGAATCCCAGCGGCTGCCCCCCGATGCGAACCATCTTCCACAGCTCCCCCGAAGCGCTGGTGAACAGCACGTTGTTGGGGAACCTGGGGTGGCACAAACAGCAAAGGCGCCATACAAACTTAAGCTAATGCCACCGTCAATTATGTTACTCCACCTGCAAGCAGCTACTTTCTAAAGACCATCTGTCTTCCATAGGGGATTGTTAAGTGATGCCTGGTTTCTATGGTATTGCTCCATCCTCTCAGGCACAGCCCACTCTGAACTGTGTAGCATGATTTTACTAAGTGCACTGACACCACTTGTATCTTGGGACATTTACAGTCCTAGCTGCCTGTGTAGAAGACTGTTAAGACTATTAATCAAACAACCACTTAGCATGAGATACTGCTGACCCATATAAAAGACCGCATCTATCAGGCATAAATTGTAGGAGTCATCCACTCATTCACTGAGAGGCCATGAATACCCATTTCAGAGTGAGAATCTCCAGCAAATCCCCTGGAGCCAGAGAACTCCCCCTCCAACGCCCCCCCCCCCCCCCCCACCGAAGAAATAAGACCGACCCACCTTCGGGTGGTCTGCTCATCCATGACCAGAGAGATGTAGCCCTCAATCAGGGAGAAGGAGAAGAAACGGATGAGTTCAGAGTCCTCGCTGGCGCCCCCTGGCTCCTTCACCCTGTAACAGCAAACAGTGATGTCACAGCCTAGCCGCAGCCCAGAACCAGTTTCAGCACCAAGTACCCTCAGCTTACCCCTGTTCAGTCAGGGTCTTTACGGCAGGACTTGTGAGGGTCAACCAAACAATTGTGGACCACCCACAACTCAATAACCCCTGCCCCCCCAATCATTTCCTCCTCCCCCTTCCTTCCAGCCGAATCACTCTGCGTTAAAACTCCAAAGTCCCAGTTCTGAAGTTACAAGTGACAGTTCCACGTCTCCTGTTTTTTTTATTTCTGTGCAGAGACGAAGGACTCTCCGAACTGAGAGGAGGTGCCTGACGGGGTCCGGCTCACCCGCTGGAATAGAACATGACGTCCATGAGGAGGGTGGCCACGGAGGGCAGGGTGTCGGGGTCCAGGCTGGTCACGCAGAACATGTTGCTGGGACTGGAGAGCGGGTGAATGATGGGGCGCTGGACTGGAAGCACAGAGGATTTCGCGTTACCACCTGACCGGTGAAGTGGCCCGGGATTGGCCGGTAGACAAGGCGAGAGGTGCACTGGAGCGTAAATACATTTTTCAGCTAAGACGACGGAAGAGGAATCACAGAGATGCTGTATAATTGATCCATTTACTATTACCGTCATCAAAGAAAAAATTACCATTGGTGCCCAACGTCTCAAAATGGGTGACCTTCCTGACGCAAGTGTAATCATCAGCACAAAATGGAGGCGATAAGCAGGAGGCGGTGATGCCAAATCAATAAATAGTACTCCCCTCTGAAATGTGCAATGTAAAATGCAATGTCTTATGAAATATGCGGCCTACGGTTTACTTTTCAAAAACATCAGGGCTGGTGACAGTTCACCTGGAGGTCGGAATGATGGATAGGTGACAGGCACCGCTCTCCGATTGGCCGCATATCAATCTGAAGTTTCAGGGCCTTAGTTCTACGGATGAGCCTTGACAGGGCGTGCTATATTAATGCAGAGCAGCACACATCTCCAGCCCACAGCCCTGGTGCACCTTTCTATCAGCACAAGTTTTCTTCCCAATGAATTAAAATTCCTGTACCGCAGCACCTTGAAATGGAGAAATACTCGATACTAAACGGGTATTGTAAACTGACAACGGTATCCTAAGTGCGAACAAATCCGCTGACCAGCAGCCAACACTCTTAAAAAAAGGACATTTGGGGCGGTCGGCAGCCATTTTGTGCCGTGGAGGTCTGAACCTACCCATTTTTGGCTTGACGAAACCGTTGGTGACTCCCAGGCTGTTGGCCGCGACCGTTTCTCCGTTGACCACCCGCAGGAGGGTGAACTCGGAGGAGAGTGTGTGCATGACCATGGGCAGGTCCCTCTCTCGAACCTGTGGACACACGCCAGCACTGTGAGGCACACTGGAAGTCAGGGCAAGTTCTCTGCAGCACTTTCTGCGTTTGGGGAACCTAGCAACGGCAATAATCACCAGGCAGTACTGGTGACTGCATCGACAAACGCGCCTTTCCAGCATGGCCGGGTGGGGGGAGGGGCGTGTGTGTGTGGAGGGGGGTGTATCAGCTAAAAAAAAGGTTTAACCCCCTTTTATGTTTTTTACAGTGTGATACATCAGCACCTCTACAACGCTGATGAATTATATTTCGCATCTCGCTCGGGGAACGCACAATGTAAAATTTCTGCAATTTAATTCGCCTTCGTGTCCAGCCGAACAACTTTGCTATTCAAATGAAGCCTGAGACCGACGCCTACAAAGTATCTACATTTAAATTCCACATACCCTGCTTGCATTCGGAGGTGCAACCCGCTACCATGCTTTTGATAGCATTTCAAATCGCCCGAGCTTCAACAGAAAGAAGATTACAAGCAGAAAATCCAGCCAATAGCGGATTTTGGTTACAGATGTGCGGATCAGAAGAGGAGCGCGGCCGACGACGACAGTGAAACGCGATCGAGGTTTTGGGGGCAGCGAGATGCAAACGAACACTTTTGCATGTACGAATTAAGAAAATTTTGTTCCGGAATGTTCTTTCTTCCCTCTCTCCTGGATCACAACAGGGGTCCTACCGCAGTGAAACCGCCCGAAGGTCCCGTCTATGGCATAAAACACAGTCCGCGCTCGCAACTGGTGCCCTCTGTTGAATTTCACAATCAAGGTAGTTTTAAACTTCATGCCTGATTTTTCTAGCAGTGCAATGTGCCATATTTTACTGTCAGGAAAGGAAAGCCTTTGCATATCTGGCACAGGCTGGAAAGCGCTCACTTATAAACAAGATGCGAGATGTCAGCATATTTTACAATTTTTGGAAAGAAAAAGCCAGGGGAAAAAAAAACCCTTTGGTACACAGAACAATTTTCAGAGCTTGATTCTTACCATCGGGTGTGCTAGAGGCAGTAAATGGAAATGGGTCCTTTAATTGCAAGTTAAAAATGCATTTATTTGCATTGCAAACGGCAACTTCGGAAATATGAGATGGCACAGACACTACCTCCAAACGGCTTCAGAAAAGTACTCTCTGAAATACTACAAGGATCAGACCTTTGCATATGGCAACGGCCCAAAGCTTTCCGGCCTGTTCAACAAAAGGTAAGTCAAAGTATTTTAGTGGGGAACCTATACTTTAAAAATGAACGCATAATTATATACATTTTAAATACTAAATATTGAGAAAAGAAACTTACTAATCAATTAAAATCTTAAATCAAAATGTAACAAAAAAAGATCATCAGATCCAGAGGCAATTCAGTTGTCTGACACGCTGTAAAACCCAGCCAAAAGAATATGTCAAATGCGATGAATGAAATCAGTTTAGGATCCTTCCTTTCCAGGCTCAGGGACTTAAGCCGGCTCTGGTGTTGAATTAATACCCTCTGCGGGATGTTTTGGTCGGAACTTTTCAGAGAAACAAAAATAATCTTCCGTCTCCTCAAACGGAATCTCGCTCGAGTTGTAATAACATCGGGAACAAAAGGCACGGACCTCAGCGAGTCGCGACCCGCACACTCCGTCGAGCCCGTTGAGTTAGATGCGAGTGTTATTCAAGGCAGCGTTCAGCATTCAGGACAGGCCCGACACCTTTACATAACGCGAACGGTAATCACACTGAAAAGCATCTGCCTCTCTCTCCGCTGACCCAGGCCAGACCCTCGCGTGCAGCCGGCTCACCGTGCGGCAGGTCATTCTCCCCCCCCTGCTGCCGTAGCTTCCCTGGCCGGGAACAGCTGGCACGGAATACGGTCGCGGCCCCGGAATGTTGCAGAGAATTCCGAGCTGATCCAAAGCTGATCCTCCTTACGTAACACGGCCAGATTACCATCGGCTTCACATTTTTCTTTTCTTTTTTTTTTTTTCATAAACAAGCTCCGATTTTTTTCTCTTTTTTTTTTTTCCTAGCAGGCCTTGTTTCCTCCTGCAGCCGGGCAGTAGATCCGGCCCAGCGGCCCAAACCTCAGGATGGGGAAAATATTGGTTCGATTAAGCCACTGCTAGTAGTAAAAGTCATTATCATCCACACGGTAACGTTGCACAAAAAAATAAATAAATAAAACACGGCACAGATAAATTTCGAAATATGGAAATATATCTGGTCGCAGCTAGGCTGGGTGAACGGCACTGGGTTTGGAAAATAAGTGGGTTATGTGGAAAGTGCATACACTTGTGCTTTTCAGAAAATAAAAAAATAAGAAAGGGTAACAGTAACATCTGCAAAAACTAAACATGTTATGCTACCTTAACAAAAGCTAGCTTAGTTGATTGCTCATAAATAATGTAGCTATCTGAAACTAAAATACAGGCAGGAACAAGATATAGAAACAGCATGCTGTGAATAAATATCTGAACTTGCTGCAGCGAGGAACTGTTTATCAGATTCTGACAGATGAAATGGAATTATTAGCATAATGGGGTTTTAATTTTTTTTTTGTTTTTTTTTTGAGTGGTAACACTGAGCTCTGCAGTGGAGTACGCCTATAGCACAAGACTGCCAATTACTACTAAAGAGCAGCAGATGAAAAACAATTAGTCATCCACAAGCTCTCATAAATGTCCATTATATTTTCAGTACTGCACCATCCCACTGATCCACCAACATTCTTGAAATACTGTGCAAATTCAGATTCACAATCAATACGATCTTCTCCCAGCATCGCAGGACACATCTGTAAGCCACAATTCTGTGTTAAACTATAGCCGAGTGAAAGTAAACCATTGTTTGCCCATTGACCTCCACTCTCCCAGAATGATAAACCATGCACTGGTGTCAATGAGTAAAGATTGATCACAGCTATAGATCTACAGCCAGGGTTGTACCATTTGTCTAAACAGAGGAGAAAAAGATGTTAATTAAGGCATATATAATCACCACAAAGCAAGGGGATTCAATTTGAGTCGGGAAGGTTTAAATTGTACTCAGCTGATGTGTTATACTGTCCCATTAGATCAGGGGGTGTCCGATCCTGTTCCTGGAGATCTACAGTGCTGTAGGTTTTTATTTCAACCCTAACAAAGCCACACCTCATTCAACAGATAGAGACCTCGTTGAGCTGCTAATTAGTAGAGTCAGGCTTGCCAAATTAGGATTGAAATGAAAACCTACAGGACACAGTAGATCTCCAGGAACAGGATTGGGCGGCCCTGCATTAGATTACATTGCATGACGTTACATTCATAGATCATCTCAGCCACGCCTTAGACCAGAACATCCGACAGCATTTGGCATGTCATGATGTCACACACAAATGTACACAGTGTCCAACATGGCTGCAAATAAAACATGTACCTGCATGTCAGTGAATGTTACATGACAGGAAGACAAACATATCAAATATATGCAAACAGAACTCACTTTGTTACTTGGAAATGGCTGCCAGACAACTTTGGCCCCGGAAAAAAACACGTGACCCCGCCCTCCCCCCACCCCCCCAAGGAGAAGAACAGGAGAAGAACAGGTCTCACCAGTATGAAGTCAGTCTGGTAGGTGGACAGCATGAAGACGGAGATGTTGTGGTCCGCCAAAGGGGCGATCACCGACTTGGCGATCTTGGTGACGCCGATTGGCTGGGAGCTGGAGGAGCTCCCGCCCCCCGAGACCACGTTGAGCGCCAGCCACGTGGCCTCGGCCACGCTGAGATGCTCCGACTCGGGCAGCTCTGAAACACAAGGGGGGGGGGTTAGGGGGTGGAGCAGGATCACGGCAAGGTTCAGGGCAAAGGATTGGACTCTTTCCAAGCCATCACTGATTCAGCGAAGAACGAAAACATTTATATTGTCACTGAATAGAAACGTTTAGCATTGCCCCTCATATCTGTGATGCCCACTTGACATTCTGCACAGCCAATAAGGCTGAGGGTCTACAGGGAAAAGGCATCTGTAGAAACTGCAGAAAACCGCAAACAGGCATGACTTCTAACCACAATTTTTTAATTATTTATACCGGTGACACCAAAAAGGGGGAAAGTAACAAATGTCAGTTTACTGACATCTCTCAATCATACTTGAGCACAAACCTCCATGTTCTACAGCTACATCATCATTCAGGCTTCATGTTTTGTAGGAAGTTCAAATTTGGTTGAAAGGTAACATTTTTTACAGCAATCTCATGCAGATTTGTTAGGAGTGCATTTGCAAACACTGCACCCATGTTCACTGAAATGTATATGGCTTAATTTATTCCCAGGGAAATTAGGCCATAACCACAACATAACAGCATACCATAAATATCTGAACAAAGAAGCTATAGTTTATTCACCCTCCAGCAGTATGCGCTTTCAATGCGGCAAAGAAACAGAACCAATCAAAATTAAACTTCCTGTCTGTCCAGAATACCTGCACCTGTTTCGCAACACAGGGCTCCTAGTATCTATGGTGACCAATGAGCGTCACCCCAGCAACCAGTCTGTAATGACACGGATTCATTCACCCAACCACAAAACCTAACCGCTGACAGGCTGGCCTCTGTTAACCCATGATGGGAAGGCAAAGACCAGGTGGGCTGGTCTGCGGTCAATCATTGTCACCAGGGCCTTGAGTACATAGAGGAAAAGTATAACCTGCAGAGGAATATCAGCCACCCGTTGTGCTGTGCAGCGCGAAACTCTGAAGAGGGTTAGGCATTCCGGAACATTCCGGAATAAAGGGTAGGCACACGACCCTAAACCCACCTTTGAAGCCTTCTTCATCGACGATGATGGTGTAGTCCTCTGGGGTCTCCGTCAAACTGAAGAATTTACACCTGAGGAAGAGGAAGAGACCGGGGAGACTCAGCAAACGGGTCTGTGCGTACATGAGTAAGCTCGAGCATCATGGGAGTTGGTGTTTCTGAGCCACAGCTGGAAACCAAGGGGCGAGCAGAAATAAAACGGGCTGACCATTCTGTCAATCTCGACGGTGAGCTGACCATAATCAAACACCACACTCGGCCATTTTCCACACTCTCCAACCAGGTCATCCACCACTCCCCAGTTTCATCCTTACTGCCTTAGTCTCCTGCACTGCCTTCCACCACTCCAGAGGGCTGGACCATGACTGAGCACAAGGTATCCATTACATTACTTATTTACTTTATCCCGGGTGACATCCCGCGCTCACATTTAACCCACTTACACAGCTGAACGTTCACTAGAGCCATTCAGCGCAAGTGCTCAGCTTAGATGTGCAACCGTACTGCACACCAGCGACTTAAATCTTTAAATATTCTAAATGCAAGTCAAGCACCCTAACTACTACACCACATTGAGCCACATTACGCTTCACCTCGTTTTCAGAACGCCGGCAATCAAAGCAACGATTAAAAGGACATGCAACCACTCTACAGTCTTCTCAGCTCGACGTTAATAACACTGAACCTTCGTAAAACCGAGGCCACTCGACGCACCGCAAAACAACAGACCAAAACAACGGACCAAAACAACGGACCAAAACAACAGAGCAAAACAACGGACGATACCCCGAAAGGCTTGCTGCAGGGCCGCAGGAGGGACAAGGGTCCGCCGTTCTCCTGCGCAGTGCCCAGGTGAATTCTGGGACGCGACCCACAGGCCGACCGCACAAACTCCAGCGCGGGGGGCAACAGCGCAACCGCAGAAATGCGTTTTTTATTTTACCATTTCATGCCCCGCTTTCTGTCCGCATAAAAATATGACCCAAATGAACGCTCCAAGTTTGAGAGATGGAGCAGCAGCTGCTGACTTTTATGCCACCCATAAACCTGAACCTCCGGGGGGTTCTGGGAAAGGGGACTCCTGATTTACGGCTGTGCTCGTACAACCCCATATCCCTTTCATTTCTGGGGTACCTTGTAACTCGCTCATATCCGAAGGGCTAAAACTCCCATCTCATGCACCCCACAGTTCAACGTGTCATTTACTAATCGCCGTACGAACCCTAGCCAGGGACCTGGCAATGTATGCATTCATCGATTTTGTGTCGCTGAGATCGTCCTCACGACCAACGCTGCCAAACAACAGAATATTTCTTAATGGGATTCATTAGTTCCACTGTCTCGCTCACCATCACATAGACCTTTCCCTCCTATTCCCATCCATCGGAGAATCTTTGCGTCGCGCGGACTAAAAACTTTTTTTGGGGTTTTTTTACCGTGGCTTTAAATCAATGGCTCGGGTGAGCCCGACTCAAACACCGCTTTCCGCAGGACGCCCGAGTTACACTTCGGAAGGTCAGAACCGTCGAGCCCACCCCAAGCACTGCCAGCGCACGGTCACAGAACGGTTCGGTTTCAAGAGCGCTCGCGGGGCCGCTTCAGGAAAGAACTTGGCGTAACGGGGATGGGCCACCTGAGGGGGACGTGCCAGCTAAGATATCGCTCAGAGTCCCACAGGGTTGTTTGTGGAAGTATCTTCTGGTGCAAAAAACCCTGCATTCACCTTTGCCACCCCTACCTTTAATGAGTCGATGAGTGACTGGTCAGAAAATAAATTACTGGTATAAGATATGATTACATGTCCCATAAAGAGGTGAGGTTTATCACTGAGCTGTGACGCTTTTGCCCATCTTACAGCGCAGATGTGTGAGCCTGGGATGGTACACTAGCCAACATATGGCCAACAGTAATTCAGTGGAATAATCCACGATCACCTGTACAATGCAAATATTATCCCCGCAGCCCAGTAGTGACGGTATTGCGTTGACAAGCATAAATAAACTCACTGATACAGATCATAAACCATCCAAGCTCAAGCTGGCAATTGTGAAGACTACGTGAAGACTGTGAAGTGTACTGGGCCAACTGTTTGAGAAATGGGCTATATAAATACATTTTGATTTGATTTGATGTATGTAGGATTGTGGGAAACCACTCCAATTATCCATTTCACTAAATTCTCAATATGTTTGTAGTGATTTCATTACTGCCAGAGCATCTTTGTCAAAATGGGCTGACCTGCTGATTTTTCAACACAACAGTGGCAAAAACTAATCATAGCTGCATCTGTACAAATCTTCTTTGTGTTAATATTGATCTTCCCTTCATCGAGACTTGAAACCTACAGAGAACAAACCCCCCTTTTTTAAACTCCTGGTTTCTGGCATTCGATGTAGCCTAGATGCACAGCTTGGAAAAGAAACGAGATGGCGAAAGGCACCGCAATGATAATCGGATCTGGACCCTCACGATCGTTCAACTGTCAACATCTCGCATCTTTGAATGCCCGCACTATGCACTATACCGAAAGGTGTGAAAAAAAACAGTGCTAAGCCTTCCTGTTGCCCTTCTCAACAGGGCCGCACAGCTGCAGCGAAGTTAGATATCAGGGGGAAAGTGCCACTACAGCAAGCAAGCAAGCAACCTTTCGTGCTCCATTCCAGGGCCTTGTTCTGAAGCAGGCCTTGAATGCACCCCTTCTTTTCTCATACACAGGCTTTTGCAGGCCTCCTACACAGTTTAGAGGTTTTTTTTTTCTCTCTCTTCCTCTTACATTTTCAGATAAACTCTCACAAACAGTGAGTCAGCAAAACCAGGAGAGAGAGGCCGTCACCAATGCTCTAGATCGCTAACGGCTTTGAAAGCAGCCTCCTAGCGCGCGGCTTTCTCACGTTCGTTTCCCCCCCATCGTTGACATTCTACATAGACGCGAGACACTTTGCAGACCGCCACTAAGTAGGTTCGTCTCAGGCTAATGTTATAACACCAACAAATTTTCAAACAAACAACCCATATATACATACCTTCCAAGTCTCTCCCATGGGTTATGAAACACCAAATTTCTGGAGTCCAAATAATAATCTTGGGGGAGGGGGGGAATAAATTGCATAGACTACTGGCTGTTTGTGTAGTTTGCACAAGATGATTTTCACCTCAAAGATTAAGGAGACAGCCCAAGTATAAGGGATTGACCATCATACAGGAGCCCAGATCACAAATGAGGTTCGATCCAAGGTTTGTTCACCTCCCCAAGCGTCAGTGGGTTCTGAAAACACACTAATTCACTTCCAAGCAACAGCTTCCAACAATGGAAACAGTGGAATAGGCTCGAGAAAAGTACGAATGCCTGTAAACCACAAGCCACGCTCAATTGCAGAAACAACATCCTCAAAGACATATTTGTGAGTGAAACCCTCTTTAGAAAAAGCTAGCTTTTCTTGGCTTGGCCTTTCCCCTTGGATGAGAGAAACCGTTACTGAAATAAGCGCTCGACGAGGATTCGGCTGCCCTGTGCCGACGGTAAAAGATAAAGCCAGAGACGCTATCTGTGCTCGCATGTCATGGGACCCTATCCAAGGTCGAGGCTTTCGGATTTTCTTGGCTATGCGTCTGTACTGCGCAGCAGGTACGAAACTCCTGTCCCAACCCCAGACAGCATGCTTCTCGCAGAGAGCAGGACCGGTCGCTATGTACAACTGGACCCACACATCCTACAACTTGGCCTTATTATAAAGAACTGGCCCTCTTGGTTGAAATTCAAGTACTTATGTTATTCTATACAGGTTTTAACAAACTAACAGCCTTTCACTACTTTACCCAACCAAGAATTATGTATTGGAAAATTTAGGTGATGCGCTGCAAAGTAGCTGAGAGGTCACTGCCCAACAAGCTGAGGAAAGGCACTATATATTTGAGCACATAGCACGGACTGTTTGTGTAAATTCCATACATAGACTGCATACGAGACAACCATACAGCACATCTCATGCCTAGTAATGACGGTGAACTAATGAGGTCCACAGCATATTGAGTCAATAAACCTGATAATCCATAGCGCCAGTAAGGTACCTCTCTACTTATACAGATCTCTCCTTCTGGGCTTCTTATCTTCTCCTGAAAACTTCAGTCAGAAGGAAAAAACTATCCCTTAAGTTTATTCTGCTGGACTCTGAGTTGGTAAACAAGGCTGTAAACCACAAGGCTCAGCACCTGTCCAACAGCTTTCAAAAACAAAATTGAGTTAATTAAAGTGGCTCTTTGTAAACGCCAAAAATGTCCAGGGGTCACAAGAGCACAGCTTCCAGGGGCAACCAAAAGAAGTTTGGGATTTGCAAAAAGGCCAATTCCAAACAAAAACCCCAAACAAAACCATAAAACGAGAAGCACCTAGTTTTTAGTTTTTAAACAAGCTATCTCATGGAGACCAAAGGTCTGTAAGGCTCTAATAATTGCATTAGGACAATCTATTAAACGAGGTGTCCATCCGATCAGGAGACTGGTATCTATTATTTGAATCAGAAATATAGCCTATGTGATAGAATTAAGCCAAGTGAGCAAAAATATATGGCGATAACAGGATTAAGAGAATTCAGGTAATCAATTCCGCACAAAATGATAGCCTGCCCTACATAATGTAAGTTCTGGTCTGTTTTTTTTCCCCTTCACCTTTTACTTTTTCAAGCAGCGCCAGTCTATCACACAAAACATGGTTCAACGTTCTCATTCAGTTACTGCGAGCTAAATTTAAACGCAAAGACATTGAAGTGTTTTTGTACAAGAAAAGCAGAGGCCGAGACTCGTTATTACAAACTGTCACTTAATGAGAAAGTCGTTTGACATAAATAAAGTCTGCTAATACAGAGGAATAAGAACACGAAATGTTAAACAAACAGCCTCGTAAACAGTCTTGTTTACTTCACTAGCAAGTGCCAGAACGACTCGAGGCGATAGATAGCGACATTCATCACGATTTGCAACATCGCAGACATGAATTCGGCGTCATTCCAAGATATCTACAGTAACGGGTAACACCGGTTCAAGTTTAATCTGAAACCCCCATCCCCTTTAATTTTACCATCACACGGAGGAAAAAACAACACCACTAAGCAAGCTAGTCTAAGCCGCGTACACACACACACCCCTTTTTGCACTCGAAGCAACAAAATACAAAAGCAGACAAACGACACTTTACGGAAAAATATTAATGGTTTTGAAAGACTATAGCCTACTTTTGGCATCACTGATTTAGCATACAATAGCTACACAACGTGCATTTTAATAGAAAACTGAATAAAGAACTTAGATCGCTAGTTGTAGCTTGCTAAATCCCGTACACCAATGGTAGCCTATATTTTTGCAATCCTTCATTATTAGCAACCTAACAATAATGCAGGCGTTTGAATACGAAATGCAACACAATCCCTCAGATTCCTTTAATTACTGCGGACTTGCATTGTTCATACTTACCTTGTTTTAGATGGCAAGAAGGCGAGTTTGATTAATCCGTGAGTGCAAATCTGGATGCCTTCTTTAGCTATACTCGCTACTTTCAAGCTGTGTTCTAAAATATGCAACTCCATCTTTTACGTCTTCTCATTTGTGGATCATCTAAATATATTTTTTATCCTTTCTTTTAAAAATAATAAATAAATAAATATAGCTATAGCGACAGAGCTTTAAAAAAACCTGTAAACGGACCAGGTAGGAGGTTGGAAAGGGGGGAAAAGGAAAAGTTATCCACTGAGGAGAAGAGTGAGACAGAAGCAGGATGAAATAAAAGAAAGCACAATGAGGTAAACGGGGAGGGAGAAACGAGAGAGAAGGACTGACGGTCCCCGTGTTTTCTCTCCGACAGGGATTGGAATAGTCCAGCAGCTGGTAACAGTGAAACAAACAACTTGCCACTCAAACGAAGGGGAGGATCGGCGAAGGACGGGTCATGCGAAAAGTGCATGTCGGGACTTGTAGTTTTATCTCACGTAACAGGAAGCCATTTACATGTCTTGTCTTTACAGGAATAAAATGTACCTTGTGAAGGAATTGTTTTTCTAAAAACAGTTATCATATATCAAAGGCACCGTAAAGCACATTACATTATAATTATATACTTTTAAACCTTATACTTGGAAAGAAGTGTTTTTAATTTCTTATTACATTTTGTCCAACAGTCCTTCTGCACATTGTATAGAATAGGCTAATCCTTCTTATTTGTGATAACTTGCATATTCATATATACAAGTATTCATATAGTCTTGCAACTAAATGTTTTTGTATGTGTTGAAATAAAATTATGTAAAGAACTAATATGTGAACAACTTGAAAAATCTGTCCTTAGCTTTATCATAGCGCATCACAGCATTTTTTTCTGTCAAAATTGGATTGATTGGACACAGTTATGTCTATGCAAGGAAGATAACCAAAATTAAATGCATAATAGTTGTCAAATGTCTGAAGACCAAAAATGTTAAATTTAAGGCAGAACATTGTGTTGAAATGAGACTTTGCAAAAAATACATAAAATTAATAAAAAAATATGTATATTTTTGGATTAAAATCTGGCATGAAAACTGTGATGTGCCAACAAATGCCATGAATTGAGGTTGTTTTGAGTGTATTTCTATCTGGCCTTAAATCAATCACAGAACAAGTTACATTTGTACACCTCATACGCATTTAAAAAGCATATAAAATAATTTAATGCAGAAAAGAGAGAGTAAAGTACAAATAAACAATCAGTGTGTGAATAAGATTAAGAGGACAGATGACAAAGGGGCATAATCAAGCCTTGCTTTTACGATTGCTCATGATCAATGCGCTGAAGAGTGGAGTGTCTTTGCCGTGATAGCCCCTTTGATCCGTGTCATTCACTGGGTAAAGTCCCATTGTGTCCGCGGTAATTGCTCCACCAGATGACGGTGTCAATGTCCAAAGTGGGTTCCCCGCTCACTGATAGGGGCACAGTGTTGTGACAGCGCTGCATTAATAATTCAGGAGCAAAGTCTCAAGCTCATTAGAGAAATGAAGAGACGGCTAAATGATATGGTAGCCAGGGAATGGAATGAGGCAGGAATTTTTTTTTTTGTGGGGGGGGGGGGGGGGATTGGCGGGGGATGTTGGGGGGTTGTATATGACATTCTGTGACCATCCTCAGAAGAAAAGGGGAAACAACGTGAAGCTAAGAGTTCTCTACTTCTGGCTTTTTAGGGGAACAACTGGAATACATTTTTTATGGCGGATATCATGAGTGCAAAATATTTCAACTTCTGATTATTATTGTGTTTCTGTTCACGCAGGGGCCTGTAACAAAGTTTTAATAGTCTGTGAGAGGTTGTAGTTGAGTGGAATTTAGAGATGCGCGTGAGAGAGACATAATCCATTCTTAAATGCAGAGGAATGTTAAGAGAGATCCTTGACAAAGTTTTAGAGCTGAAAATTACTCACTTACTCGTAGCGCTCTGTGACAGTTTAAGGAAGGCTCCACAGAATCAAAGTACAATTAAATGGGGGGAAGCCAACACAAAGTGCAATATGACTACTGCACTTAAATTAGGTGAGAGCCATCAAGTTTGATTCTAAAGAGCTTTTCAAGTTTAAGGTGCAGACTGCCATATTCAGCTTTATATAGGTATTATAAATCAAATTGTCACATTTGCAGTGAACATCATACGGAGTTATGTGATGCAGCTATGCTATTGGGGAGCACTGGTTGCACGTTGAACAAACCAATAATCCAACGAAAGTAGCATGTTGTGCGAACAACAACGAAGCATAACTCACATAACTGAATTTTACACATTTACCAGTCTCCTAATTATATATTCTGGCGCCTACATACCCTGATGCCCCCCCCCCCGCCCCCCCAACCCCAAGCACTGGTCATGTATCGCTCTGAAAAATGGCCAGCAGCAGTTTAATTATTCACAAGCCACGGCTGCCGGTTACCAGTGCCCTGGCTGTGTAGAGCCATAAAACAACAAGCAGCCTTTTGTCTCTAGCAGTGATAAGATCAAAAAGCACTCCGATCTCTCAGAGGGGCCTAGTATATACATATATATATATATGTATATATATATACTAGGCTCCTTTGAGAGATCACATTGATATATATATAGACACATACACACATGCACACTTGCCCCCCTAAGACTCAGCAATTCATTTTAGTCCCCTGTGGAGTATGTGAGTCTTTGGTCTTAATCTCAAGAGTCACATATGCTGAAACCTGCACTACAAAGGAACTTTCAATAAAAATAAAATAAATTATGCTTTTCAAAATATTTTCACTGCAATGCTCGTATTATGTCATTATCATTAAAACAAAATGCTTCACTTTTTTCTGCCGGGAGTTAGGTCATACAAATATACATTACGAAAGTATACAGACTCCTGCACAATTGTCAAATTAGTTTACTTATGGCACCACATTTAGGCACTAATATTTGTAATAAATCTGCGAACAAAAATATGTGGGAAAAGTATAGACAGTTGGTACACACAATAAAATAAAAATGGAGGCACGCTTTCAATAATAAACTGCTGAAAGTTGCATCCTGCCAATCAGATCCTGCCCAGAAAAGGCCACGCCCCCAAAACAGAGACAGAACCAGGAGCCGTATGGGAGAGGGAAGCCGCTGTGAGGCCGACAAGGAATTCAATGGAAATGGAGGAAGCGTGCATCATTCAACATGAAGGGCACCGCGTAAACCCAGACCGCCTGGCACGGTGGTGAGAGAGAAGCCGTTACTCCACAAACTCGTCTCAAAGCCGCCCTGGAGCGCGCGTGGAAGGGATCCGGCTGAAATACGGGAGGTGGTTTTTTGAACATATGAGATTAAAATAGAGTCTTGGGGGGTCAAAAATTGAGCCTTGTCTGCCGAAAACTAAACAATGCCCGCACGTGTCCCACCTAACACCACCCCTACAGTGAAGCATGATGATGTAAATACCTTGCTAGAGGGATTGGGACTGGGAAAAACTTTGTCAGAATTAAAGGAACAATGCAAAGCACAGGCAAGTAAAGTCCTGCATAATCAACCTCAACGGGACCAGAGGGGAGGGACACAATGCTCATTCCAAGGGGGAAATCTCTTCAGATGGTTCGCCCTGCTACACTATCCTCCTCACTAATTCATGGCCACGGCAAAGCCATTCTTTCTCACTTCAGTTCTCAACTGTGTGTGGATATTGATTTTTCTGTGCAATTACTAAGGCCAGGTACGTTTTCCTGTAACCTACACCTGATCAATGTATTAAAGGGATAGTTGACTCCAGTCAGCAGAACTTGCACAACACAAATAGAATTTCAAAATGGCAGCCAGGGTACTATTGTCAAGGACCAGTTAGTGAATCAAATAAGGCAGTTAAGTGCTCATCCTATCTCCACAATAATCTTTTCCTTTAATTTAATGGCCAAATTAACATATTGTAGATGATGACAAAATATGGACTATATTGATCCCACTATTGAATTACTGACTAAAAAACCCTAAAGAAATCCTAAATTGGTATTATGACATCTAAACTCGTTTTTCACTTTAAGACCAGAATGTCACCCGTTAGATATGACAGAATACACTTCAGCCTAAAACCACTGGTGGTGCCTGTTGGAAAATTCAATGTGAAAAAGAAAAGGCACATCTTGTTTGGCAAGGTGCAGACCAAGGAACTTGCAAGCAAAACTGAAAAAGAAAGGTCACACACTCTTTTTTCAGATGCAGTATTTAATAGTCAATGTTTCAGCAGCAAGCTGCAAGCCCTGAGGATGTCAGCTTCCTGTCGAAACGTTAGCTATTAAATACAGAATCGGAGAAAAGTGTGCGACCTTTCTCTTTCAGTTTTGCCTGTGGTAAAATTGAGCATGCTTTCAAAAATTGCTTAAATTTACCATCTCCACGGTGACTTACATAATTGAAGTCAAGTTGCTCAAGGGTACGATGGCAGTGCCCCACCCAGGGGTCGCACCTGCAAGCTCACAGTTACAAGCCCAGCCTCCTATATAACCATTAGGCTACACCACTGCCGGCCGATTGGATGAATAACGGATCAGATCCTCTTATGCTAACACAGGAACAAATCAGCAGCAAAAGATGTAAAATGATTGGTTACTGGGGAGTATAGGTAATATTGACACTGGAGCTAGACAGCAAACTGCTATTAGCACCAATGTGAGCACAGAGGGACAGCCCTTAAAACTGAAACATTCTTTAATCCCTCATTTTCTACGGGGGAGGTAGACAGAAATACATCTTAAAATGTTGCTCATCACCAACTTTGCGAACCTGCAGGGGCAAATCAAAT
This sequence comes from Anguilla rostrata, assembly GCF_018555375.3. Lineage (NCBI taxonomy): Eukaryota > Metazoa > Chordata > Actinopteri > Anguilliformes > Anguillidae > Anguilla > Anguilla rostrata. The sequence goes on along the minus strand of NC_057941.1, from coordinate 44,305,199 downwards.
AGAAAGAATGAAAAGCCAATGTCTCCTTGCGGCAAATTCCACCAGGAGCAAAGAGCAACAGCAAATAATCAAGGCTTCGGAGTGTGTCTTCAGAGCCAAACTAAAGAATTTTATTCAATAGGTCTGCAGCTACGGTCTTTTTACCCCTTGGCTATTGCTTTCACTATATCACCAAGAAAGCTGAAAAGCCGTTTTAGAAATGGTCAGCAACCCGCTTAATAAATAGCAAACTGACCGAGAGGAAAATGCTGACTTCTGTAGCACTGTCCTTTCTCATAGAAAAAAAATTCCTGCTTCGCTATGGAAAATTAAAAAAAACCACCTCTGGATATTGGGCTGTCGATCTTTGCGCCAAAGCACCGATCTTCAGTGTAGTGCCGAGCACTAAGGCCTGATATCAAATTCAGACCATGCTTAGTCTGAGCACACTGTGATCCCCAGCCCTGTGGGACACATAATTGGACGTAGCAGTGATTCAGCGAGTGTGGTGATTCAGTGATAGAGGGCTTCAGTCAACATGGCCGTCCCCAGCTCATTACACAAGAGTGACTGTCAGTGTTCACTCGGGGCACCTGCAGGCAGATCCTGTTCCTGTAGGGCTTGACCTGCATTCTCCACCCATGCAACGACTGCGCAACTCTGATTGGTCAACAAAGTCACCTGACGGCACTGAATTGGAGGAACATGCAAGAGTTCGGATGAGCCCTCCAAATGCACCTAGAAATTTTAATTTGGGGGGGGGGGGTGGTGGTTGGGATTAAAACTCCAAAACAAACCTATTTCCTAAAATCTAATACTATAATCTCATGTGGCTAAGAAAGCTGTCACATGCTGTCCCTTGTTCAAGGGACCTGTGCAAAGCCCCAACCCAATTCTCCCAGCATGCACTTTGCTGGCCAGCTTGTGTGTGTCACAGCAGATTAGTGCACTGATAAACACTGTTGGGGTTACACAGGGAGACTGTACATCCTCTTTGGGAACACTTGCATCGTCAAAACGGAGACAAAAGGCAGTACAAGAAAAACCCGGCATCAAAAGAACAGGGAGAGCAGGAAAAATGAAGCAACATACATCAAAGCATACACAAATTAAGCTCAGCTATGCATTACCATGGCAATGACCACGTGTCAGTGTGTCACAAAAACAACCTAGGAAACTCTGCCAGGGCAAAAGTCTTGTGGATAACCACCTTAATACTGACCATGGTCAAAGAAGAAAGACTGGAAGTACCCAGTCACAACCAGAAACTGAAACGAGCATAAACCTTACAAATTTAAGCACCCCAAGATATGCATTTGCCTTTTGTTGGAGAAGTTTACAAAAATGACTCAAGTTTATTTGAATTGGGCAGTTTCCATGAACAACAGCAATTTTGTCACATTGGTTTCTTCACTTCACTGGTTTTCACAATCAGCTTACGTGCAGAAGTACACTGGCCACCGATCCTTGATCACACTTCACAACACTCAAAATGCAGTGAGGGCCAGGGCTGACCTTCCAACCATGGCAGAATGACCAGTGGGGGGAAAGGGGGGGGGGGGGTGAATACTGTGAAAAGGCTAATCACAATCTCAGAATGGCACAGAGCCAGCATACTGGTCCACACCCACGTCTGCACGGCAAAGCAGACTGGCAGGCACGTGCAGAAGTTTCACTTTTAAAAGAGAACGCAGGTGCACACGGATTAAGATTCCCCAATTCAGGTTTTTATTGAGAATAGCCGTGGGAGTAAATTCAACCGGTATACATGCCTCATATCTCACAGTCCCAAAACTGAACAGGCTTGCTCTGTGGCAGCCCGAACTGGTTCCTGCAAAAGGGGAAATTACAATTCGGCCTTCCTCTTAACATCAATGAACAAGTCAACAAGCAAAAATGAAAGCCTAATGCAGTATGAGTGAAGGCTTTACTCTATAAAGTCAGGCCTTTAATCCCTTTCCCGTGACCCGCATTGGAGTCCAGTCCTGTGAACTCCTCTAAGCGTTGCCAGAAGCCTCTCTGTACGGCCAGTGGGGCCCTCGAAACCAGCTTCTCTCACATCAACACACACTCAGCCACTTGTGTATTGTGAAAACAAAGATCATGTTAGCCTCTTTTAGCGCATGAACATATGCACATTTAAAACTTAATACAGCAAATCCCCCCCCAAGTTCACCACAAGACTATGTCCAACAAAGGAAGAGCTGGCATTCCCAAAATTTTCAGGAAAGGGCCTTCCCCAAACTGTTGCCACAAAGTTGGAAGCACACAGATCTCTAGAATGTCATTGCATGCTGTACGATTACATTTTCCCTTCAATGGAACTAAGGGACCTAGTCCATACCATGAAAAACAGCCCCAGACCATTATTCCTCCTCCACCAAACATTAGTTGACACTGTGCATTCGGGCAGTTAGCGTTTTGGCATTCGCCAAACCCAGATTCGTCCATCAGACTGCCAGAAAGCGAAGCGGGATTCATCACTCCAGAGAATGCATGCCCACTGCTACACAGTCCAATGGCGGTGTGCTTTACAACACTCCAGCCGACGCTCAGCGTTGCGAATGGTGATCTTAGGCTGGCGGGCAACTGGTTGGCCATGGAAACCCATTTTGCGAAGCTCCCGATGAACAGTTCTTGTGCAGACGTCGCCTCCGGCGGGTCTGGAACTTGGCAGCGAGTGCTCCAACCCGAAGACAAATTTTTACACGCAACAAGCTTCAGCACTCAGCAGCCCAGTTCTGTGACCTTGTGTGGCCTAGCGCTTCGAGGCTGAGCGGTTTTTGCTCCTCGACATTTCCACTTAACCACAATGACGGCACTTAGTTGACCAAGGTGGCTCCAGCTGGGCAGAAATTTGACGAAATGACATGTAGGAAAGGTGGCATCCTGTGACAGTGCCACGTTCAAAGTCACCAAGTCGCCTTCTGTACAATCCATTCTATTGCCAATGTTTGTCAATGTTAGATTGCATGGGTGTGGCAAAACCCACTAATTAAAAGGGGTGTCCACATACTTTTGGCCATGTAGTGTATACATACAGACAGGTGACAAATTCAAGGAAAAACCAACATAAAGTGTCTTGGTAAGGAGTTGGGCCACCTCAAGCCTCCAAAACAGCTTCAATGCACCTTGGCATAGATGCTACAAGTCCCTGAAACTCTACTGGAGGCATGGAACACCATTCTACCAAGATATTCCCTCATTTTATGTTTTTACGCTGGAGAGCGCTAACCAAAATCTCCAATAGGTGTTAAATTGTGTTGACTGCAAAGGCCATAGCATATGATTCACAGCATTTTCATACTCATCAAACCATTCAGTGACCCCTCGTGCCCTGTGGATCAGAGCATTATTATCCAGGAAGAGAACACTCCCATCAGGATAGAAATAGGATAAAGGTGATCACTCAGAATAACTTTGTATTGATCTGCAGTATCCCTTCCCTCTAAGGGGACAAACCATACCAGGAGAATTCACTGCAAGGGTCAAGCATTCATGCCTGTACCACTCGCTTGGAGTACGCCACACATGCACTCACCCACTTATCAAGAACATGGTGAAGTATGACTCATCTGACCAGATCAGCTTTCCACATCTCTGTAGCACAGTGCCTGTGGTTATGGTTTCTGGGGTTTTTGCACTGTAACCCTATAATATCCCTCTCTGTGTAGTTGTCTACGGACTGTTCTTGCTGACACGGTGTGATCACGCCCTGCATTGACAGTCTCAGTCACCTGAGGGAGAGTTGCCGTTCTGTTTTTCTTTACATATCGCACCAACGCACGAGCGTCATGATCATCGAATGTGCGCTTTCGACCACAATTTCCTGCCCTATTAACTGACGTCTTTCCCATAGATCGAAATGCAGACGTCACTTTAGTCACTGTTCCAATTGAAACACCAGCCAGTTGAGCAGTCTTAGTGACTGAAGCTCCCGCCATTCGTGCTCCAATAATGAACCCTCTTTCAAAGTCACTTAGGTCTTTTCCTCTTGTCATCTTGATCCAAAATGGAGGTCAACAGGGCCTACTCAGAATTGGTATGCATGTCACAGGGCACGACAGAATGTTAATTCCTTAATTCTATCAGGCAGTATACCTGTACGGAAGCAACTATATTAAGTTTCTCCACTCATTTATTCAAGTTTCCATTAATTTGTCACCATCTGAACATATATTTTTTTTAATCTTCAAGGATTCATTGCATAAATAACCCACTGCCATCTACATTCATCCAAACAATACATTTCAAGCTACAATACATTCTGGAACACAGATCTTGATTGGTCTTCAGACAGTACTGATGAATGGGACAGTATTGGGAGACTGTGGTCGATCAGGTAGCTGTCAAAACAAGCAGAGGTCCCTGCCCAGTGCAGGAAATTCTACTAAGCTGCCATCCAGGTCCTCCACACCAGCATCTGTTAGATGGCAAAGCAGAGAAAGCAAATGCATTAACAAGATGCTCAACTATTCAGACATCTAAGATCAATACATAAGTCCAGCTGTCATTCAGGAGTTAGTGGTTTTCACAATACAACGCCGGATATTGTAAAGGTGTTGCCCTGGAAACCCAGCAGGACCCAACACAACAGAACCTGCTCAAGGTCTTCAGTGGCAGTAGTGTAGGATCACTGCGTGAAGGATCGCCAGTGGGTAGAATCCGGCCGACCCCCTTTGAAAATGATCCCTTTGAATGTGATCTTTTTTTAAAAAAAAATGTCTAATCCAAAGCAACTGACAACTTTTAGTAAAACATACAATTCATCCAAATGTATTTAAAGCAGTTCAGGTTAAATATCGTGCCCAAGTGTACAATGGAAGTATCCCACCTGAGAATCAAACCTGCAACCTCTATTGCAAGCCTCATTTCCTAAAAATGATACCAAACCGCCACCCACCCTTGTTGCACGTCATCTGCACCTGCCCAGCTCACCTTAATTGACAGCTTTGGCGACCGTGCGACTCCCAAACTCAGCCACCCTGTAGAAACACGTGATAAGCAAATACGTTAGTACCGGAATGAGCCGCATCACACATTCTTTCCAGCTGCTAGACCAAATTAAACAAAGAGGCATGGATGTTACCAGTGGGCCACACCAGCATTGCGCTGGCTTGACACAGCTGGCATGGGATTTACTTTCTGGTCATGTCCACAGCAGGCCAGGAACTACACATCCCAGTAGCCTTGGTATATGACCAATTACTTTTTAACAACCAAGTCAGTCTAGAGTTAAAACGCGTTTCACTTTTTCCCCCAACTTGGCTGGAAAGGGCTCGGGTCACAATGTACGGGAGGCATTCCCCTTTAAAACGAAAGGAGACCAAATAAAGGAGAAAGTGTATAAAACTTACCAGCTCACTTTGAAGCGCCAACTTCACAAAGCATCAGGGACGGCCTAAAATACAGGGGAACAGGATAAGAAATCTACCGCACAAACGGGCACCACTGAGCGAGGGAAAGATTGCCTCCGCCCGATACCGACACAAACTGGCCCGCTTACAAGGGGCCAGTCCTAAAAATGATGCAGCCCGAACTACAGGGATATAGCTGGAGGCTGCAGACTTCAGTACGGTTAGAAGGAAAAAGCAACCGTTTTCGTTAAAAAACAAAATAACTTGTAGCCAAAAACCTAGAGCAGACCTTAATAAAATTAACAATAAAAAAACCTGTGAGAAACATCAATATGGTATTTTGTTCCAATTTAGAGAACCACGACAATTAAATCATAGCCCCTTGACTTCCTGGTTGACGCTTCAGTGAACAGCAAGCATGTCGGATTTATTTTTAACTTGCTTTCTTTGATGTTCAGGCCAAAAAGAACTTTGTGCATGGAAGCTTCCATGCCTAGAAGACCTAGGGTGCACACTTCTTAAGCCAGCCACTGTGTAAAACATTTACAGTGCATAAGGGGGGTTGGTATACTATACATTATAGGCTTAGGAATCTTTTCTTAAAATAAAAATAAAACGGGTAGCCAAACCTCTGGGGATATTCCAATTACATTTAGTTCAACACTTTTCATAATTTAAATAGTTTTTATGTGCAGTTGTGTACAAATAAAAACGCAAGGCTCCAACATTGCACCATTTATGCTGACAAGTCGCACAAACATCTGGGAGTGACAAATTTGAACAATAAGCACATCTCCAGAAGCAAAGCCACAGATCCAACTGCCTGTGACACTACCAGTGTTACCACTTCAAAGACACTGGCAGAGTATTTTACGCTGCATCAGCTGATGAAAGGAGAATATTATCACTGCTGGAGGCCTAAGGGGAGGAGGATGTGGGGGCGGGGTCTCTGTGTGATATCTTAACTCGAGTAGAATTTTTGGAATGCTTTTCTCCCCAAAGTTCTAGAACTCCACTGCTTTCAAATACCAGTAGTGATTGTGACATCAACATCAGAATGTCAGTTAAGACCATTCTAATGACAGATTCGTGATCATACACCTTTCACAGGGTTAAGCTGGGCAGAGGGGTGCCATCATGAATACCGGGGGAAAAACTATGCCACGGAATTCTGACGGCGGGTGCCAGCGGACCCCTTCTCATTCCACAGATGCCAGTCCGCACGCAGCCGGTCCAGAGCGGCGGCAGACCTGAGTGGAAAGCGCTTGTCTCAGCACAAATACCAGGACCCCCAGGCACCGGGAGCCATGGAGACCAACGATGCCAGATGCCGAGTTTCTGTCGCACTGTGTAATGAACAGGCCAGCTTGGGGGAAGACAGCTGGCTGCAGATACCATACAGTGCAGTCCTACACCACCCCTGGGCAGCCAGAGGGGCTGCCCCTTACCCCAGCAAGTTTTAAATGGCCTGAACCATGGGCCCTGCAGCAACACTGAAGCCTCAACGTTGGTTGTTCGACTTCCCATAACTAACTGTGTGAAACAGTGCATTTATGAAACACCTGACATGCAGTTTTAGGTTCAGCGTCAATACAGCTCAATAGATGTCTTAAGGAGCACAATTCTTAGAGCTTGTGTAACTAAATGCATCACTGCTGGGCTCAACACACTTCATTGAGAAGGTAAAGAGGTCAGCAAAAACGCAGGTAGAAGCAAATACTTACATGCACTGGACCAACCCAAACAGCTGGTGCAGGGAGAGACACCGTTTACCAGCCAAGGAGCTGCAGAAGGAAGAAAACACCTTTTCAATTCCTTTAACCCCCTCCATCTTAACCCACAGAACGGGGGGGGGAAAAAAGATGCTTGTCTCAGCAGAAATACCAGGACTCCAAAGCACGGAAAGGCATGGAGACCAACGATGCCAGATGCTGAGTTGCTCTCGCACTGAGTAATGAACAGGCCAGCCTGGGGAAAACAGCTGTCTGCAGATACCATACAGTGCTGCTCGGTGGCGGGAAAGACACAGAAAAGCCTTTCGGCGCAAAAACACTGCTTACAATCAGCTACATTTCACTGCGTCTCCATCAGGGGATTAGGGACAGCGGTGCAAACATGAGAATTTTTAAGCGATTAGCATTTAAGGGGTTTCTCCATCTAAAGCGCAGGTTTAACAGGGGCCAAACAGGGCCAATACGGATACCCAACTGCAGTTCTGCAAGGCTATACAAGTAAGGCAATATGAGATTGGCTGAAACTAAAGCTTTCTATTGTGAACTCTGGTAATCAAAACTGGTTTGTATTCAACCATTCAAAAAACTTGAATGCAACTACTACATGCAAACATTTTAAACTGAATTACAGCAAAACAAAACCATCAATGCACTTAAACTTGGAAAATGACAGTAGAGGAATTTACCCAGAATAAAAGAGAAATACATTTAACTGGTGCACTACACATGGATAGCCAAGATTGACAGAGTTCCTTTGGCCTAAGTGTGTTACTCACCACTAGCATTACGCGACCAAGAGCGCCCTCTACTGGACAGCAAGACCTAGGAAAGATGAATAGTCAGACGCAGGAAACTACAAAAGCAGCATCTCTTCGTTTTATGAAAGTCTTGTTCTGCAGTTTTATCCCACAGGTCTAACGGCACTAGTCCTGAGGGTAAAGCGAAACCACAGGTTCATTCTACGAGGCATTTCCAACGACTAGGCCCTACTGTAGAGAGTCTGTCGGGATAGACCTCGAGGGAACAGTTGGGTCTGGCTGTCCTTTACAGAAGTCGCATTCGAGACCATTAGAAAACAACAGCTGGTAGAAAATGGCGTAAAGAAACATAGCGCATGATCTGATACAGTGATGAAGAACAGTGTGGTCAAAACATGTGGACGCACTACTTCCTACTATTTCCACCAAATGCCTATATCAAAGTTCAGAAGTCATTACACAAAAGCAGTCAATATACCTTTATGCAGGGCCATTGCCAGGTTCACGGGTCAGTACCACAAGCCAGGGGCTGGAACCTAGAGGTAGCGAGTTAACAGAGGGGTGAACAAGTGAGCACTGAAAAATGAAAACGAATTAACATGGTAGCCAGCACCAAGGCATCAAAATGCAGTTGGAGCGAAAAAAAGTACTGAACACATTTCCAAACAGTTCAGAAAGGCATAGCTCATTCACATTCTTCAGAGCAGTTGAACATTTTGCCAATCATCATTACAGCAAATGTATGGCACAACACATAGCAGAGGCTGACAATATGACACTACTCATTGAAACATTAATACTGCGTGTTGCAACTAAATGCTTATTTGTCACATTTTAATAGTGTCTTCTAGTGTGTTTTTAGCCAAGCTACTCTGAAAGAGCAACCTTAGTTTCAGTTGGGCTGTATAAACAAAGGTTTAATAAAAGGAATATACTGTATAATAAAAACCTATAACACAGATGTAACATACCTGGTATTCTTCAATCCCCCGTCTTTCACTTCATCCTAAAATTCAATTAAAATCAAAATTAAAATTCACAATACTGCACAGATGCTCCATGACTTTAAACAGATGGTGGTGTCCAGCCTCATTAGTAACACTGCCACTGGGTAAGCACAGCAGTGGGTTGCAAGAGGACGGTTTTATATTTGCACTACAACAGTACTCAGCCCACAGTGTCAAAGGCTTTGACTGAAGTTGTGCCAAATAATCATGCAGAAACTGCCCACTGCATTAAAAATGTACTTACTGAGCACCATCACTCGAGCCTCTTCGGACGCAGGTTGTCCACACAAGTGGCTAGTAGCCCTAAATTTCTTGCTGCAGAGAAAAAAGGGGCGAGCTCAGTTATGTGAGGTGACAAAGGATTAGCTAAAGGTTTCAAAGTTCAAAGACAAACTGGGAGAACAATTTTGGTAAAACACGCAGCTTTTTGAAATGTACAAGGAACGGCTGGAAACATTCAAAAATCAAAGAATTCTGACACCCTTGTCCACAGGAAGTACCATTTTGAACCGACATTGTTCAGCTGTTACGTTGAAGTGAAGATTTCGGTTATTTATTTGCTTATATCTATGAACACACAATACTTGTATTCGTTAAATGTTTCTTTTAAATGCAAGTGACATACAAATGACCATAGTTTCGCTGCGTGAGTTAGGCCCGCCTTCCTCCCTCTCTTGGTTGGCGTATGTAGAGCAGAGCAGGGAGGACAGTGCCTGAACGCCAACATAAATAGGCCAGTTGTGCGACCGTATCTGTGCCAGGTAACGAAATAAAGATTTTCAAAATGGGAAAAATGATGCCGTTATTCATCGTTTCTTCAAAAGAACGTGTCATATGCCCTAACAAAGACTGCAAAATTAGCAAGATTGTTTGGATAAATGTTAGCTAGCATTTAACTTTTCCACTTTGGCAGACGAGTCGAAATTTTAAAAGACTAGTGGAGGAGGGAGAAACTGCACCACAGACTGGTTGACATTACATTAGTTATAATGGCCGTTAACGGTAACACTTAGGCCTACTTACTCTAATTGAAATTGATGAATATCATTGTGTTTAGAAATGAGATTTTGGATATCAGGCACCAATGACTTAAGTCCTTATCTTAGGTTTTGAATTTTTATGCAATTATATTGTCCTCCAAATCATTCTGATAACATAACGACGAGAACAGGCCATTCAGCCCAACGATGCTCGCCATTTTCCTAACTAAATTTAGGAAAATGACATGAAGCGTGAAGGTTTGTCTGTAATAGAGACCATTGCTGCAGAAATGGTTTTAGTTAGTGTTCCTTTGCATCCTGTTCATTCTCTCGGTCACCGGTACAACTTGCGAAAAGAGATGTGCAGATTTCATTTTAATCTGGAAACACGGCCAGATCATGCATGCATGTATAAATATTAAATTGCCCAAAAACGAAATGTGAAGTCAGCGCAGCAAAATTTAATAACCTCTATAAGTTGCAATACATTTTTATAAACAGTACAACTCACACAGGGAGTCGACCGCCACAAAATTATCAACCTGTGGAGAAACACTGGTACTAATCCTTGATATGGGGTTAACTATAGTGCTAATGCTGCTAGGAACCCATCGATATTAGCAAAGATACTGCATGTCCCGAAGGTAACCATGTCAGATATACATGATAGCTAGCTAGCATGCTAAATGTCCGATTGCTCGCTCACACCATTTGACGCGAAATGATTTGGCTGCTAGCTTCCAGCCGTCAGTTTATATATGAACGATGTTTCAGGCCTCATTGTCACCACTGTAACCAAACTTTACAATGATGGAAGCAAAACCCGAAATTCATGTAGCCATGTGAAAACTTCGAGATTAACCCATGGACGAAGGTAACCCGAATGTAACAGCTACCACATGGCACAGGATGAAAGACAGGCCGTAGAAGTATCTAGACTGACGCTAGCTAATCAAATTACCATGGCTAACAAGCTATTAAAGCTGGCCAACCAACCTGAACATCTTTGTAGCACTGTGGCAAGACTTAACGAACATCAAAAATAAGACTCATCTTGCCATAAATCAAGCTACATACAATATATAAGGGTAGCCAGCCAGGATAGATAGGTTATTGTGAACACGTGGTCATCCCAGAGTAGCAATGTTCTTTGTCATTAAACTAGTCGAAATCGTAAGTCATTTTCTCACACAATCAAATATATAATTCAATTTGTTTAAATGGAAGATGGAATACGATTATAAGGAATAAATTCCGATACCTTACGTTGATTGCATGTTCTACGATTCGCAAGTCGATTGGCCTGCAAACTCTTCCCTTTCAGATCTGGAAAACGAGGCAGTAAGAACCTGTCGTTCCGATTTATACTTCACTTGAACGGCAGCTGCACTTTACGGCATACAGCAGTTATCCAATCACCGTTGAAAGAAAGAGTTGCGTCAATGGAGAGTCAAAAAGCTGGACGGTCACGTGGTTCATATAAACTTCAGAGTTTCCAGACAGAGCCACGCTGCCGATCTGAAGGCATGTTTTTCAGTAAAAGCATAGACCGCAAACAGCGATTTATGATATCTGGCAAACAATATACACATTGAATTACAGTAATTAAATTACTGTATATAAATTGGAAACCGACATATATCGGATATGTCTATATGTGTGATCACGTGAATATGGTCAAAACAAATGTGGCAAAATGACCTCAAATTATAGGATTATTATAAACAGCTACCTGGCTGTTCCAGGAAAACAGGAAAAAATTACTTTAAAATGTACTTTAATTTATCCAGCAGATGGCGCTATTAAACTTCAGTATGACTGATGCTGAGAATTTCCGCAAATCTGGTTCATTTTAATTTTGTTTTCTGATGATGCTACGTTGTGGCTGTGTCCTAACCACTCCCCTAAGTCCGTGGTAACCAACTCTGTTCCTGGAGATCTACCATCCTGTAGATTTTCATTTCAGCCCTAATTTGGCACACCTGACTCTCCTAATTAGCACCTCAACAAGATCTCTAGCTGCTGAATATGTGCTTTGTTAGGGTTGGAGTGAAGAGGGTAGATCTTCTGGAACAGGGTTGGTTACCACTGCCCAAAGTAATTCTGGTCCCTGACTTTTACTAATACCACCAGTGAGCTACCAGTCAGTTGTTTTGTTAACATATGCACAGAAGAGCCAATAACTATCATACAAACCATTGTCACTCAATCATACATACAGTAATACGTACACAGAGGCATTGTATTTTATGGCAATAATCATTGGTTTGTGTTAAAAAAAGAAAATCTACACTGTAACATTGAGATTCTGATAACCCAATATCAAACATTATCAACATCATGTTATCCTTTGTCTATTTATTTCTATTGAGGGTTTGGAAATTTAAAGGGCTCTTTCTGGGATTAATTAAGCAGACAAAATTACTCCTTAGAGAAAACCATTAATTAAGTACTTTCCAAGTACTTTCCTATTATACTTTCCAAGTCCATGTTTGTAGAGTGTCGCCCCCACCCCAGCCCCAACCCGACCCTACTTTGATTCGTTTTTGGACTGTCCAACCATTATGGTTCAGAAGACCGCTGGTCTTTTACTCATTTATAGCGATGTTGCTAGGTTGGTTTTCAACCTCCTTAAAAATGTCCGGGCTGCTAGGTGACTCATCTTGTAAAGTCTCAGTTCTAGTGCCGGGACGAGCCCCAGTCTAGTACTGAATCTGCAATGGCTGCCGAGCCCTGCTGGGTGATGCACAACATAGCGTTGCCCAGGGATGGGAGAGCTGGAATGACATCATCCCGTCTAGCACCAATGAGCCACACCGGTTCATCAGACACCTGCAAGGTCGTCCATTGAGCTGCACATGAAGTGTGCTCCTCTGGCTCCTGTCTTAAGAAGTGGTAACTGACATGATGCGCTTTAGAGAGTACATGTTTATTTGTTAATGGAGGTTGTGATGGGTTTTGCAGCATGAGCATCAAATTGGGGAGAAAGACCATTGAAATACAGATATCTTGCCTGTTCATGTCTTCCTTCACAATTTCAAATCATTGTTAGTCATTGTGGCCCTGATGTAAATTAACATAATATTATAGATCCTTGTTTGTTACCCTGTGAAAATTATGATAGTGTTTGGTATATGCTAAAAAATGCTATTGGATGCTTAGGTTTTATTTCTTTTTTCAACAGGATAGTTATTTTATGTACAACATGATGTGAATTATTGAAATATAGTCTTGGATCTCATCTGCTATGCATTTAATGTGTCTCGCCGTGATAAACCTGTGAATCACTCTGGAAAAGACAACATGTAAAATGCATTTAAAATGTAACAGTCATGTACCCAGGCACAGTTCAGCTGTGAGGCTACCCAGTAGGGAGCCCCTTCACAGTAGAAAACACAGCCTGGCATTTTTAATCACAGCCTGGCAAGGCATTTGAAAATTCACACTGCCACTCTGTTGGTTGCCGACTGGAGAAGCCATTACTTTATTTTGAAATATTTGGACAGTATCTGCATACTTTAATATTTTATAGCGGGCACTTCTACAGTGTCTTTTTTTTAGAGTTAATGCTATGGTAGCAGAGCTTCCAGGAATGTTTTCAGAAACATTCAGAAGAATGGAGCCAATTGTGAAGTGAGAAAATATTATCTGTGCAGATTCACCCCCCCCCCCCCTTCCCAACAGAAACTATTGTCTGGGTATTACAGGGTGTTGTGCGAATGGAGCGTGTCAACTCTCACTAAAGAACACCACGCTCAATTGCCAGACCACCATCTTGATGGTACTGTGTGCCAACACAGCTTGCAGGGGCTCATTTCTGCGGCGCTGAATGTTTTATACATGAGTTCAGCGGAGGATGACAGTTTGATGGACTTTGCACTGATGTTGCGGGAATACAGAGGGAGCAGTGGGAATCCAGGGAGACCATGACTACACATATGCTCAAGTGCACACACACCCAGCTTCTGCAGCAGGTTGCACGGGGACCTGGAACACCAGCTCATCTAGACATATGCCCAAGTTCTGCCTTTGAAGATTTCAGCTACCATCAAAGAATGGGTTTGATCTTGTTTGTAATGAAGAGTTTTGCCTTCAGATACCCAACTATTTTTTTCTTCTTCATTTTAATCATGACAATCAATCTCGACTATTTACTGGCTAGTAATCTGATAGACAGGGGAAATGGATTTGAGAATCAAGAGCATTGAACAAGAACGGGGCAGTTCAAGTGAACAGCGATGGTGCATCGACGAACACTGTATATTGTAGCTATAACTGCATTTTATTTTATGTTTTAAGTTGACAGCACCAACAAAGCAATTTGTAAATTACAACGGAGGCAAAGCTTTTCATATATAATATTTGAATGGAGCATGAACATCGTCTGTCTCTGTTGCGAAACAGATATAAAACACTGACGTTTTAATCACAAATATTTTTACAATATAGTAATCCAGTCCCATTACGAACATAATTAGTTCTCCTTAGTGAAAATCACCACCAGTGTGTGTGGGTTGGGGGGGGTTAGGGTTAGGGTTAGGGTTAAATTATGTCAATGTTTCACAAACCGGATAGCGTGCAATTTCGTCGCCTAAAACCGCACTACTGTAATATCATAACCACAACTACTTGTGAGTACTACTGTACCCGTAACTACATAGTTAAAGTATGTTCAATATTAAAATATGTAATTGATGCCAGAACTATACTGACATTCATGAAACGCACATTCCAGGAATTAACATAGGCCTAAGCGTAATAAGGTGGAAACGTTACTGTATTTTCCCTTCTCTATTACAATCACCATTACGTACGTACGCAAAGTGAAACTTAACTTCCGAAATTAAAATGGGGTGAAACGACATCCACTATGTCGGCGAAAACATTAAAGTGAATATAAATCACGACTGAAATAAACAACACAGATGAAACCACACAATATACTCGTTAAAGACCATATTACCATGAAACTGAGTTATATACTGTAGTGAAAATGCATATAACATTCATCTGCACCCCTATCTCTGAAATGATGGTTCATTCCGAAATGGGATTTTTCCCCCCCTCCAACCCCCAAGTGTGTATTCTATGTTGTGCTTTGTAACGTTGCGCCAAATAATTGAGTTCGGAGCGTGGTTAAGAGGTAGACAGCTGGCTCAATAACGTTAGCTGTTTATTGAAAAGATTATTTTTTGTTTCAACATTGTCAGTGGACCAGCTAGCTAAATTGGCGTGGGAGATTGAGGTAATTATGGTTTACACCGCGTGTCTTATAAATATCTATAACACCGTACTATTGTAACATAATCTCTGTGTCTGTTTTGCTTTTACTTTGACGAAATGGGAGCTAACTAGTTAATCTGGTTGACTAGCTAACGGTCGTTTGCGAGACAGATAGCTATTTATGCCATCATAGCTATTTTACTTTAGTCAACAATGGATATACCGTTAGCTAGCTAGTTACTGAACTCACAGAAAGCTGGGTAATGTTAGTTTTTACAAGCTATTTAGTTGTAGTGGGCTTTGCAAGGTTTTAAACCGACCCTTAAATCTATCCTAGCATGTTTCTATAGCTCGCTAGCTAACTTCGAGTGAGTAGCAGGCTATTAGTTAGCTAGCTAATGTTAGGAAGGAAGAATGTGATGTGTTTGTAGCTAGCTAAGCTAACTATCTAGCTAACTGTTATGTCTCTATAAATAGCGGTCGAGAAGTTTGCCCACGTGAACGATATTCTCTTCGTTCTCTTGGTATTCTGTAGTTCGAAACATCCTGCCCAAATTCAGATCGAGTCGCCATTTGATATAAAACCGTGATGTTTTGGTTCTTAGTTTTATTTCAAAATAAACCAGCTAAAATGAAGTGTCAGTCGCATTTTATTATTTAGGTTTTATATAGCTTGATGGTAAGCAACATTATGTCGCTAATTTACTTTTTTCAGGTAACGTAACATTACAGATAGTAAGATATGACTAATTTATTAAAATTTTTACCTAGGAGTCCAAGTCAAGTTGAGAGCGTGCAAATCCGCTAACAACAAACTTTGCTGAACGCTTGTTTATTTAGCTGCCGTGTCAATTAACTAGTTGTACAAAGCTTTTTTCTTAATGACAGACTAAATTAAGCTTACCAAAATTTTTGCCAGCCAATGAAGTCGATATGAAAGAGTTGGTAATTGATTTATGATTATGTATGTAATTATTACTTTTAATAGCTGTATGATAAGTAGCTAGCAGGCTAACCGTTGAAGATATAACGTTCATGTAGTTGGCTAATTTTAACATTTATTTTAAGCAAACGCCCTTAGTTGAGTTGTCCAATAGAAAAATAAGTTACAGACTTAGTTTATGAACTAGCTTTCTAATGTTTACGTTGTAGCCGTGTGGGACAGTAAACCTTTGAGGACATTAAGTCCGTACCTTCACTGACTAACGTAACGCTTGTGTTTGGTTTTCCTTACGCAACAGTGTGGCCAAGATAGTTTATAAAACTAGTTATTTAGGGTGATGCTGTGATGGTTGTTCGGGCACGCTTGAAAAATGATAAACAGATTATAAACTTTTGCAGAGAAGCTTGGCTTTCTGCAGTCCCCTCAGAATGGACAAATTCAATATTATTCTCCTGAGAAATGAGTCAACGAGGGCTCTTATCACATTTAAAGTAGATGTATATTCGCTGTTCCAGTTGAAATGCCAGGAATAATTAAATAACAAAAGTCAAATTTATATTTTTTTCTGCAGCAGTTGTGTAACACCATGGGTTTTTTATAAGGTAATTAAAACCCAGAAGCAACACACTAAAACCCACTGAGGACCGAAACAATTATAATTGCTCTTGTACAAAAACGGTTTGTGAACTAAGTGGTGTGGATTGTTTAAAAAAAAACAAAAAAAAACTGGCATTATTATAGAACATAAAGCCCCACGTGGTAGATTGCATTTATTTTCATTCTTTTATTGTAATGTGGGTCGCTTGGAAGAGGGGTAGTTACATTCGTTCTGAATTCGTTGTATACATTCGGCAGTCACATTACAAAACTGCGATCTTTTGTTAGTCTTGGTAAGTAAATTTACTTCCAAACACAGGGGTCTGCCGGTTTTGCTACTTATTTGAAGGTCTCTGTAGAAGTGTTTGTGGGTAGACCTAGTCAGGCTGTGCAAATAGCCACAGGCCTCTCCAACCCTGGTTCAGGCTTATGACTGTACTCTTTGTCCTTCATGTTTAGTGACATATCCTTATATGCACTGCTTTAATGTCATTGCCTACTTAACTCTGTAGTGTAAAATAAAAGGTTACACATTATTAAACATTATACTCAAAGTAATAATGCGCATTACGTTAATATTTAAGAGGGCACAGGATGAACACTGAATAAACAAACAAGCACTTATTTTTATGAAGGTAATGTAGGTGGTCTGTTTGTCCGAACTGTTATCTCTCCTTGCATCTCATATTTTGACTAGAAAACAGTTTGGGAATTGCTCCTATTGTTTAGCAGTCGACCTCTCACGAATAGATTCTGAAAGCCTGGTACTGTATAGTCTGGCACATGATTCAGTGAAAGACAGGGAGCTGGACTGTTGTGGCAAACAGCGGATTATTGTTGTCGTTTGAGCAAGTGAGGAAAATGGAATGTCTTTGTTTTCTGATGTTTTTCAACTGGCTTTCAGGAGCGCCTTTATTATTATTTTGAATCCTCTGGAGTTCTTTTTAAACGAAGTTATGACTGTAGTGTGTAACTGTTTTCTCTGAAAACAGAAAACCTTTTGTGTTGTGATTTGTACTCTTTTCCTTAATGTAACCTTTATTTCAATGTCAGCCAAGGGTTATTTACACTTGGACCATTTTTTAAAAAACAGTTTCTAAACTCTTTCTTTGCAAATTGAGGCCTAATTTTGGGGAGAAAAAAAACCTCTTTCTTTACCCTCGGACCGGGACTGAACTGGTCCTTGTTGTATTGGGACCGTTTCTGTTTGACCTGTAAGTGCGGCTTTAGAGTGTGAAATGCTGCGGGACAGTCACGGCCTGTGGTCTTGCTCACGTCTCTGTTTGACTGCGCTTTCAGAAGCACCATGAGCGAAGAGGAGCAGTTCGTGAACATTGACCTGAACGATGACAACATCTGCAGCGTCTGCAAGCTGGAGACGGACACGGAGACCCTGTCCTTCTGCCACGTCTGCTTTGAGCTCAGCATCGAGGGTAAGCGCACCAGTGGGTCACAGCTCAAAGGTTTGGTACACAAATAGACAGACAGATACACACACTCTTACACACACACACACACAGACAGCGCCTGTCGTCCCTGCAGAACATCTGCAGGCACTTTACACGCTGGAGACAAATTCCAGCCCGAAAAGTCTTCAGCCGGGTCTGAAGTGGCCACTGTCCCTCATATAATGGACAGTTGAAGTAAAAAGTGTATTAAGACTTTAGGTAGAATGTGGGGTGGGGCAACACCCATGCATACATAGCGTTTCTTCTGCTGACGTCTTTGAATCCTGGACACCTCGTGGAGGTTTACAGAATAATTTCATTTCCATGTATTTGGAATGACTTCCTTTTTAGATTTAAAAGCAAGGCCAATTAACATTTTCATAAAATTTTCACGGTTATTTTTCAGAATGAATGCGAGCTCTTCCATAGCATACACTTATTTTAAAGCTTGTCTCTGAACATTTGACATGGGTGTAGTAGTCGTACCTACGGTAAACCTAAAACTATCCCCTAACCCGTTTTCTTTCTGATGGTGCAACATTCTCTGTTTTCCTCTTGCACTTGGTGTCTGACGGTGTCTACCTTTGTGCTGTAACGTTATGTATTGACGTCTGCTATCAGTCGCGTCCCTGACAGTTTGGCATCAGCACTGTGTGTTGTCTCGGTCTTTATGTGCGTTCTTATGTAAGCCGCTGTGCATAAGTGCTTCTGCTGAAGGCCCTACCTGCGAATGCCGTTTGCGGAGCTGATTCATCGTTCTGTGGTCGGTGCCTAGTTTGACGGCCGTTATGCGACGGTTTTGTTTTCGGCTGCAGAAAGTGCTTCCCCGGCTCCGGTAATTTTAATGAGGTTGCGCGCGAACGTGAGCGCGTTCCTTTTTCCCACGGCGCGCAGGCAGGACTGCCGCCGTGGGCTATGCGTGGCAAATTGTGCTCACTCACTCACTCACTCATGGACGACCTGAGAGGGACGTTTTGTAGGACGCATGTGCAGGTGGCACGGCACGAGATTTTTAAGCACAGCTTTATCGCCTAACGTTACTTTAGCTAACCCTAACATGTTAGCGTTTCGCCTACTTTAGCTAACCTAGTTAGCGCGTACGGATCGCCTACTTTAGTTAACCTACGTACCGCGTACGGATGCTATCCTGCACGCATGAGTAGGCGCTAAGGACACACAGCTACAACCACCGATACAGATGTATGGACACACGGAGGACAACAAATAACGTTACAGAGGTGAGGACATGCCATAGCTAGCTAGCTATATAGTTAGTACAGGTGCGCCGTGGGTCTGGACGGTTTTGGGCTTGTTTTTTTTTTTTTCAGTGCACGCGCGGTAGTGTGTAGCCTCGCGGCTTCGGCTCGTGCCGATGACGCGTAACGTCTTTTGGCTGCTGTGATGGCCCTGAGGAGGAGGAGGCAGCTGGGAAAAAAACTGCAGCCAGAGCTGGTTTGCCTCTTGTTTGTTTTCCCTGGGGGGTGCTGGGACTCTTCCCCCGCTGATTAAAAGGGTGGGGAACACCCGGTGGAAACGATCGCCTCACAGATCTCGTGCCTGTGTAACTTATTACATAACAATGTATGGATTGAAACGGAGTCTTTGAGCCACCTATCAGTTGACTGTATTGATAGCTTTTTAGTATATCGGAGGGTTGTGGGTTTAGCAGTGTTTGGTCGATTTAATCAATGCTTATCAGTCTCGCTCGGTCGTAACTCTGTTTTAGTACTCATGTTGTAGAGGAGTGAACCATGTAGCATGAGCTCGTCTGAGCTGTTGGTCATACTATCCAAGGGCTCTATGCTAACATTTTTTTTCCAAGCAGCACACATGCTCCTAAGTTGAACATTTTAGGAGCACACTAATACATCCCAATTAGTAGATGCTTCTAAATAATTTTTCAAGTTAGCACACACAAATTTTTAGGAGCATATGCCCCCAAAATGGGGGCTACTGTAGAGCCCTGCTACCTGGTGATCAGTATGCGTGAGTTGAGTCTAGGCCTGCAGAGCTCCGTGCCCTCCAGCCATCGCCCGCTAGTGCAGGAGCCCGCGGCGGCGGCGGCGCTGGAGGCTCTGCTCAGACGAGCCGCGTTTGAAGTGCCGTTTCTCTGCTGTTAATTAACGGCGGCCCGTGTGAACCGAAGCGGCGCCTCTTCAGGGACTCAATTAGCGTCCCCTTCATCGCTCGTCTCGCGCACGGCCCCCGTTAGGCTGCGCTCCTTCTGGGGGAATGTGTGCCAGGGTCTCCTAATTTAGGGGAAGTCCAATCTAAATTCTGAAGCTGCGAATGGGTTTTGCTTTTGAAATTTGGTGGATGGGTGTGCTGTTGGATGTTGGCCCGGATGTTGGCTGTGAGCAGTTGTAAACATGTTGGGGCATGGCTTGTGGGTTTTTTTTTTTTTTTTGTGTGCTCCTTTCATCTGTGTCAATGCCTGTCCTGTCTTAAGAGCTGTGTGGAACGGTAGTTTGTATTTCTGTTGAGTTTTTTTTTTGTCGACGTCTTCATACACATCTGTAAAATAAACATGTTTGTGAAGAAGTCAGTGCTTGTGCCATTGATTTTTTTTTCCTTTGCCTGCTACCACAGCCATTTAAAACTTTTAACAATAACAGGTTGGTTTGAGATCTTCTTTTGAAGAAATGAACCACCTGATTCTCTGTTCCACTGCTTTCGTTTTGACTGCATGAGGATTAAAGTGGCACGGAGGCTGCAGCTGGGTTCTTATCTGCAGACTAAGCAGCACTTGCGCGGAATAGACTTGGACTTAATTGGCAATTCCGCTGAACAGCCATCGAGGAGCCCTCTCAAACAGCCGGGGAAATTTAATCCGCCCCCCCCAGTACGACTCCATGGAAAAACGCCCGTAATCCACTTCATCTCCTCTTCTTTTCCTTTTGTTTCACGGCCGGGTTTTCTCGTGAAAACGTGCGGTAGCACGATGCCGAGGCTTGTGTCGTGGTTTTTTTCGGGAAGTGAGTCACGGTTACTGCCCGGGCCGCACCTGCGATGGCGCGTAAGCGGCGGTGAAACCACAGCCGGTTTGACGCCGGGCCGGGCCGGCGTAGACATGGCGTTAGAGGGCCGCTCTCTCAGCCTGGCCTCCGATCTCCCTTCTCTTCCTCTCCGTGCCACCACTGAGGAGGAGAGTTATGTAATGTGGGGTGGGGGGGGGTGGGGGATTGCACAAACCGGCAGCGCAGCAGTCGCGGTGGGGGGGAGGCACATGGCTGTTCTCCGTGACCCTGCTTCGGGCCTCTCCGATGTGAAGCAACGTGTCCCTTGTTCAGCAGTCGAGGTGCACGGGGTGGGGGTGGGGGGGGGGGGGGCAGGCGAGACGGGTCTCTCTGTCTGTCCCGGCGGTTTTTTGATGAGGAAACTGGCTCCCTGTGACTTGCAAATAGCGGGGGGCCTCGTCGGCCGGAGCTGCGGCGCGGGGCGCTGCGTGCCTGAGCGCGAGCGCTGACTCATACCCGCACCCCGGCCCAACACCGCAGCGCTCGCTGTTACGTCGAAGGCGGCGCGCGGGACAGTCAGAGCCCCCGGGGGGCCTTCGTTTCCCACAATGCTCCCCCGCAGCCGCCCGCTTCGCAGAAGCGGTGCGCTCTGTTCAGGCCTGCTGTTTACCGCAGGGCAGCAGCAGCAGCAGCGCTGGCAGCCACACGCGCTAACGGCTCAACGCTAAACGTTCTCGCAACGTCACTGCCGTGTAGCGGCAGTGTTACAACATTGGCACAACGTTGCAGCAACGTCGTGAGAAGGTTTCTGCGCTGAGCTGGGCAGCGCTTCACCACAGCCGCCCCCGCAGGTTTAGCGCTAGCTAAAGTGGGGATTGTTTGCCTGCCTGCGTTTTATTTTGTGTGGTTTGTGTTTATTTTGTTGTGGCGAGGCGACTGAATTATTGACCGTACAGGGGCTAGAAACGAGGCGGCGTCTCAGGGGGGTGATGAGAGCGCTGTGAGGCTCGAGGCCGTGGGGGGAGGGCTCCTGCGACTCAGCGGACCCCGTCGTGTTTCTCGTCTCTGGTTGGCAGAGGGGGGGGGGGCGGGGGGCGGGCCAGTGATGGGGGGCTGCGGTTTTCTCCCGCTCCAACTGTCAGATGCAAAAACAGAGTTTTTCGGCTGTTTTTACAGCCCTGCAGCGCGTGCGCGGGCGCCTCTGTGGCCGTCCGTTTCCTGTGCCATTCGTGCCGTGGAGGTGTTAGCGTTAGCCTGCCAAGGGCCCAGCGCCACAGAACCAGGCGGCAGTTGGCTGCGGTCAAGGTGGTAGCTGTGCTGTGCTTTGTTTCGCTGGGCCTGATGTGCTTAGGTGGAGCCGTGCCTGTGGAGCTCCTGTGGTGTCCCTGTGCAGGCCCTGTGCTGTGCCTGTGCAGGCCCTGTGCTGTGCCTGTGGTGTCCCTGTGCAGGCCCTGTGCTGTGCCTGTGGAGCTCCTGTGCTGTGCCTGTGGAGCTGTGTCACAGTGCTTGTTGAACACTTGCATGCCAGACTGAAGCCCGCTTCCTGTAAAAGGCCTGCATAGGCTGCCATTACTGCTAACAGCTGCGACTGAGAGACTGCTTCCTGCTAGCATATGACTGACAAGGGCTGTCTGGTTTTTACCAGGACTGACCTTTTGGCAAATGGCATGGGCCTTTGAGGACATTTTTGAGGGCTTAGTTTTGAGTGGAAATTTTAAGGTTTGGAAAGTGCTGAGATACGCAGAGTACTTGAGGATTGAATTTCTAATCCCTGCATCTGACAAAACAGTTTTTTCCACAGCTATTACATATCATCATTTACTCTAGACTTGAATTCAGATTTAGGAAATCGGTGACATCGCCGTTCTGTTTTCCAAATCGTGTGTGTGTGTGTGTGGTGGGTTATTTTCAGTGAAAAAATGTTGTGTTTACTTCATAATGCCATTGATTTACCAAGAGGGTAGTTGAAAATGATGAAAATTAAACCTGAAGCATGATTGCGTTTAGTTAACCGACTGAAGGGTCATTGAGTCCTGCATATGGCTCTCATCCTGTCCCCGCAACGATGTCATGGAATGCCAGGACTGCGTTGAGCAGCACAGAGCTCGGCTGGTCCGTCGGCGCGGGCCACGCGGAGGCGGTCCTCTGATTGGGTGAAACGCGGGGTTTGAGGCGGAGAGTGAGGTCACGCGTGGCACGTGAACCGCGGTTCCCACAATGCTTTGCACAAGCTTTGTTCCGGGTGCACCCGCGATGGTCCAAAGTCGGCCCCAGGGCTGGAAAACCAACATTACGTAAAAAAAAAACCTAAACTAAACACGAGGAGGAAACCATGGAGAGCACGTTCCAGCTTTTTCCAGGTAATGGAGGAGCGCTTTAATGGCTGCCTGCGGGCTTCCTGAAATGAGAGTGTGCGTTGGGTCGTTTGCTGCTCTCTCTTGCACACAGTCTCCAGGGTCCTGCTGCAGCTACCAGGGCAGAGCTGAACTGTGTCCTCTTAATTTAAAAAAAAGAAAAAGAAGCCGTGTGAAGAGGTTGGCGGGTGACGGCTTTGGAGGCCGCGTCGGCGGCTCTTGTGATTTGGGCGTTACGCGAGCGGCGGCGGCGGCGGTGCAGGGAAACGCTCCGCTGCTACCGTAGCGCCGGTATTCCCCTTACCTAACGATGATGGAATTTTAGCCGAGTCGGTGATCCGGGAGAGCACGGTGACTGAAGAGCTGGGGGGGGGGGGAGCTGTGGTTGGGGTTCGAGGGGGAATGGGGGGGGGGAGACAGATAGTCGCTCGTTCGGAGCACACACCAGAAACAGACATGGCTATTCAGCGCTCTGTGTTGTCGGGGCCTGTGTGTGCATTTTTAGCGTGTTGTGTGCATTGTTTGTGAACTCTTCACCCTGAGGGTGGGGATTGGGGGGATGGGGGCGTGGGGGGGCACAGAGCCCTGATTGTTGCCCTCCCGCCTCGGTGAAATTCCTTTGATCTGCGGCAAGAATTTCAGCAATCCGTGGTGTGGACAAAAGAAAGAAAGGGAAAAGAGAAAAGCTGACCTTGCTGTTGTAGCTGGGTCGAGATTAAGCCCCCCAGTTTCACGTCGGTACATCTAAACCAACCAACAGTGCTGCTGTGAAATTGAGCAATTTTGACAGAATTACTGTCCACATCATTTCTAAATGGTAATGCTAACATGAAACAGAAGGGAATCGCTGCACCGCACAGCACAGCCCCGAACAGCTGCCGCCCACCTGTGAGCGTGCCGTCCTCTGGCCAGCTGACGCATCTGTTATCGATGGGTGTCCCAATTATAGCCACGGAGGCTGTGTCTGCGTGTGCCCCCCGTCCTGCCGTGTGACACCCCCCCCCCATCCCGCTACGGTCCTGTCGTGCTGGGGATGGAATGTCCCTGGCTCACTAGCACAGCAAACGGAGGTCTTCAGATCTCAGCACACCTATAATAGGATCGTTACTTGAGTGTACGGTCCTCTGTGTTTGCTGAAGGACAAACGGGTATATTTGGGCTGCTGGGTGGCTGATCTGGTGTAGGCGGTTTTCTCGTGCTTGAATGAGCTACAAGGTCTGGTATTGAATCCATGCCGTGTGGCCTGTGTCACGAAGCAGGATTACCGAGCTGTCTGGTCAACTGCACTGAGTGAAAAGCTGTAACCTTCTCAGAACTGGAACATGAACTGGAGCAAACAGAGCCGTTCTGGGTTTTACTCAGCGCGGTTATCTTCCGAACTCAGAAAGCCTGCTTTGTGATACAGGCCCCGTGTCTGTGCTGACTGTGGCCGGTAGCCCTGCGGGGCGATGCACATATGGCTGTAGCTCTGCCCGGGGACTGGAGCGTTTCGCTTGGCCGGGGTAATGGATTCCCATCATGCACCGCTGCCACTCGCAAGTCCGCCTGCTAACCCCTTAAGGCCTGAGGATGCAGTTAGACTATCTCTGCCCGTCACCGTGGACCCTGAAATAAGGGCTTATATTACATTACATTACATTACATTACAGGCATTTAGCAGACGCTCTTATCCAGAGCGACTTACACAACTTTTACATAGCATTTTACATTGTATACATTTATACTGCCGGTTAAGTACCTTGCTCAAGGGTACAACGGTAGTGTCCTTACCCGGGAATGGAACCTGCGACCTTTCGGTTACAAGCCCAGTTCCTTACCCACTGTGCTACACTGCCGCCTTATATTCCAACAGACTGCAGCCATGGCTGCTGTGCTGTTTGAACATAAACAAGTGTATTACCTGCTTAATTGGAACGTCCTCATTTCACGTACGCGCTGTGGTTTGCTAAGTCCCTGACCTCGATACAGACTAAGATTTCTAATAACCTCCGTCTGAATCTATGCATCCTAAACAGTGGCTTCAAGGGAAGGCATTTGTTATTATATGATTTTAGAGTGATATGTATCAGTGTCTATGGGGGGGGGGAGGTTCTTGCTTATTTGGGCTGCAGAATGACCTGCTCTCTACCCGTGCGCAGCTGTACTGCGCTGTGGTAGCGCTTTCGAGCCACAGACAGTGAGGAATGGCTGATATCCCGGTTCTCCGAGGCAGTCTGTCTCGGTTGACTCATGGGGCCTCCTGGGGTTTTGAGTGTCACCTGGAGAGTCGTCCTCCGGGTCGTGTCTGTGCAAGCTCGGCCTGCGAGCTGCCCGCGCGGCGGCTGACATCACGTGCCTCGTCTCCGCCCTCTGGAACCGATAGCGGAGCTCGCGGCATCGCGCGCCGAAAAATACGACGGGAAATTCCCGAGTAGGGAGAAAATGGGGGGGGGGTGGGTGGAGCATAAAAAAAAATAAAAGCAGAAGTGTGTTATGATTGACGGGCCAGTTTGACGGAAGACGAACAAACGAGGTCTGATTGGGCTAACGAGGAAAGGACAAGCAGCAGAGATTACACATGATAAGATTAAGGTTTCCATGACAGCAAGCACCAGCCCTGGAGAGCGAGCGCGTCTGATCTAAAAATAGAGACGTGGATTAGGCTGAACGGAGGCCGCCGTTTGTCCTCCCTCTGACGGCTCTGTCTCTGTGTGAACGGACGGCTCTGGAAGACGCCATCGCCAGTGTGCTTTCTGGCTCCGTGCATCTTAATATTTAATTCCTATTTTTTTTCCCGCCTAATTAAAATGTCACAACATGCTCAGTTTGTGTAGGAGTGTCCTGCCACACGTAACTGAAGGCAGGGAATGGACGAGATGGATCATGTGCCACTGGCCTTGTGCTGTCACACACTGGGATTGTAGTGAAACGTGTGTGTGTGTGCGTGCGTCCGTCTGTGTGCACTTGTGTGCGTGTATGTGCGTGCTTGTGCACGAATGTGTGTGCGTGTGCATACTTGTGCGTGCGGGTGTGTGAGAATGTGTGCTTGTGTGTGCGTGTGCGTGTATGTGTGTGTGGACGCGTGCGTGCGTGTGTGAGAATGTGTGCGTGTATGTGTGTGCTTGTGCACGAATGTGTGTGTGTGTGCATACTTGTGTGTGTATGTGTGTGTGTGTGAGAATGTGTGCTTGTGTGCGTGCGTGTGTGTGAGAATGTGCTTGTGTGTGTGCGTGTGCGTGTATGTGTGAGAATGTGTGCGTGTGCGTGTATGTGTGGGTGGATGCGTGCGTGCGTGTGAGTGAGAGATACAGATTGCTAAGCGGATTAGCAGATGAAGTGGCCGTGGATGCGCTTTGTTGGGCAGACGGGGCGGGCGGTTGGCATTGCGCTGCTGGTAGAGCCCAGGGCTGGGCGTGACTCACACGGGCCTGCGTGGGCGGGACTGTGGGCCGGGGCTCTGCCTGATCTCCTTATGTCACCCCAGTAGCGCACGTTAGCTGAGGTCCTGCCCCGGGCTGCAGATCAAGGGCTCGTGTGGTTTATTCACAGCAAGCCTTAAGCTCGCTCCAGCGCCAGCACCAGCCCCAGCTCCGGCGCTGTCCAGGCCGCTTGTCAAACAAGCTGTATTTCTGCCCACAGACATCGCACGGCTAATCCTCTTCAACACAGGGCTACATCCTCCCTGCGTCTCACTGACCAATCACAGCGAGGCAACCGAGCTAATAGAGGCTCCTTGTGAGTGTGTGTGTGGCCTGATTCCAGGTAACCTGACAGAACCGATATGTGGGAATTATACCAAGGAGTCACGGGTTTACCATAAAACACAGCGTCAGCCACTCCTCCTCATCCGTCCGCTGACCTGCTGTTTTTGATGGAAATTTAAACGGGACGTTGTTCAGACGAAAGCTGCTGTGCTGCTTGCTGCAGTATGATTCTGTGGTTTCCCCCCCCCCCCCTCGATTGGGTGTCCAGATGGCCTGCTGAAGGGTGTCGTGTGTTTAAACAAACGGGCAGGTGGTGAGGGAAAGACGCTATTAACGGCAAGGTCATTTATTTACAGAAAGGTCATTTATTAACCGCCTTTTTGCAGAAGCGAGAGAAACCGCCGCGTGGGGTTCTGGGAAAACGTGTCCGGCCCTCGCCAGCCTTGCTCACGGGTCTCCGCGGGCCTTCTGAAGGTTCTTTGTCCGCAAAGTCGCTTTTAAAAGTTCACCTTCCTGTTGTTTGGTCTCCGCATGCGTTAGAGAGGGGAAGTGGGACTATCGGTATAAGTATAGCGCTGTCGCGCTGAAGTCTGTTTTTAGTTGTTGTTCGGGGTTGGCGTTTGAGGAAGTATGACCCTCGTGCAGCACTTCCTGTCCTTTAAAGACTCGGGGCTTCCGTTCCCTTGCGCGCTGGGGCTAAGGTCACCGCTTTGACTCGTCGGTGAGTCACGTCTCAGGTTCCCCCTCAAAGCGTCTCGTGTGACCGGCAGCGTCTTAATGCCGCCAACAGCCTTTGACTTGCTTCTTTGTTTTTTTTTTTTTTTGCCTCTCTTTTTGGCTGGGCCGCAACAGCGGGGCCAGCCCTATATACGCGAATGTCTGCGACTGAGTGAGTGATGTCTGTGACTGAGTGACTGACTGACTGATGAAGTTACAGCATTGGTCGGCCGGTTCGGTCCAGCCATGCACTAGGTTTTGACCTGGTCTTGTTGTCCTCCTAAGCAGCTCCTATCTGAAGCTAAGCAGTTGCCGGGGTTCATTCCTCCATGTCGCTGGGCAGAAATGAGGGGTTTCTGAGGAGGTCGCTGCTGTTCTGGTGGAGGGGAAGGCGTAGCGGTCGCTAATCTCCCCGGTTGGGATTCTTGCACGCTTTCGCTCCCATCCACTCATCGATAAGAGGGTTTTTCTTGCATTCGTTCCTTCTCCATGAAAACCCGGCTGCTTTTAAATCACTGCAGGTTTCTCTGTTGGAATTTTAAAGTGGTCCTCAATTCAAAGAAGACCAAATTTATGGCTTTTGCTCATTCTCGTTCTAATGCAGCTGATCCTTCTATCCTGACTTTAGAAGGTATAGGCTATATCTAGGAAGATATTACCGTTCTTTTGATAAGCCACATACTTGAGAGGGTGCAACAGTAGAAACCACTTGAACCAAAAGCAAGATCCTTTCTCACACTAAATCCATATTTTAAGTGCAGGGTAATTTTCTAAAAAAAAAAAAAAAAAAAGGGCATTGAGGAGCAGAGATGGGGAAAAAAGCAGCGTTGAGGTTTATTTTACCCGCTAGAAGGCGATACCTCTCATAAATATTTGGGCATACGGCTTGTTGAAAAGTTAGCTTTTAACGCGCATATTGAAAACCAGTTGCAGCAACTCCGGCTGAAATTGGGCTTTTATTTCCGTTTAAGAGAGATTTTCCTTTTTGAGGCCCGAGAGAGAGTTGTGCAAAGCTCGTTTGTGTCTGTGGCTCGGCTGTGGTGATGTGATTTAATTGCGTGCAGCCTCATCTTCTTTTATAAAAGCTGGACTCAGCTTATCGACGCTCCACTGCGTTTCATAACAGGCACAGGCTCCTACCCTCCCCACGGCACTATATATGAATCTCTGGTGGGGGGTGGGGGGGGGGGTTCTTCTGTATATCAGAGGAGGAAAATGCACATGCTGCCATTTATTCTAAAGGCCCGATTGGGTAAACTGCCATATTACATCTCCGGTCTTTTATCCTATTATGCGAATAACTGCTGCTGTAGATCTACTAGCGGAGTTCTTTTATACGTCCTCAGGGTTCAATCCAAGCTCGGTGAAACCACTTTCTCTTTCTGTGCACCTTGGGGCAGGAAATGAGCCACAAAACAGTATTTTAGATGTACTTCCTCCTTTGAACACATTTGTTGGTCTTTTGCAAAACTTCCTTGAAGTAAATTTGTTGCTTTTCATATCCTTGATTTAATGTTTCAAACTTGATCTGGTCTGTATTGTGGATATCTTTGGTATAGACTACTTGCTTCTCTTTTGAAATGCACTATATGAGCAAAAGTATCTGGACACCCTGTGGTCTGGGGCTGTTTCTCATGGTTTGGGCTATGCCCCTTAGTACACAGCATACAATCACATTGTAGATGATTCTGGGCTTCCCCAGCAGTTTTGGGAAGGCCCTTTTCTGTTTCAGCACGACAGTGCCCCCGGGCACACAGAACGGTTTATGTAGAAATGGTTTTGGCAGGAGCGGTGTGGAAGAACCTGACTGGCCTGCACAGAGCCCTGACTTCCCCGTCCAACACATTTGGGATCAGTTGGAAAGCCAACTGTGAGCCAGGCCTAATCGCCCAATCAGTGCCAGACCTCACTAATGCTCTTCTAGCAGAATGGGTGGACCAACTTGACATTTATGCCCATAATTTTGGATGAGATGTTTGATGTCAGGTGTCAGTATATGTTCCGCCATGAAGTTTCCCTCTCTCTCTCTCTCTCTCTCTGTTTAAATTTTTATGTATTGCATGTTTTATATGTGTTTTATAGTTGATAGTTATTGTGTATTTATTTTTATGTTTTAAACTTTTACACTTTTGTTGCCATCTTGACCAGGACTCCCTGGAAGAAGAGATATTGTATCTCAGTGGGACCTTCCTGGCTAAATAAAGGACCAATATATAAATTAATATGTGGGCTATCTGGAAACAGAATGCAGACTAGCAGTGCATATTAGTTATTTTTTGTGGAAGTCCCTGTTCTCAGTAGTGCTATCAGCACGTTAGAATGCCAGGGGAACCCCTCCTTTCCAATGAAGGCGAAAGGCTGTGCGATTAGATGGAAGCAGCATGTGATTCTGTTGAGCAAGTTGCTTTCTTCCGTTGCTCAACAGGCTTCTTAGAACAATTAGAGCTTGGGCCCTTGCTCAGGAGAAAACGGAAAAAAAACTTTCAGTTTTGTCTGCACAAAAACTTTTTATTAGTAAGCCGGAACTGGAAAATATTGCTCAATTTAAAAAATAAAACTCATTAAAGTAAAGGAAAGTAACCATTGTGTGAGCTGCACTGAAAGGCATGTTAAAGGAACCATTTTGTAGAATCATTAAAAACTTGTTAGCATGCTATTTGGGGGAAAAAAGGGTCTCAAGGGTGGGGTGGAGAAATGGAACAGTGAGGAATCACTCCTCTGTATTACTAAAGCTGAAAGCTGAACCCCTCCCTCACTGAAAATTAAAGCTTAGGAGTAAACAGCTTTGAATGTGGGGGGGGGGGGCTGCTTGTTTCGTAGTCTCTCAGAATTACAGAACAAAAGCAGCTTGCGCCATGTTAATGAGTGCTGCTGAAGGGACTTTTGGGGAAGCGAGGGCACACAGACCGCCCTGTACCTGTGCAGAGGACGATAAGGTGAAGTGTGCTTTAACCGGAGACTGGAGGGGGTCCCGGTCGTGCTGCTGAACCCCATGTGATACCCCAGAGCCCACATGGTGGGGTATCTCAGTTCAGGATGGCTGAGTCTGCCGGGTGCTGTGTCTGTCGTTAGCTTTGCGGCTAATCCTCCTCATGCTAAGCTACTTTTCACCCAGCCGTCAAAACACCCGTCCGTCAGATCGGCCGTGCTGAATTTCGGCTGTTTGGGATTTGGGCGTGCGCTTCAGTTCGTTTGCCTTGCGACTGTTTGTCCTCGTCCTGTTTGCGGATAGAAGGTGGCGTGAGGGGGTGCGACCGACGCGATCGTAACAATTACTTTCCTCCTCCTCCTCCTCCTCCTCCTCCTCCTCCACCTCCTCCTTCACCTCCTCCTCCTCCAGGCGTGTCCAGCTCCACCCTCCTGCACTCGAAGTCGCTGCGCGGCCACCGGAACTGCTTCGAGAAGTACCACCTGATCGCCAACCAGAAGCTGTCCCGCAACAAGGCCCAGCGGAGCGCCTACCAGGGGGTGAAGACGGCCCTGAGCCAGAAGATCAGCCGCATCGTGCAGTACGCCCAGAACCGGGAGGCGGGCTCCGAGCCGGGCCGGCGGGGCGGCCGGCACCAGCTCCTGTGCTGCAGCCAGCAGGGGGACCGCACGCTGGTGCCCCAGTCCGACTCCCGCGTGCCCCGCTACGCCCCCCGCTGGGCCGAGGGCGCGGGCGTGGCCGCGGGGCTCCCCGACCGCGGCCGGGCCGCCGAGGAGCTGGCGCTGGGGGGCGGAGTCCTGGGCGCCGGGGGGTGCGGCCTGTGGGCCGGCGGCAAGCGGGCGCTCCACCAATCGCAGAAGCAGGGCGTGGCCTCGGCCGGACACAGGCAGCACAAACGCCCGGGCCTCAGCAGAGAGGAGTGTGAGTCCATCGGCCTGCGTTCTCCGCTCGTTCGTCTGAAAGGAGGGGCGGGGGGTAGGGGGGGCATGTGATTGGGTGGGCGGACGGGAGGGAAGCTTGTCGTGACTTGTCACAGGGGTGGTTATTTTTGGTTTGCACCTCAGCAGAGTCGGTTCCCTGTCAGTTCACTTCCTGAAATTTTCATAATGTTCCATGAGCTCAGTGAGTCATGGAGTGTAGAGAATCCCCTCGGTGGAGGTCTGTGAGGAGTTGGGTGATTCGGATTAATATGTCTAAATGTGCTTTATAATACCTTAAGATGTTTCTAGAGATTTGCTGTAGTGCGATGCCTCATATATTGTTTGTGTCTCTTGTCACATTTTTATGCTCGTGATATCGCAGGAGGAAGTAAGTTGAATCAGTCCTGAATAATGCGCAACATTATTTCAGGTGTTTAAAAGAGCAAAGTTTGTGTGCTACAGCTACGTCACACAAGCAATAACAGCTAAACTGTACAGAAATGATCGAGTGGAAGGACCATAGCGGACCACTGCGTTTCAGAATGAATAAAAATCACGCTCGTTGCTTAAGTGAACACTTAACGCACGATGTGCTCAGAATCGTAGGACGGGGTGTAGCACGATTCCCGGGTAAGGACACTGCCGTTGTACCCTTGAGCAAGGTATTTAACCTGCATTGCTTCAGTATATATCCAGCTGTATAAATGGATACAATGTAAAATGCTGTGTAAAAAGTTGTGTAAGTCGCTCTGGATAAGAGCGTCTGCTAAATGCCTGTAATGTAATGTAATGTAATCATATCTTGCATGTAATTCCACCTGTACCATTCTACCCGTGTAGGGGGGGGGAGTTGATGTGGGGTGCTCAGTCTTCTCTGAGCGGGACTGGTGTGGGCGGGGGCTTGTTTTGTAGCCCAGAACTGAAGCGCCTGATTCAGCTAACGGGCTGCTCACGATCCTCAGTGGAGTGTTTTATGTATTGAATGGGCTGCTGACGTAGCTGTGGGCTGTGAGCTGTGTTAAAGCCTGCTCCCACTCGGCCTTGCTGTCGGGCATGATTGACACCCCTGATGTAAACGCGTGAGCTCCACGGCCCCCCGGGTGGGGCGTTAGGCCACTCTTTGGTGACCTCCGAGCCGCGTCTGTCCGCAGGACAGAGCGGTGACGCGGGGGACCCCCCCACCCCCATCCTCCGGAGAAAAGCTGTCTGCCTTCCGCTTACTCAGAAACCGCCCTTCAGCGGAACCTTCCCGCCCCAGTGCCAAGGGCCTGGGCGCAAGGTCGGCGGGGCGAAGCAAAAAGGCGCTGCGCTCTGTGGAGGGCTTTGGCGGAGCTCTCGGGGAGGAATCTTTCCCGGAAATTTGCGCGGTCGCTTCACCGGCAGGCGCCGCTGGCCGGCACGACGCGAGAGCGTGGCCGGGAGGGAGGGAGAGCGCGAGGAGAGGCGTTCGGTTTGAGTGGGCGGCTTTAGCGCTCGCGCACACACACGCACACACATACTCACACGCGCGCGCACACACACTCGCGTGCGCACACACACACACACACACGCGCGCACACACACACAGGCTGAAGCTGTAGTCGCTTACTTTAACTTCTCGTCTAACCCGACTCCTTTGTCTCTCTTGTCGTTGCTAACAGTGGCCGGGATGAGCACCGAGGAGCTGGGCCAGTTGAAAGGACAGCTGCTTCTGCAGATTCAGAGTAAGAGGCTCTCTTTACACACACGCTGGAGTTCACATGTAAAGACGAGGGGTATAATTTTCTGTCAGAACTGTGGGTTGGCGTAAAGTCTGTGTGATGTGTTAAGCTTTCCCGCTGAGTTCTGCTTCTTTGCTGTGTGGTGGATGTGCTGTCCCACAAACGGTTCTGCAGCCAAGTCCTTGTTGAAGTATTTTGTTGCTTGTGTGCTCTGATATCTGATTGTCAATAATTAATAGACCTGTGTGTGTGTGCGCTCGTTGTGGTCCTTGGGGCAAGGTGTATGTGTGCGTTCTGTGTGCTCTGTGTGTTTGTTCCATGTGCAGTTTATTGGCCATCGGCTGTATGTCGGACTGTAAGAGCTATCATTACTGAGGGCTTTGTGTAACTGACCTGATGTTTGTCTGTGCCCATGTAACTGACCTGTTATATGTCTGTACCCGTGTAACTGACCTGATGTTTGTCTGTACCCGTGTAACTTGACCTGATGTTTGTCTGTGCCTGTGTAACTGACCTGATGTTTGTCTGTACCTGTGTAACTGGTCTGATATTTGTCTGTGCTTGTGGAACTGATCTGATTTTTGTCTGCGCCTGTGTAACTGGTCTGATTTTTGTCTGCGCCTGTGTAACTGAGCTGATGTTTGTCTGCACCCGTATAACTGAGCTGATGTGTCTTTGTTCTTCCCACAGAGGTGTTTGAGGAGCTGACGTCGGCTGTCCAGGACAAGGACTCCCTGGCCTCGGAGCTCCACGTCCGCCACATTGCCATCGAGCAGCTCTTCAAGAACTGCGGCAAGCTGCCCTGGCTGCAGATCGGCAGGGCGGGGGTCAAGGCCAGCAACACGCCGGTCGAGTGAGGCGTACCGCCAAGACCATCGCCTGACCAAAAACAAACAAACAAACAAAAAAAAAGCCCTAATCTAAGCGTGCTGTCCCGTCTCCTCCTGGCCCATCCCGCCTCCACGCACCCCCTCGAATCAGGCCGCCCACACTGCCTAGGGCTGTTCGGGTCGCTGCCCCGCCCGGTTTTCACACGCCTCTGTTCTTAGCGGAACGAGACTGTTCTTAGGACCGTGACGAAACCGCGCGGGAAGGTTGCTTTACTTTGTTTGCACACAAATAGAGGCGGGGTTAATGGGTATAACCTGCCTTCAGCAGGGGACTGAGAAGGACGGGCCTGTGCTGTACTCGGTGTTCGGGACAGAAAGGGCCGGGACGAAGAGGAGGGCAGGGTCCTCCAGTCCAGTAGACCCTCAGACGGGACGTGAGGCTGGACGTGAACAGCTTTTTATTTTAGGAGCCTTATTGGGGCGCCTGTCTTCTATGCAGGACCGCGACGGTCAGCGTCGTAGCGTTCCGTGTTCCTTCAAGTTGTCTAAACATTTGTCATTTTTTCTTTTTCTTTTATGAAACCATTTTGTGAATCTACACCAAAAACAAGACGTTTGAACTACCTGCGTGATCGGGGGCTGTACGGCCATGTGTGCGCAAATGTAGGACAGTTTTAATCATGATTTTAGTTGTTAAACTGTTTTTATTATTGTCCTTGTTTTTAGTCTGCAGCCTTGCTTGTTTTATCTATTTATTTCCAATTGCAGTACAAATCAGTGTGGCAGTTGGGACCTTTTAGTGTCTGTTATGTTGGACTGTTGGTGCTCGGGGGGGGGGTGTTAACGATGTTGAGGCCCAGCACAGCCCTGAAGGGGGACTGCTATCGCGTTCCCTTCTGGACCAAGTTTGCAGTGCATTCTGGGAGGCCGCCGCCTGTGCAGTTGCCTTATTATCCCGACGTTGAGTTGACTGGTTCTGCCGTTGCTGTGGTAACTGCCCCAGAGTTGAGTGGTTTAATCAGTTGAGTGGAACTTCTTAATTAGAGCTGGGGGGGGGGAGCTGGCCCCTCCCGTTTCGAGGGAGAAATCCAAGCGCAAGGAGTCTGCTTTACAAATTGGTTGGTTTGGAAGTGTTCAGATAACCCTTACTGGTGTTTTACTGAAGGGAATGTTTGTGTGACTGCGGAACAGTTATATGATTTTTCTGCTTTGCTGTTTAGTACTGCATCATGTAGAAGTACAGGATACGGGTTGGATCAGTTTGCGGATGGCTTCAGTAGAAAGCTCATGGCTGGAAAGAGAGAGCGTATGTATTTATTAGTGGTTGTAGTTTACATATTTAATTTGCATTAGTTTTCCTCTTTTTGTCATTGTAACCTTTTGCGGTGTGTATCAGTTTTGTTGGTGGGGATTGCACATTTAGGAATGTTCCAGATTTAATTTGGTTTCGTTTTCTGAGTATTTAAAATATTGCATCGTACTGCTGATCAGGAAGTCGTAAGGAAGGAAACGCCTTTCCCAGAGTGCTGCGCACAATAGAGGTTCAACTTTGGTTCACACGTTTCATCTGGAAAAATAATTACCGGTTAAAACCTTTTTCTTTCGGTTTTGCTTTCTTGTACTTGAGCGTGAATGACACTTGCAGTTGGATTTTTCATTATAACGAAACTTGCAGTTGAAGATGGTCAGACATTCTAACAGGCACAGAAACTTGCTGAATATCCTAACATTGCTGTTATATAATTGACAGTATTTCTCTTTCTCGCATAACAACTTGGACCATATTGAACACCAAATGTACAGTCTGTGAAAAACAAAACCTGTACAATTCAATGGTACCATTAAGTGTTACAAGAAGTATTACAGGATGACTTTTCAACATATTCTCTAAGTATTCATTTTCCCCTGTTCCAACTTGATGTTCTTATTGAATTTTGCAATTTTCAAACATTTTTGTTATTGTTTGCTTGCAATTTTAACTGTTCTGTGGCTGTATGGTTATGGAGTTGTTTGTGATTTTTCTGTTCAATTCTCGTTTTCATGTTTTTATTTAGCCCGCTCAGTGCAACCACATCATTTTAGAGTTTCAGATAGGCCTAGGTTTGGCCTGCTGTTTTTGTTCCTTGTTCGTATTCCCATCATGTTACTGGATAGAAAATGAGTCCAGTGCCCTCTGCTGGCCGTCGAGCAGTGGTGCACTTTCTGTCAAACATAATATTTTCTCATTGGGTTTTCCTTACAAATTTCATTTTTTAAAATATATTCATAAAAACAAAAAACTAGTAAATATGTATTCACCCCAATTTCATTCTCTCTTCATAAGAGAAATTATATTTGACCCTTTGGGGTTTAAAGAAAGGTTTTTTTTACTTCAGACAAAAAGGATAAGGTGAAGGTTTTTGTTTGCATGCATGAAATGGTTGATTTAATGGTGTGTTGCCGTACAACTGTAGGCCTTTCATTGCAGGTGGCTGCCCAACCCCCATCCGAAAGTTTTCAGAAGATTTATCCTGCTGACCGCTTTCCTGAGCAGGTGTCTGCCTTGTTTCAAATGTGTATGCTGTGTCACAAGTTTCAGTTCATTCTCAGTAGTGGGTAATCTCATCAATGTGTACATTTTGCTATTTTTTTCTTTTCCTTTTTCAAAGTTTGATACATATGTATTTCAGAGGCCTGGTGAGATTGGTGTGTGTGTGTGTGTGTGTGCGCGCGTGCGTCTCTGAGACTTTTCCATTAAACATGCAATAATTTGTGTTTGTGGAGCTTTACTGCCTGTGTGAAATTTGTGTGCAGTTATTTGTATTTTTCCTAAGAAAAATAAAACTTATTTTCTTACATTTCCTGTGTGAGCTGACCTTTTCTCGTTATCTGGAGCTCAGTGGCCCCATCTAGTGGGGAATGACTGACATGACTGTCCGTTGGTATTCAAATGGCCCAGGGTTGGCTCATATGCAACTTTTTGTTTTCACCGATTGTCCCAACTCGTCAGCTAATTAGCTGTACAAACCAATGCTAGTTTACTCATAGATTAAATCACAGTAAGACATTTAATATACAGATAAAGGGACAGTATTCAGCAGTCATTAATGAGCTCATAGAGAAATTTTAACATGACAAATCATGTCAATGATTGCATATCTGCCCTAAATTGTTGTCCAAAATGAAAGGGAACAGCTTGCATCGAGTATGTAAATCTGAACACCATTTAGTGTAAAATCTGATGCAGAATCTGCTGTTTAGAGAAGTCCATGCAGCACGGCTGCCAAATTGCATGGCTGTTTTCAAAAACACATTAAAGTGGCATAATTTGCATGCCAAAGAAGCAAAAATGAATGATGCTTGCCAATGTCCCCTCAATACTGTTCATTTTGGACAAAAAAAAATTAATCACCAAGGAAACAAATATGTCTATTTGTTTCCTTGGCAAATTCAAATCAGCACTATAAAACCACAATAACTACAAAAATGCAAAAGTGCTAACTGACTTATAACAATCATGACTTCAAGAATATGAATTTGGGCTGTTGTGGAGGCAAGGGGTCCTACCTGTTACTAGATAGGTGTACCTAATAAAGTGTGTGAGTATGTGTGTATACATACACACACACACACATACTTTATTCGGTTCACCTATCTAGCAACAGGCAGGACCCCCTTGCCTCCACAACAGCCTGAATTCTTCATGGCATGGGTTCAACAAAGTGCTGCGAACATTCCTTAGGGATTTTGGTCCGTGTTGACTTGAGAACATGACGCAGTTCCTGCAGATTTTTTGGCCACACGTTCATGCTGTGAACCACCTGTTCCATCTCATCCCAAAGGTGCTCTATTGGATTGAGATCTGGGGACTGTGCAGGCCACAGGAGTAAACTCAAGTCTCTGTCATGGTCGTAGAACATCTTGAGATTTGTACTTTGTGACATTTTCCTGATGTATAAGTGCATTATCCTGCTGGATGTGTCCATTTGAAAAGGGACATTTTATGAATGTCACCATAAAGGGATGCACATGGTCAGCAACAATACTTATGGGTGCTGAGGCATTACAATGATACTCAGGTGGTATTAAGGGGCCCAATGTGTGCCAATAAATCATTCTGCACACCATTACACAGCCATCATCAGCCTGCCCCAAAATCAAGGTCAACTGGGCCTGCTGAGCGTTTTTATACATGCCACAGAGCATGATAGATGTTAATTACTCAACTGTATCATGCTGTACACCTGTATGGAAGCAGCTGCATTCGTTATGTTTCTTCAAGGTTTTTTAGATTCTCCAATCGGCCTACCTGCATGTCTTTGGACTGTTGGAGGAAACCCACACGGACACGAGAAGAACATGTTCAAGTAGTGTATTTTCTTTTAAGAAAAATATTATCAATTCACAGTTTCAGCTGGTATTTTAATTTTATGAGTCCGCGAGAAATCAGTTACAATTTAACAATTTAATTATGTTATTTAAAATTTAGGCAATGAACCTGACAAACTACAAACTGGAAAATCGATGCTGCCATACAGCGCGCGTCGCCACGACTACACCGCTTTGTGGACTGCCGCGCATTTCCGATGACGTCATGAATTTCCGCAGCCATCTGGTCTGCACGCAACGTGAGAACACAAACAGGACTCAACTGTCTTGACCAGCAGCAGCTCACATGGTGGAGGAGGGAGTAGATACGGTTAGTAAATTACGAAATCTGAAAACGTGACATGGTGGCTAGCCTCTTGTCTTCATCTACAAATGTATCACGGAGTTTAAGAAAACAAGAGTATAAATCAGGTCTACGCGTCTAAAGCTCTACGCGTGGTTTTGAAAAAGCTACTTGTTCTGAGCGATTTCAGGCGTGATATTTAGTCGTTTCTTGTTAGCAAACGTCGTTGGCTACAAACTGAAACAGTTCTAGTCCGTTAATGTTAACTATCTTATCAGAGATTTAATAGCAAGTTCGTTAATACGCACTAATCTGTATGATGAACGAAAGCCTGGCTGGCTAGCTTGCGTCGAGTCACATGAAATTTAGAAAGATACAACTTAGCAAGGGTTAGTTAAGTGTCAATAGCTAATTGTTAATACATTTTCACTACCTATGTACCGTGTGCTACCGTTTTACTATTAGTTTGATTGTTGGTAAATATATAACGGTAATGTGTTTCTTTTATAGCGAACGAAGAGTATGGATATGTAATGAAAAGTTTGCTAGGTGGCTGCGGAACTAGCTGATTGAGGATCAGTGAAGTTAACCACAGTTCTGGTCTCGACCTATTGTCTCGACTTTTCGTACCAAAACTGAAACTGATCCCGAGTCAGTGTGACGGACACTCTCGTGGTAGGGAATCCATATTGTATCTCATCGCGCCTTTCCTAAGGGAAGTCCCGCCGGACGAAACGCCGTTAGGATTAATCAAGCAATGATGTGGCCAGTGTGGTTTATTGTCTCCTTGTATACTACTGTCGTACTGTTTTTGCGAAAAAGTCTCTTTAACGAACTTGAGGTTTATATGAGTGAAATGTTTTGGTAGACTAAATAAGCTGCGAACGCAGTTAGCTAAATCGGCGCGCTGACGTTATTTGGCTTTCTAGCAATATTACGTTACATGTAACATAGCCTCCTCTAACTTAATATGACGTTATAAACCACATTTCTTAGTTAACTTATACATCTCGCTACTTCTAATTAATTATTCTGCACAGTTATTGGTTTAGTGTAACTTCACATTTGCGCAAAAGTGCTCTTCATCCAGCGACAGTGGCTAGCAGCTTTCTTGCATTTTTGGCACAATATTCAATCATATATTGTTAAGATTTGGATATTGAGTCATGTCACCGTCCTTGTAACGAGTGAGTCACGTTGCCCACAGCAGCATGCATTCATCGGCTGCTACGTGGGGCGCGTAATGGGGTGACCCGAGCCGTGTTGGTGTCCTCATAAAAACCCGTATTATATTTCACCTTGGTTCTCGACATAATCGTAGTGAACAGTTGTGTACCACGAATTGATCATTGATATGGTTTCTTTCTCTCACCCCCCCCCCTCTTACCCCCGCATTACTGCAACCAGGGGCTAAACGGAGTGAACGATGAAGAAAGAAATTGCGGCAGTGGTGTTTTTTATGAAACGGCTGGTCAGGAAGGCGGAAAAGCTGGAGACGGAGAAAGTGGATCGTTTTGTGGAGAGACTGACTGTGGCATTACAGGAGAAATACCGGGGGCACTGGTACCCCGAGAACCCCAGCAAAGGCCAGGCTTTCAGGTACTGAATAAGAGCTCTGCTTATTAGTAGTGCTGTGTGCTGAAATGAACTCTGATGAGTTTTCTACTGCCGGGCTGAGTTTCTACTGTGAAACAGTGCATAATTTAAGTTAACATTTTTTCAGGTGTTAATGGGGATAAAACTGTTTTGTAATACTGAGTTGTCCCTTGGCATTTGATATAAAAGATGGTACCCAGAGTAAGGTTATTTTGCCTGTAAGGAATGCTCGTGCGAATTAATCCATGTATATTGGAAGTGGCCTCTCCTGATGGAGCAGAGTAGTTGCCTGGGTCTTCTGGCAGGGGGGCAGGTGGATGGTGTCATTGTGAGGTTCTTGTGTGCTTCTGCAGGTGTATTCGAGTGAACGGGTTTCTGAAGGAGGACCCTGAGCTGCTGAGAGCCTGTCGGGAGAGCGGGGTGCAGTACAGAGACTTGGGCCTGCCACAGGAACTCACTCTCTGGGTGGACCCTGGGGAGGTATGCTGCAGGTAGGAACTCACTTTGTCTCCTTTATTCTCAGATGTGCTGCCCCGGGCTTGTATTTTTGAAGCATCTCTGGGTAGAAATGCTGATCCAGGACCATTTTTTCCTTTTAACTCATAATGGGTTAGATAAGGAAAGTGGACGTGAAAACCTGATCCTAGACCAGCACTCCTGCTCTGAGATACTTTATGGCTATGGGCCCAAGCAGGGGAAAAAGATCTTGTTTTGGGCCCCACCACCTCTGTGTCATATTTTTTTGAGGACCTCTGCCCATCAGGGCCTTGGAATTGTCCTAGCCCCCCCCCCCCCCCCTTACAGCGCCCTTGGGCTCATGTGTGTGTCCCTGAGGCGTCTGTATTTGTGTGTTTGCATATATTTTCATGATAGCAGGGGTGGAGCTTAGGGCAACTGGGTAAAACTTTCCTGGGTGCAAGTGGGTCCAGAGGGCTTGTAGAAGTGTGCGTGTGCGTGTGCGTGCGCGCATGCGTGGCCCCTTTTCATATTTCCCCTGCACAAATAATTTCTGCATCTTTTATAACGCAGAGCACATATATGTTCGTGTACGGTTCTGAAAAGTTGTGAATATGCTCCGACCCATTCCGACCCCCTTCATTATTCTCAGGTATGGGGAGAAGAACCACGCCTTCACGGTGGCGAGTTTCTCGGGAGACGACGTGGACGACAAGGAGGACGTGACCAAGAAGGTGACGAGCGCGGTGGAGAAGGTGACGTCGGACTACCACTCCGGCTCCTCGTCTGACGAAGAGAGCGGCACCCGAGAGGCCTGTGTGACCCCCCCTTTCCCCCACTTCCAGCCCCGCTACCAGGTACTGCCGCCAGGACCGAGCCTTCTCATTCCCTTTCAGTTACTGCCAAATTCCACAAGCCACTGTTTCCGTGATCGTGCGGAAAGAAAGCGGGTCAGGGTCCGCGGGGGGTGCTGGAGCCTATCCCAGCGTGCATTGGGCGAGAGGCAGGAATACACCCTGGACAGGCCACCAATCTATCACAGGGCACACACACCATTCACTCACACACTCATACCTGTGGGCAATTTAGACTCTCCAATTAGCCTACCCTGCATGTCTTTGGACTGTGGGAGGAAACCGGAGTACCCGGAGGAAACCCACGCGGACACGGGGAGAACATGCAAACTCCACACAGAAAGGCTCTAAGCTGATATTCGAACCCACAACCTTCTGGCTGTGAGGTGTATATGTGTAACATGACATATGTTCATTCATAATGAACTTCATTTCCATGATTCATCCGAACAGTCGAAATGAACCTCGTTTAGCAAGTACTGATGGGAAAAGCTATGAAGGGTCAGGCAGTTGTAGCTTATGCTTTTCCCGTTCACGGTGAATCGAAACGTCTAAGGGAACCTTGTCTTGCAGCCGGTGCCCCAAATCCCCTACCAGCCGGTCCACGTGTGGCACCCGTTTCCGAAAAAGAAGACCGGGCCCGGGAAGGGGCACGGGCCCCCCCACCCTCACTTTGGCTTCCGCCCCCACGCCAGGCCCAACCCCTGCTTCAGACCGAACGGCTGGTGTCCCGTCCGGCCCCGAAACGGACCGGGTTACTGGGGAAGCACCCCAAACCTGGCCCACTCTTAGGAACCACTAAAGCGAAACAGTGACGTAGTTACTCTGGAAACGAAAAGGACTGACACAATGCTGACCAAACTCTGAAAGTAT
The DNA here is from genome assembly GCF_018555375.3 of Anguilla rostrata. Taxonomy (NCBI): domain Eukaryota; kingdom Metazoa; phylum Chordata; class Actinopteri; order Anguilliformes; family Anguillidae; genus Anguilla; species Anguilla rostrata. The sequence goes on along the minus strand of NC_057941.1, from coordinate 44,262,654 downwards.
TTTTGTAGTAATTATTTGTTTATCGTAATAACTTTCTTTTTGATTTTTTGAATTTGTACAATTTTTAAAAAGATATGTTGACTCTGCACTTTAGATAATTTGTTATAGAAAGTTGTGTAAGGTGTTTGCTTATATACAGAATTAGAAATCTTTGGCTATGATAGGAAATTTTAATTATGGAAATATGTACTGTATTTATATTTAATGGGATCACTGTTATTCTCTGATGTTCGACAGACTGTCCATCAGTTTTGTTTAAATGACCAAATGTTTTGTATGTATTCACATCATAGTATTGTGCTGACTACTTAAATTATGAAATACATTAAACGTTTTCTTAATTAGACAAATTTCTTTCGTTGTGTTTTAACTTGTGCTTGGTGTGGTGACTCAAAAGAGCTTTAGAGTTGGTGTTACATCTACCTATGTCCATCATGTCACATACATTAGGGACAGCAAGATGAATTGTTAGCTACCATAGTAAATGTTTCTCTGTCTGTACTGTGCTGATATAGATATATATAGCATATATCTCACTTGACTGTATTTCTGTTGATGGGAACCCAATGGTTGTCAACTTCCAGAATTATGTGTGGATTGGCCACATGATGGCGATATAGAATTGCATCGAAATTGGAATCTTTTATGCCTGTAGATGCCATCCGTATATTTTGAATGAGTTGAATCTCAACAAGCCTGATGATTTTCAGATACAGTGAGTGGGCATCACAGGGCCAATACAAATTAAGGTACAATAAGTGCTTATAATAATACATTTTACTTGTAAAGCGCCTTTCATGACACCCAAGGTCATTTTACAGAGGAATCGAGGTAAGTCACAATACATTTTAAAAAATAGATGTTGAGGTTATATGGCAATCATTAAGGGAACAAAAATTAAAGATGGTTTGTTAAAAAAGAAGAGCGAATGTGTGCATGTGTGTAGTTAAATATCTTGCGTGTATGCTTGTCTAAATAAGTGGGGCTTGAGCTGTTTTTTGAATGAAAAGAGCTTATCATTGGAGCAACAAGAGGACCAATAACTTGAACAGAATCATTTGGATTTCGGCTAACAGACATCAAGCTGAGAGACAGAATTTTAATGAGTACAATTAACTTTGACAGCTGTGCTCAATAACGGACCTTAAGCGCGGCATACATCATTCTGAATGTGATCGTAAAATGAAGAAATGATTTATAAAGCACCATTACCTTTGATTATTTACATGGCTGCCAGACAAACAATTTGTGGCATTGGATAGAAACGCGTTTAAAAATCGACTCATGAACAATTTGGCGGACTGCCATACAATCTGTAGTCTATGGGATGTCAGATGTTTTAGTCAGTGCTGACACCCCGTCATTGCTGCTTGCACTGTATTCTTGGTCTTCATACACACATACAAACATACACACAGTGCAGTCTGTAAGTATTTGGACAGTGACACCATTGGGGGGGCCAAAAGCAATCGGACAGTTGGCTGCCCTCCTCTTTCTTGGCCAGGGGTATGCTGTTGCATCATTAGCTCACTCTCAAAAGATGTATTAAAAACAACACAGTCTTTTTTTTAACACACCTCCATGTCCAGTTAAGGACAACACATTTTGTGTTACTGTCAACACAATCTGTTAAAAAGTCTCAATTAATGCAAGGTAGTTTGCATGTATTGCGTTTGATGAAAACGGTGCAGTGTCATACCTCAGAAACAAGAATACATTGGAATCTTACAAATTTTATATAAATGTACAAAGCTCATGTAAATGTAATTGTACGTTGTGTTATGAGGAAAATGAACGGCAGGTGGCTCTTGAGCATCAACTTTTGTCGCGAAAATTCGCAATGGATACCTTCATCCGGAAATCACGTGTCTGGATTCCAGCTCCTATCCACCTGCTGAGAGTCAGGCAGGAGTGCAATCTGGATGCGAACGGAGGGGAGAACAGTTGAGGCGCTCCGAGAACTTTGAATTTCGTTCAGTTTGGAAAAGGAAATTTCAGGAGGAAATTAAGATTCGAATAATGGATTTTATGGCATTCCGTTGTTGTGTTCTATTGGGAATTTTATTGGCAGGTAAGTTTTTTCCCCCAATTTTCCATTCCTTTCTCCGCCGCCTGCATTAAAGCGGGAGAGTAAAATGCCGAATGGCGTAGGGATGGAGCAAGCTAGCCAACAGGACAGTAACTGAATAGCCAGTTAGCTGCACTAGCTACCTGCTGAAAAGTTTGTTTCAGTGGACATGTTAAGTATATGAGGCGAAATGTTTCTGCATAACTGTATTTTACAGATTAGTTTTCAGGTTTACGTTCTGAACCATAATTTTATTTAACGGATTTTTGTTTGTTTGCTTGTTTACTACTAACGTCGCTAGCCGGCCAAAAAGACAAGCACGTAGGCTACAGCTTGAGATTCCCGTTCTTTTTTTTCGAGGACAATCCTTGATGTTACGATCTCATATCCACATGACAGTGTTCATTAGCCTATAATTTTTTTTTTTAATTCAGTCTGTCAGAAATAGATTAAAGTATGATGTATTCTGTAGCAACAAGTGGATAGTAGACTGTACGTTTAATATGGTAAATTCAAAGTAGCCTATAATTAAGATGATTTTTTCCTCTTGGTTCCAAAATCACAGCTTGTTAATGGAAATGATTGAAAAGGCACAAAAACTGAATTAAGTCAGATTTTGTTGAGACTGAAGGGGGTGTATTTTTTCGGTCTGTGTAGTTTTTGAGAAATGTAAATAGAACTAACGTTCGTTTATTGGGGAAGATTTCGTTTGGAAGACTTTCCAAAAGTTGGCCTGGCTGTAGCCTTATGATATTTGAAAAATATTGGCTTATATGTGTATAAAACGCGTTAAATATGAGTGCGTGCTTTGTGTAATTACGAGTCTTATAAATTCACCAGGATTACGATTAACTCCGTCACTGTCAGCAATAATAATGAAATGGACTAGGCTAACGTCATTCGTCGTGGAATGGTTTAATTGAAGAAACTCGTATATGATACATTGCATTAGCCACTATGTCCCGAGGTTCTTTGAACTGACTTAGTTTAGCTGCGGCGCAAGTTTTATTTACTTAGTGTTACGGGTCGTGTATTTCGAATATAATGAGACTAAGAGCAAAATAATAGTCTAAATCTCTTGAACGGTTTAATTGTGGAAAGACTGCGGAAATACAATTAGTGGAACTTTAATCGCCAGCATGCATCACTAATAGCGCCCGCTGCGTAAATAACAATACAGTAAAGCAGTTTTCTATTGATTATGCTAGTAACATTTGTGGGGTAAATGTTTCCAAGACATATACATATATTTTGTAAAACAGGCTATATGCAACGTGAAGTGATAGTCGCGTCAAACGTAATTTTTGTCGTCATATTGCGTTACGTCTTTTTTCGTTTGTCGTTTTGCTACTGGTGGTGAAAACAGTTTGTGTTGTCTGTGTTAAACCGTAACGAGGCTTTAACGTGTTGTGAATTTATGTCTGCCATCTGCCAGCTTAAGTAGCCAATCTAAACTGTAAACCCCCTGCTGTGAGAGCCAGGACTTTGTCTTAAATTGACGTAATTTCTGATTGGGGCCGAAATTAATCTTAATAGCATATAATTAAAAATACTCAAACTGGCCGCGTTGTTTGCTTCAGTGACTGTATCAAGCTCTGCAAAATCATTATTTTAGTAGGTTACATGAAAAAACGAGAGGAGTGCTGTTTAATCTTTATTTAACGATTGAGTAAAGACGTTGGGGGCGTCGAATATAGCAGACCGCACCTTTTGTTTGGTTGGTGATTTGAAGTTTTGTTGTTCCCCTCCTATGCCTGGACCATTACAAGCCTTAAGAAAGTCGCCTTTAATCATTTTTTTTGTTGTTGATGTAAAAACATAACTTATCAATCTTGCATGACTGACTGCTATTTTATTTTCCACTTATAGCATACTGTGATCAGCCAGATATGTAAGCGCCAGCAAGTCTCACATTTGTTTTTTCCAGCTCATTATGACAATGCTGGGTCAGGCAACTTTTTTCCCCACAATGCAATAAGCATTTAAAAAAAAAGATTAGAATAGTAGAATATTGAGTTCCATCAAACTGGACAAAGCATGTGGTGTCAACTGCACCTTATTGTTGTACTGCAATTTGCAAATCATGCTCACACAGACATGAGTCTGAGGATGATGCTTCCTGTGCAGCTCACCAGGCGGGCTTGTGGGCACCTAGTCGCCCAGTTAGGGGGTCGCTAGTGAGCGATGAGACGCTGTAATCACACCCCGACTGAAACGGTTCCAGATACTTCCGTGGGTGTCTAAAATATCCTTGCGTTGAACGCAAAAAAAAATGTGCCGGGCGATCAAACGCGTACATTGAGAACTGAAATAACATCCCAAAAAAAACCAATTAAGCGAAACCGTCCCTTTGACAGGTTGAGCCACCCAGCAGCCTGCGATGGGGCGCTTTGATCGCTCACTTTGCGATTGGCACTCAAAGCGCTTTGCCTCCCGCGGCAGAGGAGCGGGCTGGAAACGACCCTCGATTATCGCTCTCCCAGCGGCGGGGCGGGGGATGCAGGCGGCGCGGCGCATTGATTACCAATAAAACAACAGAAGTGCTGTTTTGACACTCGCGCCGCGGTTATGACACGCGCCTGAGTGCTCTCTGACAGACTGGTGCGTGTCCCTCTCTGCCCCAGAGGGCATCGCCACAGGACTCGCCGAGCGTGTGAGTGTTTACCGGTACACTGCGTGTGTGTACGGCTCGTACAGCTGTGGGTGTGGCCCGGTAGGCCGACGCCCTCTCTGCCTGGAATCTGCCCTGAAACCGGCCCAGCCCTAAAGCCGAAACCGCGGCGGACGAGCGTCGCTCGACGCTCCCGCGGCCCGCCCCCGGCGCTCAAAGGTCACACCGCGCGGTAAGCGGAACTCCGCGAAACGCGTGCGCGGAGAGGGCAGTAAACTCCCGTTCGGCTGGTTACTGATAAACCCGGGGATAACGAGGCGCTTTGTTTTTTTGGGAAGCGGGTGAGCGTTCCCGTGGCGGAGGCGGCGGCGTAGCGGGGGAGAGCGGCGGGGGCGCTGTCGAGGCCGGGGCCGGGCATTGTTTACCCTCGCTGCATTCCCCAAGATGCATTTTTCCCCCCCTCTCTGCGGAACATTGTGTGGTCTGTACAAGCTCATTTCCATCACAATGACACCTCGGGCTGGTCGCGGGGAGCTGGCCCACTTCCTATAAGAGGAGTGTTGCTTCGGTGCTGGGTTATTCGTTCGGTCATTAGAGATGCTCTCCGATGGAATGTCGGTGGTGTGTTTGCTTTTGCCGAGAGTGCTGAAAGTAAATAATTGTTCCTCGCTGCGTTTCATTTTTATTTTATTACCTGGTTGTGCTGGAATGGCCCAGATAAAGAACCCGTAAACCTCGGCTGCCCAACCTCGTTCCTGGAGATCTACCGTCCTGTTGTTTTTCACTCCAACCCTAACAAAGCACACCTCATTCAAAAGTTATAGAGATCTAATTGAGCTGCTGATTAGTAGAATCATGTGTAACAAACTAGGGTTGAATTGAACATCTACAGGATGGTAGATCTCCAAGAACAAGGTTGGTCTTAGTGTGTCTAAAGGGTATTTGGCTGAATGTTATCAGGGTTTTTTCCCCCTGGCAACATCTGATGTTTGTTGTCTAAATGTAGGGGAATTGATAATAAAGAAAGGTCCAATCGCAGGTCTAAACTCAAAAAGGACCCCATGAGCAGAATATTGTTTTTTGTAGTTATGTGCAAGGTTATGGCATTGTGCCATAGAAACGTCTGAAACACCAGCATGCTTCTTGACAAGATTTGGGCCAGCAACCTTGTGTTGAAGAGTCAGCCCTACCTAGAACACAGCTGAGTACCCTAGCATCCAGATGGCCATGCCACTTGCAGAAAATCATTAATTTTAGTTAGGGACTTTAAAAAAGAACACCTGTGTACATTGTTTTCCAAGAAGAACCCCATAAAAATTATCAAAAAACATTTAAGATGATTAATGAGGTGATGTTTTTCTGAAGATCTTGCATTTTTTGCTTGTTTGTTGTATCGATGTTGGAAACCAACTGATGTATCTGATGCTAATGAGAAATATGTGTGTTATATTGACAATGGGTACGGACTTGCAAAATGTCATGCATCTACAGTCGATGTTTGAAACTTGCACATGTTTTTGCCATATTGGATTTTGGAGCCAAAATCATGTGACCTAAATGTATTCAGTGTCTCATCAGATGTGGTCCATAGAATTTGAGCCGTTAGTTTGTAGCATTAAGGTAAGCAGGAATGTGTAGGTTTTTTTCTATTAATTGATTAGATTATACAGTAAGGATCAGCACTGGGTTTTAGTCCATTGGTATGTCTGACCTAGAAAATGCTGACCGGTCAGTCAGTTCAGTTAAAATCCACTTGAGTTGCATTACTGTGTCTGTGCGGACCTTCCCACGAGACAAGCTGATGACCAGCACAGATATGGACCAACCGCCCCGCCCCCCCCCAATGCATTCTTGGACTTCTATTGTTTTGTGGGATGTCTGAATTGTAATCTCTTTAATGAAGGGGAAATATGCATTTCTTTGTACGAAGGTCCGTATCTTGCATGCTGTTCCCATTTTAGGATGGGATTGTGGTTCTCGTGGAAAGTTTGGTGAATTATGTTCCCGCAGAGTTTTAAATTTATTTTTCATTACTAAATGGGAAACACTGATTGTCAGACCCTGCACATCTCACCCAGAGGTCATAGGTATGTCGTACACGCACACGTGGAGAACCTTAACACTTTCTGGCAGCTGAGGGCAGAAGAGGATGTTCAGCAGTGAAGCCGAAATCTCACGCCTGCCGCCGTTTCGGGTGTGGAAATCGGCGGGCTGCTTCCTTGAAATAAATCAGGAACACTCACGTCTGTGCCCTTATACTTCCTCAGTAAATGTCTCTGGCCTCTAATGCAGCTCTCTTATGAAGGTTGTTTCTAGCCGTTGCCTAGCCTTAATGCGCTATGTACCCCGTGTGTTGGCGGCGGCTGTTCATTCTCGCCATGCTGAATGGTGGGTTCTGTTGATCTAATGTATTGATCTTCATCAGCGTGAGGAAGCTGAGAGCTACACGGTTGCCCCAGCCTGTGGAAGGATGGAGACGTCAGGAGTTATTCTCCTCTCATCCATCTCGTCCGTCTCCTCTCCCCATCCCCCCATCCCCCCTCTCCTTCCCCTCCCCCGGCACACCAGGAGACACTCTCTCAGTGTCCTTACCTTCAGTTCCTGACAGCCTGTCCACTCTGGCTCAGCAGGGGCCTGCAGACGGTCCCGCCAGTTAGTACTCTGGGCTTTTCATCCCAAGCACGGTAACAATTCCAGTGTTAAATCAACTCTTACAGAGTGAATATTTGCCCCTTTTGGACTTGTATTTACTCTGTTAGAGTTGATGTAACACTGGGTGCTTTTTGCAGTGTGGCCTGTGCTCTTGGGTCCCGGTGAAGTCTGAATAAGTCCTCTGCAGGGGGTGTGGGGCCCTAGTAAAAAAAGAAACCCATCCCTCCCGACTTGTGGTCCACCCTCCCCCCACCTCGCCCCGCCCCCCTCTCTCTGCGTGGCGGGGAAGATAATGCAGTGCAGGCCCGGTGTTGGTGTTACCTGATAAGCCTCGCCTACACCACGTCCCCAGCCAGGAGCCCGTTGCTAGGATACCTGTTGAAAACAGGCGGACCAGGCCATGGGTGATGGGTGCATATTGAACAGATTACCCCCACGGCCTGAATTAACCCTTTGTAGTGCAAATTGTCCTTTTCTTTCCTCAAGGAACACAGAAGTGAATAGAGTCTGATTCACTCTGTGGTTAGCCTTTGGAATAAATTACAAATAATAACTGCTTGAAAGGGTTTGGAAGACAAAGTGTACTGTTCCGGCAATATGAAAAGGCCAGCATTCTGAGGCCAATTATTTCACATAGTGGTTTACTGAATTACTGTTTGTTAGTTGCATTAAATAATTATATATAGATTACAGAAACCTCCGGTGTATCGGTAGAAGCTTGTTGGGGTTGCATTCATGAATGTGACTAGTAAATTAATGGGACAACTGTGGTAGAATCCTGCTGAGTTTATGATAATTGTAATATCGATCGGTAGCAGCTGCTAGGAAGTAGTGGGCCAATTTCTGCAGCTTATCCAAAATAGTTTAGTATATTTTGTACTGCTGATCTCGCTGTGCCACGAAGCCAGTGCATATATGTTGGGTTTGTCTTATTTTTCTCCAACTACCTATTACATTTTCCTGAAGACTAGGGGGAAAAGTAAAAGGGCTGGTAAGGTTAGCTTGCTAAGAAGATCTGTCAGGAGTCAGACACGGAGACTTGATCCTGTTAAACTCCCAGTCGGCTCAGGTTGGCTCTCTGGCAGTGGCTGTATTAATGCAGGAGTTTTTATGCAGAAAAAATGAGCCAAAATGCATGGGAATAAAAATACGCTGCATTCTATTAAAAGCGTATATTCTGACTTGAACTCAGACTTGAACCTCAGCAAAATAATTACTGCTGTTTCTGTGCATCAGTTGTCTTTCGGGATCTGACATTTGTTTTTGTGATTGAGAGTTGACATGTTATGGCAAAAATTGTTATTTTTACCAGAACGCAAGCGAATGAGTGTAGAACTTCAGGATTTTGAAATGTCCCGTGTTTCAAAGATGCTGCTGTCCATGGGCTAGCGCGGCCATTGCTAGGTGGTGTAGGAGGTGCGGTTGGGTGAATCGCTCAGTGTACGCCCGTGCCCTGCTCCTCTCCGGACTGCAGCACTGGGGTACATGCGATAGCGGCACGGGGGTACGCGAGTGACTGGCTAAGGCACCTGTGTAAGGTCCACACTGCTGGGTTTGGTGATGCTGAAGGTGTCAGGTTTCTCCCCTGGCCTGTGGGGTTTGTGCTTCTCTCACTCCATGGATTATGAATGAGGGAGTTTGGCTCTCTCTACCAAGGAGTGGCCCCGCCCAGCTCAGGAACCTAAAGCCTGGAAAACCATCGTGTATCACTTGAGGGCAAACACCAGGAACCCTCACGACTGTCAGAACCCTCGCCTCCAGAACCCCCGGAGAGGAACTCTACTGAAACCTTCACTTTGAGGGGTTTGTTACGGGGTGGTTTTACACCCCTGAATGTTTTCAGAGCAGGCGGGTCCGCAGGACACGCTCTCGTGTTGAGGTCCGGTACGGAAGAGGCGGCAGCGGCAGGGAGGGTCGGTCCATCCTGAGCTTCCGTGGCCTGCTGAACACAGACCGCCTTTCTCCGAAGGTCACCCATTCGCATTACACTCCTCTGCCCCTGCTGTCTGCCTGCCGTCCGGAACGTTCACCTCCAACCAAACCCCCACCCCCCAAAGCCCTGTCCTTGGGAACAATGCGAGAACGTGTAGAATCCTATTACGAGCCAGGGCATCAGGGTGTCCTCTGCAGCCCCCTGATGAATATTCAACGGCTGGACCGTATGAATATTTTAAACATTCCGGTCCTGTGCCGTGCTGTCGTGTTGCCTGCAGTTCCTCTGGCTGAGAAGGCAGGTCCGGCTTTTATTTCTCCCTCTTCGAGGGGGGATGGGGATGCGGGGGGGTGGGGTGGGGGGGAGAGTAAATAAAAGTAATTTATTTGGAAAATGAGACCATTAAGGTGCTGCGGTTAGTTTCCGTGGAGACACTGATCATGATGAATGTGCGCGCTTGCTGTTGACTGTATTTACAGCGGGCCGCATTTTGTATTCTGGGCTCATTCCTCATCCGCAGGTCAATGGCAGCAAAGCCATTTCAGGAGACCTGACCGTGGGTTCAGGAATGGTGGGGGGTGGGGGGTGGGGGGGGCGGGTGGTTTGAAGGGGGTTTAGTCGCTCATCGACTGATTTTCATCAGCACTAGGTTGTGCTTGACATCCTCTCTCCATCGGTCTCTGTCTCCCTCTCTCCTTCTCTCTCAGTTTTTATGTCCCATTTATTTGAGCATTGCAAAAAATATTTACAGAAACAAATAAGCAATAACCTTAAATAAAATGGCAATCAAAATCAAATCTCTGTCTCTGTTTCGCCTGCCTCTGTCTTTTTCCCAGCCTCTCACTTGCTTGCTCTCTCGCTTTCCCTGCCTTCCTCTCCCTGTCTTTCTCTCTCTCTCTCTCTCTCTTTCTCTCTCTCTCTGTCTCTCTCTCTGTCTCTCTCCCTCTCTCATCCCCCCCCCCTTTGCCCATTAATAAGAGTCGGGTCGGGCCTGTGGTGTTTCCCTGGCTCCGCTCCCATCAGTCAGGCACTGGCGGCGGCTCTGGTGTGGAGATGCGGCGGGAGCACATCCATCACCGGGCCCAGCGCTCGCGGCTCGCCTGAACACCGCGCTAATGAGGAGTAATGGAGCTGCGTGATTGATAAACCCGCAACTGCCTACTGAACGCCATGCGTATACACCCCCGCCCTCCTCCATGCGCACATGCACCTACGCACGCACACGCATATACACACACACACACACATATACATGCACGCAGATTCGCTTGTGCGCACTCAGCTACATGCACGCACACATACAAGCGCACGCACGCATATATACGCAATCAAGTACGCACGCACATACACACACTCATATACACGCGCACACACACACAAACACACACACACTACTGTCCATCGTACTTCACAGATTGCCCATTCGCAAAAAAACCGTTGTGTCGCTTCTCTTTTTGTTTTTCCCGCTTCGACGTTCCAACTGACAGAAATTCCGCAGATTTGGGTCAGTTGGCTGTCTGCTGCCAGGCTGCAGGAGAGCTGTGAGCTCCGTTTGAGCCCGCCGCTGGCTCCGGAGCCTGTACGGTATGCAGGTCTCCAGAGCTGTGCCTCTTCCCCATTGTTCGCCCCTAACTGAACCTGTTCCTCAGACTGAACTAAGTGCAGAGACTTCTCATTCACAGCTTTGAGCCGAACAAAAAAACAACGTTGGTGTTAAATGTACTAAACTAACGGGGGTAGGGTGGAACGCTCTCTGTTGTTGGGGGGGGTGGAGGGGGGCGCGGAGGGTAGGTAAACGAACACCGACCGCTTCGAGGTGTTCCGAGGCGGTGCGGCCGGGGGGAGGGCGGTGGGGTTTTTTTTTGATGTTCGTGGAGGAACGCCGCGCCGGCAGGGGGGGGGGATTATGGAAGCCCGCAGTTCGGAGGAGCGCTACAAATAAGGAGAAAGAATGAGGGTCCGCCGGCTCGCCAGCTGGCCGTCACCGTAATGAGATGTCTGTTCGTCCGCTCCGTCCCGCGGGGGTTATTTACGAACCTGCCAAGGCTCCCCAGAGGTGTAGCAGTGTCCCCCCCTCCACTCTGTTCCTCCATATCCCCCCCCCCCCCCCGGCATCGTCTGGGCTCGTCAAACGGGGGTCACGGATAAAAGCCGTGAGTCACCGCGTCTCCCGCCCGTCTGTAGGGTCTGCCCCGGCCTGCTCTTCATCCAGCACCGTTCAGGGGCATCGGGGTGCAGTGCGGGAGCTCGCTTTGACCGCACGCTTTTCGCTGTAGTAGTGTCACGGTGCCTGGCCGTCCTGAAATTTCAGATTTCTCCGCGGGGGATTATTTTAGGATGTTCGACTGAACTCTCGACTATAGGCGAGTTTATGGGTTTTAGAAATGTAAGCCTCTGTTTCTAACCCGAGTGGGTTTTTTTGGAAATAAAAAAAAAAGAAAAAAAAGAATTCAAAGTCAAGTGTTCTAGAGCTCTTGAAAGTTCTAGAAAGTCTGTTGCTTTCAGTTACCGGTAGTCATTGTTGCATCAGCATTAGAATGTTCAGTTAAGAACATTCTGGTCATGTATTTGTGGTCTTACTCCTTAACTGTTAAATGAGATTTTTCTATGGGTAATGAGTGCATTGCAAGCAGTATTACAAAATCTTTCATTCCATTTGTTACCTTTGGTCTCCATTTCTACATTTGGGGAACTGTTTGCAAAGAGAAATGATTGTGAAATGTACCAGCTTCCCTTGACATTGCCCATTGTACCTCAGTGTGGGAAGATGCCCTGTTCAGCAGAGGTGCAGATTCTAACGGAAATAAAAGCCTCCCATGTGTTTCAAATTGAAGAAGGAACGCTGGTAAAAAATCTCCTGAAAGACCTGCAATATAGTTGGGCATTTTGGCATTCTTGGACGTGCTCCAAGTCACTCTTGGTCTTGTGCCTGGTGGATAGACGCTGTGTGTGTGTATATGTGTGTGTGAGTGTGAGTGTGAGTGTGTGATCGTGCGGCCCTCACAAAGAGCCACGTTGCGGGGACATTTTGAAGTGGACTCTCAGCGTACTCGTTTGTCCTTCTCCGGACCTGTGAGTTTTTAAGGGCTCTCATTTGTGAACCGCACTTTGTGACGCCTGTGTTCATTTACTGACCCAAAGAAAAGGATGGGATATATGGAAAAGCCTCGTTTGCACATTCTGGGAGGGGGATTGGGGGGGGGGAGTGGGGGGGGGAACTAATTCACACAAGTTGCCTGCCAGTTTATTAGCTCTGACTTCCTGGGTGGGTTGAGTACCTTGTAATGCATGCATTTTAATCAGGCTTTTTAATCAGGAGGAGCCATCTTCCCAGCCCCCGGGGCGAGTGAAGCGACCTGTTTGTTTTCCGTTTAGATCGGGCTGATTGAGTTGAGGAGGGCCCTGACGGAAGCCGCGCGTCCTCTCGCGGGCTTTTGAGTCTCGACGAGGGCGGCCAGCGCTCTGAAGAGAGACCGTTTCCCCTCCATTTGCCGTTTCGAAAAAGCGCGTGGAGCATTTTCCAATTGCGAAATCAACCACCCGCGGGCCCGTCGGCCGCAGACGCGCGATGCTAGCTGCGCGGGATGCTAACGTCAGATTGCACGATGGGTAGGTCCCCAGCGTGCGGCTTCCGCAGGTGTCTTTGCAGCTTTAGCCCGGTGGCTATGGAAACCGCTTTCCCCTCCGTATTGCGGTGCCTTAAAAGGGCGGTCTCTGTAAGGTGTCTGTACACAGGTTCGGAAAACCACACAGAAGATTTGTTACTGCGCAGGCCTGTGCGTTTGGGGCAGCAGTGTGTTATTAAGGGGAAAGGAGCAGGCCTGGTAACCTAAAGGTCACAGGTTCAAATCCCAGGTAAGACACTGCCGTCGTGTGAACACTGTCACTTCAGGAGGACATGAAGCACTAGAAAAGAAATTCAACTGCCGTTGTACCCTTGAGCAAGGTACTTAACCCGCATTGCTTCAGTATATATATATCCAGCTGTATAAATGGATGCAGTGTAAATGCTATGTAGAAAGTTGTGTAAGTCGCTCCGGATAAGAGCGTCTGCTTAAATGCCTGTAATGTAATGGAACCAGAACATGTTTCTCTCCCAGAATTACATCTGCCTAGAACATTAGAGGCGCAGTGCTAATTGTGACTCTAATCCTTGAAAAATATTATGGAGCCAATGAGGAGCAGAGGCATTGTGGGGGGGGGGGGTGGGGTGGATGGATGGAGCAGCTGTTGTAGAAGCCATTTTCAGCGGCTTTATCTCGTTGACAAACATTACGCATTGTCGGCTGCCAGCATAAAGTAGAAAGCAAATCTGCGCTGACTGGAGTCTTCCTCCTCCTCGACGCGGTCCCTGATGTTGGCGTTTTAGGCACCTCATCACTCTCCAGCCGAGGGAGATTGTAATTGCGTGCATACATATGTAAATAACCTCCGCTCACGCGCGTACGAGAGAGAGAGAGCGAGCGACTTGTTTGCGGGAATATTAATGTGCGAGCTTTTCCCTCAATGCCTTTTAACGAGAACAGGGCCGCGTCCCCCCCCTCAGCGGCGAATGCGCGAAGCTTGCGAACGTGTCGTGAATTTCACAGCGTCAGCTTTTGTTAAAGCCGCTAATCCGCTTCGACCGGCGAGCGTAAATAAATCTGCCGGTGCTTTTATGTCTGGTTGCACATTCGGTTCTGCTTTTTCAGGCTGCAGCCAGGGGTTCCAGAGCTGCTCGTTTATTTTTAACGTCGCTCTGGACCCGATCGTCCCGCTCCATTTAGAGGACTGCTGTCACCAGCCGTTCCTCAGATGCCGCACGTCACATTTATTTATTTTTTTTGAAAAACGCAATCAACCACCGGTGCCTGATGATAACCTCCCCCCCCCCAGTGCTTGGCTTGTGCGCGTTTTCTTCTTCTTCTCTTTTAAAAAAAACGCGCAGCGGCAGTGGCTCTGAGGCGTCGGCACGGTAACGCGGTCGGCCGCGCGCGGGAGGGAGGGCCGAGCGCTGGCGGCACGGCGGGGTCGAGCCACGCTCGCGCCCGTTTAATTACGGGAGAGCGCCTCCCTCCTCTTCTCGCACCGCCATCTCGCTCTTATCAGATAAAGCCGGCCGCTCGCCGGCCCGCCCGCCCATCCTGCCCTCCGATGGCGTTCGGCTCCCAGAAGCCTCTGCTCCCGCCGTCCGCGCGGGGAGCCGGCCGGCCCCGAATGGCCTCAGTCGCGCGCTCACAGACGTGAGGCGAAGGGTTACCTCCCCCCCCCACTGTTGGAACAAGACCAGGTTAAAACCTAGTATATGGCTGGACCTAACACACGTGAACCGAGCGACCAATGGTGTAACTTCACAACTCGGCCGACCAATGGTGTAACTTCACTCACTCAGTCACAAACATTCACGTTTGTAGGGCTGGCCCTGCTGTCGCGGTCCAGCCAAAAAGGAGAGACTAAAGGCTTATCGGAAGGGGAAATTTACGGTGGGCGTGAATGTGAAATTCACATGGTTGTGGACCTGAGTGGAGGGGGGGTGGGGCTTGAACCCCTCATTGCCATGATCTTTTATTTAAGTGAGCAAGTCAGGTGGATTTGCGGTGCAATCTGGCGCTTCCAGTAAGCGGTGCGACGCGTAGACGGCGGTTCGGTCTTCCCGCCGCTCCTCTGGGCCGGTCTGCTCTGAGGTGTCCTAACAGAGCTGATGTTTAATTCATAAGCACGGCGTATCCTCTGCGTGTCCGATAATCAAAGAGCCAGCCGTCTGCAGGCAGCCCAACACAAATCACACCCCCCCCCTCAGCCAGAGTCTGGGTCTGGGTGGGGGGATTCCGACCCCCGTACATATACCGGCTCTACTCGAGTGAGCACTGTGTGAGTATCCTGCATGAACCCTGTTACTACAGGAGGATATGAAGCGTTAGAAAAGAATTTCAGCCTAGTCATCCTAGCTACAGACGTATCGGGAGTGGGTGCAGGCTAGTTCTGTTCCTGCTGGACGTTAATGATTTTCTTTTGTGTTTGTTTGCCACTCGCAGAAGGAAATGATTATGTTCATATTTACAAGGAAAAACAAGGCTCTACGTTTTTTTTACAAGTTGAAAATTTTAGCAGCACACTAATGAATCCCAATTAGTAGATGTGCCTCTAAAAATTTTTTCCTGTTAACACACACACATTTTCATGAGCAAATGCTCCTAAAATAGGACTAAGATTGCGCCTTTCCCATGATTATTTTATTATCACGGAGTAGCTCTTGCGATTGTTTTTAATGCTAAACATTTAACAAGAACACTGCGTACCGAACGCCAAGATTGCCAAGTTTCCCACAAGGGGAATAAAGGTATGCATCCCAGTGGGGGAGGAATTGAGTTGCACAATCCTGTGAAGCGGTTGAAAAACGCGGTGCCTGTCAGCTCTGCAGACACGGGGGTAGTGGTGGAGCCCCAAGTCCCTGGAGGATAACCATTTACCTCGCCTTAAAACAAACTTATAGACAGACTGCCTACTGTAAGGCGCCAGGGGAAATCACACGCAGATGTGACTTGAAGTCCACATCCGCTCTGCATAAATGTTTATTCACGAGTGCAGGTGTGTTTTACCCACTAGCAGGAAGGTATGGGCATAATTCACGTGTATTTTATCATGTTACTGTTATATAGCTATAGCGCACAATACTGAAATGTAGGCCTAAAGCCACATCTTTTCCCGTATTGAATTTTAGCTGCTTTTAGTACAAGTTACTGAATGTAAGTCTACGGAATATGCATTTTTATATAATTGTGCACTTGCACTGTCTGGTCTTTTATATTTCTTGTTTTTTATTTGCTCTTCTTGCCGCCTGTAGGCTGTTGAGGCAGCCAGCACCTTTAAGGGCCAGTGTCCAGTTTTCGATCCCCCGGGAGTCGGTGTGAAAGGCCTGGCTTCGTAGAGCGAAACGCGTGGGGGAGATTTGTTTGGAGCCCGGTTCACGTCAACAGGAGCAGCAGCAGATTGTGCATCTGTTGTGCTGTTTACCGGATGAGCCGGGCTGTGTTGTTAGCTCCATGCTAATAGTCCCAGTGGGACTGAGGTGCTGTAGATGCCTGGTCTGGTTGTTTTCACCACACTGCAACCCCCGTTGGTTCTGTCTGCCGCAGTAGTTCCACACCACTGGAGACACGTCTGCCGGGGTTAGGTAGCGCCGGTGAAGGGGATTGTGGGTACCTTTTGGATGCCGTCATGTTTTTGTTTTCTTTAAAAGACGTTCCCTTAGGTATTGGGCTGTCGCGTTTCCGTAGCTGTTCAGCGACTCCAGGCGCTGGGTGTTTCTGGTATGCGGTATTTCGGCGAAACTTAACCGGCTTGTTCTTCTCGTTGGCCTCGGGAACGCCGCCTCTTCGCTGCCCGTGCGCTTGTGACGCCGGGCATCCTGAGAAGTGCCGCCGTTGCTAACGAACGCCGGTTGCTAGGGGGGTCAGCGTTCGCCGCGCCGCGGTCGCGGCGGTGTCATCCTCGCCCACGTCTCGACGGTGTCGGCCTGGCGGGTCGTCGAAAAGGCCGGGCTAATTAGCTTCATTTAGACGCGCGTGCGGTTCAGCTCCGTGTGCTAGAACATTCTTCTCCCGTGGAGGTTGTAGAGCGCCGCGAGATTGTTCTTCATTTCCGTAGCGTATTTTCGTGCGCCGTGGCAAATTGCTCTAACGTTGCCGGGATTTCTCATTTTAGAAGCAATTCAAAGCGGATTTTCACGGTCCCTGGTGCATTTGAACGCTGCCGTACGCGCTTGATAAACGCTCTGTTTTCCTGTCAGGGACTGGGAAAAGGATGCATCACAGGAATGAAAGCGTCTAACCCCCCGAGGATGGTGGAGACGTGGAGAGAAGCAGCGGGGTCCGCTGTGTCTGGCTAACAACTGTCATCCTCCGTAAAGGAACTCATCCTCCCTCTGATTGGTCGGCTGCCTGGCCAGCGTTCCGCTGTGTCTTGACCGCTTCATTCGCCTCTGGCTTACCGGCTTATTGCATTTATCTCAGCCGGCCAGACCCCTCGCCCGTTTGTGTCAGTTCTGAAGGGTTCGGCCTTGCACCCTGTAATATAGCGGACCATTTAAGGAAAAAAAATACCTTGGGAAGACAGCGAAGGGAGGGGGGGGGGTGGGGTGAAATGGCTCATAGCAGCATCTTCCCCTGTGTGATTGCATTAAGCAAAGCCTCTGTGATCTGTAAAATAATAAATAAAAGGGAGAGCGTGTGTATGCGAGCTCTTGCTGTCGCTTGGCTGTGACTGTGGGGAGTCGCCTGGGTCTTGATCGTGGAGTAATGGGGAGAGACAGACTGACCCCCCCCCACGGCCACGGCTACCTGCGGGAGGTGTAAGTTTGATCTGCGCACCTGCAGCAACCCCTGGCTGCTCCTGTTTCGCTGGTGTGTGTGTGTGTGTGTGTGTGTGTGTGTGTGTGCTCACACACAGGCTCACACCTTCAGAGATGAAACCTGTAAAAAATGTGATCTCTGAGTTCCTCAAACCATACTAGCTGACCCTTACAAGCCTAAATAAATGATAAAAATAATTTAAAAAAGTCAAAAAGCACATATGAAATACAATATTAATGAAGACTTATTCTGAATTATTCTGCTTGATTTGAGGTCAGTTAGAAATACTAAGATGTTGGGGAAAAAATGTCGTGGATTTTTTGGTTTTGAGAGCTTATTGGCAGGGAAGTGTGAATAATTAAAAGTTAAATAAAAGTCACCACTGAACAAACCTTTCATGGAAATGTATTAACATTGTCTGCCCTGCTGCTTGCGGGTCGGTGGCTGGACCTGAGGTTTTGGATTGTCAACTTACCAGGAGCTCTCCAGCAATGCTGTTTGTATGCTTACCCAATAAAAAGACACTGACACTCTCACCCCTGGGAGATTTGCATGGGCTTACAGTCTTTGTGCACTGTGGGAGTGGCCTACGATCTGTGTGGTATATCCCTGCTGGTTACCATGGAGCCAGAGGTGTGATGTCACTATTTAATCAATGCCCGGAACATTCCATCAGCAAGTTGTTTGTGCCAGACATTCACCGGAACCTCAATTCCTCCTTTCTGCTCCTCGTTAGCACTAATTGTGGGATGCATGTAGTCGCTGTCAAAGGATCAGCTTTTGGGGGCGGTGGTGGTGGGGTGGGGGGTGGGGGGGGTGGAAGTTCTGTCTCACCCATTATAGAAGCTTCCGGAGACGTCCGCCATTCCTGACTGTTTCAGGGCAGCCCTGGACGAGCTCCCGGCGAATAATGACTCTGAAACGGGACTGGCGATGAGCGCGGGACCCTTAATCCATAATTGAGCCGCGCCTTTTCTGGAGAGAATGTTCCGGAAAGATATTCACGCTCGGCTGGCTTAAGCTGTCGGTTTTTTTTTTTGCGCGCCCTTAAAATCATTAAGGGCAAGTCCGTGAGAACTCTGCTCAACTCGGGCGGCACGCTTTCGGAAGTCCTCAGACTCGTCAGAGGAGGAACGGCCGCTTAACGGCGGCTCTGACGCGCGGCTTCCTCCCCTGCGTGTCGGCGGTGGGCGTCCTCTGCCTTTTCTGATGGAGGGCTGCGCATCGGCGCGTCGCTCCGGGTGAAACCGCTCCGGTCAGCCGTTGCTGCCGAGCCCTTAAGTGGCACCGCTGCCCTCGCGATCAAAGGCCCACTGTGTCCTGACAAAGACCCGGGCCCAGGGTGCGCAGAGGGGCCTGGGGTGCGCAGAGGGGCCTGGGGTGCAGACGGGCTGTTGGCCAAGCCCGTTTTATTTTCTCAGTGGGTGGGGCGGGGGTGGTGTGACCCTTCTGCCTGCATGGACTCAGTTCTGCCCTGTGTCTGGGAGGAGGTGTGGTTACTGGCCAAAAACAGCCAGGCGCACCCCCACCCCTGCTCCTCCTCCTGCCCCCTCAGCATGTAGCCTTGTGCTCTCAGTTTGGCTTCATTCTTTCTTCCCACCTTTTCTAGTGGGCTGTCATTTGCTCTGTGTGTGTGTGTGTGTGTGTGTGTTTGCAAGCGTGCATCTGAATTTCCCCATTTGTGTTTCCCCATTTTCACCATAATTGACCCTGAGAGTTGGTTGGTGTGATGGGAATGTTTGTACGGTGCAGGTTAGCTACAGCAAGATTAAAACTGGGCCGTGGTGTGCTAGGTTCAGCTGTAAAACTCTGGGCCTCAGTAGGCTAGGGTAGTCTGTAAAGCTCTGGGTCTCAGTGTGTTAGGCTAGGCTAGGCTAGTCTGTAAAACTCTGGGCCTCAGTAGGCTAGGGTAGTCTGTAAAGCTCTGGGTCTCAGTCTGTTAGGCTAGGCTAGGCTAGGCTAGTCTGTAATACTCAGGGCTTCAGTAGGCTACTGCTGAGGGTGCTTCAGGGTGTCGTGGGAGAGCAGATTTATACCTATTGGTATAATCTCTCTAATCAGATCTTATACCTGTACTATTGGGTCGCCCCACCGGGCTCCTTTACAGCGCTCAGCTTGACAGAACCGATTGCTCTTTTATTACAGGGCTTACTGTTCCCCAGCTCTCTGCAGTTTATTATTGCGTTTCTGCTGATAATATAAGCTGGCACAAAAAATGCGCATTTTGGCCGAGCTACACACAGAAATCACTGGCTCAGTTATATCAGGTTGCTGCTGTTCTGGATTTGAAAGCTTTTGGTTTTAATTGTTGTTCTTTTTTAATCAGCCTGTGCTCCAGGTGTGGGTAATAGTAAGCAGATGCTCAGTCGGAGCTGTCGCGAGCTGCGTGTGTGTAGTTGACTTTTCCGCGTGACCCGTTTCATTTTGTCCTGCATTCTTAAAAATCACGGTGCACAAAGCGGCCTGCTGTTTTGAAGCGGACTTAATTAACTTCTGGTCTAAAAACACTCCACTCCCACGCAGCTGCGGTCTGTTAGGCTTGTGTTTTTGAAAAGTGTTTAAAAGTATCTCCATGAAGAGACAGTGGATTCACTCATAAAGAGTCCCCCCCCCTCCCCCCCTCTGTTTATCTGAGCTCCACCTTCCTTCCTCTTCCTGCTCTGACACGGATAATCTATTGTTAATTTTTACTGGGCAGTTGATGGTGTGATGATTTCTGCATTTGTATACAGAGTCCGTTTCCCATGGTGCTTATCTGGGGTTATCTGGAGTGCTCTCTGGGTGTGTGGCTATCAGCGAATGGCCCGGCTCATCTCTCACCTCTCTCCCCACTACCCAGGGAGCGGCGTCCCTGGATCCCCCAGTAGACACGTGGGAGCCAGCCATGTGGAGAAGTAAAATTGGGGTGGGGGCGGAGGGGGGGGGTTGTCTGTCCATCCTGGAGGCCTGGAGATTGACTCCTGGCTCCTGAGTAAGAGGGGCTGCAGGAAGTTGGGGTGGGGGGGTCTGTGCTGGACAGGATCAAAGAGTCAGAAACACACAGAGCAGCTGCTGATAGCCCCACAGCACCCACATACTGAAAGATGGCCATAGTCTCAATAGTATAAATAGCCATTGCCTGGCCACTCCCCCCCCACCCCCCCCCTTTTCCCATGCTTGATATCACCCAATGGCCAGAATGCTACGGTGATTAAGACACACAGGACATTACCCTGCATGCAAATGCAAAAAGAGACAAATTTAATCGGTAACATTTTAAAATATGTTAAAATGTTGCTCATTGTGAAACGGTGGTACTACAATATCCTGTGTATTCCCCTTTAATAAAACACTTGTGCGTGTAAACTAATTAACTAGCCTAATTAACATACAACTAATTTCCTTCCTCGGCGCATGCAATCAAGTCATACTTGAATTTCTGAAAGCGCATTATTAAATAATGCAGTATAATTTTGTCGCATATAGCCTTTGAAGTAGGCAGGAGGGTTTGAGTATATTAACGCAGATGCTGTTTAAAATACTAAATGAAATTAGCAAAACATTCAAGCAACAAAGCATGTAATCAAATCGTATTGTTTTAATTGTAAAAGCTGTTCCGCTTGTAACTAGTGACCTTTTAAACAAAGGAGGCAATCGGTAATATCAGAATATATGCCTATGTTTTGTTGCCTTTTGGTTTAGTTACAGGAGGTCTATTCCATCTCTTACACAAATGATCTTCTGGGGATTCCACAGGTATCCTATTTCTGAATGTATAGGCCTAACGTGTCTGAATCTATCAAGCCTCCACCCCAAAATAAGGTCTTTAGCAAGACGGAGATTATTGGTAGAGGATTATCTTTAGTCTCTAGTTCCCAAATCCATACATTTTCCTTGGCTTGGCTGGGTCTGTATGGTTAGGGTCAGCTTTCAGCAGAAGAGACTCCCAAATAGGACATGGATACTCTGAGGGGCCAGAATTTCTTTTTCATTTTTTATTCTGCGTCTGGATAAAAGAAAGACAAACACTGACAATGAAGGAGGTGCGAATGTGGTGGATGAAAGGGCATTCCTCGAATTTCTGTTACATTAATGTATTAAGTACATAAATAAACTCTCGAGAAACAGGATTTATGGGGGAAAAAGGCTAAATTAATCTGCTTCTGACAATGTTGGTTTTTTTTTCTCCCCTGCCTGGGTTGGTCAGGGTCACCCCAGGTATCTCAGCACACTGCTGTGTGTCAGCCTCAAACTGGAAATAACCGGTTTACACACTTTCACGATGTACTCATGCGCCACAGTCAAAATGGCCATGGCTGGAGTTGAACACAGGGAAGCAGAATTCCTGAAATTTCTATTTCTTTTCCCATTTCCTCTTTCCCAAAATGGGAACAGTTACTTGGGGGTGGTGGAGGTGGGGGGGGGGGGGGGGGGAATAATTTTGGTGTTTTACAAACCTGAAGTGTTACTCATAAAGCACTTTTTTTGCGTGGTGTTCACGGTGCTTTGCAGTTAAAGAACAACTAGTTTTACAGCACCGCTCTACGGCGGTAAGCTGTTGGGACAGTGTACACATTGCTCCTCTGGGTATTGTTCGGCCATTTTGTGCTCACTCTTGGCTTTACGGCACCTCGGAGCAGTAGCGCGAGCAGCAGTCCATTAGCACCAATGGCCGGGACTAGTTAGCTTTTAAGTGCCCTGTCACAGTGTTACCTTGAAATTATGCTAAAGTGTCCATCAGACGGTCTCCTCGATTCTGCATTTGTGGAAATTTAAAAAAAAATTAGCCTACCTTTTTAGCATCGCTTAGTGTATCCATGTTCTTTTTTTAGTCATTTTAATCTTCTTAAATGATTTTATTTATTTATTTATGACTTTTATAAAACCCTGGATTTTTCATTCATTGTACTGTTATCTTTTCTTAGCAATGCTTCATATATTTTTTTGTACGTGGAGCCTGATTGATAGATAGATGATGTATAGCCTATATGTTTATGTATGCCATTATTTTTCTGTTGTGTGTCTGAACTGCTCGGGAGGAGTGTACAGTATATACTCAAGCTCAGTGTTCTGAGCTTATTTGAATCTTCTCATTGTGAGGAATGGCACAACAAACACGGGGAGTTTGTTTTGTGAAGTTTGTTTGTTTCCTGAAATGGGATCTGCCGCCTTGCAGAGACTCCATAAGGAGATTGAGCCGACAGCTGCTCCAGCATTTGGGTGAAAAGCAAAAAAAACAAAAAAAAAGCCCTATGTTTACACCTCACTGAAAAAAGCCAGAGAAGAAGAGTAAAATAATTTCTTTGGAATTCAAAACGCATCTGCTGCTACATATTTCACAAATGTTTTCTCATACTTCCAAAATATTAGATTTTGACAGACGCCTCAGTTCAATTCTCGGCTGAACCATGATTTATGATGTCACAGTGCTTCCCATGAATCTTTATTTTGCTTAAAGGCACGGTTCTTTTTCATACAGTCTGCGCTGTAAAAACCTGTTACTGCATAAGTGGCGCTTAATGTTGATGTCGTCCTTCTTCGTTGCTTTGTGTTGTGGGCATTTCTGTTCAAGGTCACTCAGTCCCTTCTTGACTCTGGCTGATATAAAATGGTTTTGCTTTGTTGTGCTTTCATTGCACTCTCCTCCCTCACACACACACGCACACACACACACACACACACTCACGCTCACACACATGTACGCCCGCACACATGCACGCTCTCACTTATGCACACTCGCACACATGCACGCTCACACACATGCACACTCGCACGTTTTCTCACACAAGCGCGCGCACGCACACACACAGAAACTGCACACACTCATGTCAGACATTGTACGGCCTGAGATTAAGGATAATTTTTGGAAGAGTAAGAAAATTAGAGGAAAAAATCAGAACTTCTGAGGCATGGTTAACAAAGGGCAAATTATCACTGAGTGCCAAGCAAATTGTTTCCTCCAGTGAGACGGCTTAAGAATAAAAATATGTCCCCAGCATGACAGCTTTGCCGCTTCCTGTAATTGCATGAATTTTAAACGAGCGTTTCTCCCGTCCTCTGAAAGCAGCTCTCGATAAGGAGAGTCTGCCAAACGAGCTGCGGCTTCTGCTCAAATATCATTTTCACGTCCAGCGAATTTAAAAAGGAGTCAATTACAGATTTCGGCTCTGAGGCGGCTGGCTCTACGGAATATCAGAAAGCGCTTCCACGGAAACGCTTTAATTTGAGGGTGCGACTAAAACCTAGAACTTCGAGTGAGCAGACCCAGCCAGTGGAGCGTTTCCTTTGTGGGGAATTAACACTCGCCACATCATCTTTTTTTAAATAAGAAAAAAAAACTGCCATTTTCTGTCAGGCTGTGCTTTTTTTTTTAATGCCACTGATGATGTACTCGGGGGCCATTTTGTGCCTGTCGGGAGCTCCGCGCGTCAGAGAGATTAGCGTCTGTGTGTGACGGGCTCGCCGGAGAGCCCGGCGCTGAGCGTGGCTTATCTCCCGCGCTGTAAGAGCTCAGTCGGGAGTCAGAGGTGACGCGAGCGCGCCGCAGTGCCCCCCGCGCCGGGAAGCCCAGCACTCCGACGAGCGGCTGTCAGGACAACGGCGCAAAAGTCCCGGGGCGGGCGGCGGCGGTGGGGTGTAACGGGTAAGGAGCTGGTCTTGTAACCGAAAGGTCACCGGTTCAGTTCCTCGGTAGGACACTGCCATTGTTACCCTTGAGCAAGGTACTTAACCTGCATGGTTTCAGTATGTATCCAGCTGTATAAATGGATCCAGTGTAAATGCTGTCTAACAATGCAGTAAGTCGCTCTGGATAAGAGCGCCTGCTTAATGCCTGTAATGTAAAGTCCTGTGGCGGGTGGCGGTGCGGTATAATGGGTAAGGAGCTGGTCTTGTAACTGAAAGGTCACCGGTTCGCTTCCTACGTAGGACACTGCCGTTGTTACCCTTGAGCAAGGTACTTAACCAGTATGTATCCAGCTGTATAAATGGATGCAGTGTAAATGCTGTCTAACAAAGCAGTAAGTTGCTCTGGATAAGAGCGTCTGCTAAATGCCTGTAATGTAATGTAATATAATGTGAAGTCCTGTGTGGAAGAGAGCAGGCCTCTCTGTGGGCTCCTGCTGCACTGTGTCCCGCTCATCCTGTGGGCTCCTGCTGCACTGTGTCCCTCTCATCCTGTGGGCTCCTGCTGCACTGTGTCCCGCTCATCCTGTGGGCTCCTGCTGCACTGTGTCCCGCTCATCCTGTGGGCTCCTGCTGCACTGTGTCCCTCTCATCCTGTGGGCTCCTGCTGCACTGTGTCCCGCTCATCCTGTGGGCTCCTGCTGCACTGTGTCCCGCTCATCCTGTGGGCTCCTGCTGCACTGTGTCCCGCTCATCCTGTGTGCTCCTGCTGCACTGTGTCCCTCTCGTCACCGGCCCGGGTGCTCGTTTAAAGCCCCCCTCTCTGAATCGGGGAGAGAGGAGCACATCCTGTGCATCACGCGGAGAGCCAAGCGCCGCCGCGCGCTTAATGATGCACTCCTCGCCTTCCCAGGGCTGCCAGGTGATGTCATCGCTGGGGAATGAAGTCAAACGAGGGCTTGGCGTGATTACCGGTCATTTTCGCGCACCAGGTTACGTGCCTGATTAGGTGCAACTTCCCACTGATTGGCTGGGGGTTTGGAATTGGAAGTCTTTTTTTCTCTCTCTCTCTCTCTCTCTCTCTCTCTGGGCTAAACTGCAGACCATAACATTCTCTTCTTGCATTATGCGCAGGAGACGCTGAGAAGGCCCTCGTTTGAGAGTAAACGTAAATGCTGTGGGCACCGCGGGGTCGGTTTTTAAAAAGCGCACGGCTCTTGTCCTCAGTGCAGTCATGCCTGACTCCTGTACACTGGTCTGACCTCAAGGTCTAAATGTCTGAGCATTTTTCTTCCTCATGAGCTGCCCTTTTCTTTCTTCCTTCTCTCTCTCCCTCCCTCCTGCTCTCCCCCCTCCATCTCTCACTCTCTCTCTCTGTCTTTCTGTCCCTCTCTCGCTCTCTCTCTCTCTCTCTCTCTCTCAAGTGCTGCGGCTACATTCTCGACAGGATCTGTTGCCAGGAGACGAGATTCTCCCCATTGTGTTGTCACAAAGGGGTTTACAGGGACACTGACTGGGGCGATTGGGGGGACAGGGAAGTGACACAGGCGCCCAGCGGTAGGCCTGTGAGCCGCAGGGCCTGGAGAGCAGGCCCTGGCTGGGGGTGTCGGGGCTGCCCACCACCCTCCACGTTTGGGCTGGGTCAGCGTCAGGGAAGACAGCGGGGGGGGGGGCCAGTTGGACGGTGGCAAGCCTGAATAACTAATAAAGTGCTTTTGAATTTTTCAGTCTTTTGGCTCCCTCCCCCACACTATTGTGTGTGTGTGTGTGTGTGTGTGTGTGTGTGTGTGGGGTGGGGGTGGCTGTTGCTCATAAGAGGAGGGAAACAGGCCTGGGAGACTGAGCATTAGCCGGGGGGGTGGGGGGGGTCTGGCCGTGTATGCTAATCTTAGCTGCGCCGTCCCCCTCCGAGTCTGTAATTGGAGGTTTTTTTTCCCCCTCATTTTGTGCTGGCCCCCCCACTCGGTGTTGTCATTACTCTGAATACAAGGGGGAAGCGTGTTGTTTGTAATCATTAATTACGGTATTCCAAACATCTCATTGGCCAGCGGGATCCACGGCAACTCCGTGGAAACGAGCTGACATTTTCCCTCCCTGTTCTGGAGGAAAAGCACATAACAGTCACTTTCCATCACCCCCATATTCAGCTGAGTTTTCATTTCATTTTCATTTAGGCTATCTATTGCAGGCTTTATCCTAAGTGTATTTACCTTCGACCGTTTTCAATAGTTATGGGATGGTTAAATGAGCGTGATAGGTTCTTGGAGTCATTGGCTAGTATAGACTAACTGAAGATTTGAATCCCAGTTGATGTGTTGAAAGATGATTATTGGGAATTAGCAGTATTTTTGTTGTTTTAAGGATTTGGTATGTCATTACTACAGTCAATTAATGGCTAACTAACAATTTTAAAAAAATAAATGGTGTTATGCAAGTCAAATAATTCAAAATATAATTTCAGTTTAAACTAAATCTGACTTGTCCAATTTGCAAGATAAGTGAATTGTTTTACAAATGATCATGCTCACTATCATTCCTATTTTCCATTTTAAAAATTATTTTGTTTCAGTTTATTTAACAAAATACATTTTTTCAAAATGTTTTTCTTTAATCACATTGTCATATATCATATCTATAGTTCAATTCTCTTTATTAAAATAGTAGATTTTAAGTGTAATCTCCACAACAATAGTTTTGATTTGCTTAAATCGATGGCCATCTGGGAGTTTCTGAGGCCTGTATGCTGGCTGGGAAAACTGAAAAAAACCCTGTTTACTGACAGCGATGTTCGACTCCAGCCGGTGAAAATGTTAGAACAGCAAATGGCTACTGGGCAAATGCTTAAAAGAAAGGACAAAGTACTGCCACAAAAACCACCACTGCCCTGTGGTTTCAGTGCTGCTGCATGCGCTCCAGGAGAAAATACCCTCCTTGTGGTGTTTGGGAAAGGTGAAGTATGCAGAAAGAAGCAAGGGGCATGTGTGGTATCTTTTACCAACAGATTAAAAAAAAAAAAAAACACAATCGTTGCTCATTTCCGAGTGCTGCTCATTGTCAGAGATACTGGCACTGCTGTCGGGGGGGTGGGGGGTGTGGGGGGGAGGCTGGGAGAATTCCGTGCTGCTAACCTAATGGTGCAAAAGTGGAATTACAGTTTTCCCTCTGCCAAGTAACGGTGTGAAGAATTTGAGAGGTGGTGATCTGTTCGCTGTTCATGGCATTTCTCAATGCTTGGACGCCGTTATGGCATTGTCGTTTATTTTTTACGGCTTTTAAAGATGAATGTGTAATCATCAAATTTCACTGAATGGAAAATTTGACTTTCTAGGGGTTTTTTTTAAATAAATTTTTGGAATTGTTGAAATGTATTTTCATGGTTTCGACCCTGGATGAACCCTGAATGCGCCAATACCAGCCGTTGTAAAGCCAGTGGGTCCTCAGAAACGTTTCTGAAAATGAATTGTACACAGATGCTCAATCAATTTAAAACATACACTGAAATTAAAATAATGGGGAAAAAAACAGAAAGCAAATTGAGCAATTCAAATATTTTTTTTAATTAGAAGCAATTGTACAAAGCTGCAGTTTGCATCTGAAACGGTACAGAATTTGTCAAAAGGATGACAGCGTGAGGTCACTAGTCTACTGCAGTGGTTCTCAAACTCAAGCTTGGTAGACCCGTGTGCGATGGTTTGTTACAACTGCACGTGTGAATGTTAACAAGCTGTGAATATTTCTTAATTACGCTTTTCCATGCTTTGAGGGATTATTTATCCCGAGAAGCCACATTATCTCAAATGGCTATGCATGCCATGAGGAATGGAAGTCCCATACTCACATTGTGCTATATTGCAAATGATTACGTCAAGAGAGGTGGAAAAAATAATTACCTGGTCAAATTAAAGACGGGAGAGACTCAGCAGATGAAAGTGTGGACAACTAACGGCTAATCTGACCATTTGGTAGATAATGAAGTTCAAAGTTCAAAGACAAATGCAAATGATAACAAGCCCAATCCTGCTATGTGTCAATGAGTTTAAGGGAAGAAAACAAACAGACTTAATTGTTTTCATCGACCTTAATTGAGCAAGAGATTGGCTGCAACAAAAGCTATCATATGCAGGGGTCCCCAGGACCAAATCTGAGAACCACTGGTCTTATTAGGTTCAGATTTGTCAGTGAGCAAAACTTGATTACATTCGCATCAGTATCAGTATAGAAGTACCTAAGAAAAATACTCATGTTCCAGGCTGAAAGTGAAGGGAGACTTTTTGCAGTGAGTCATTGCATAGGGCTAATTATTAACTCATTAATTGAATTATTTCATAGCATGTTTTAGGATGAAATCCGGGTCCAGTTATTTCAATGTTTGTTCTCGGGGGCCATAGAATATTCAAACACCGTGTCAGAATAACACAAACTCACTTCCCTCATTTGCATGGTGTTCCCCATCGGCAGACCTGTCTGGTGCATGGAACAGGCTGTCTGAACGAACTCCATTTTGGAAATTAAACGGACACAAATAGAGTGAAATGTCTGTTGAGCTTTTACTCGTGCGAGCGCGCGTTTGCGTAACATTGTTTTTACGTGCCTGCACTCTCCCAAATTGACGTTTAATAGAAGTGCTCTCGTGAGTCAGGAACCTTGTCAGACAGACCTATAAATACAACACAACTGGCTGCTTCAGATTAGGGTGGGGGAAGAAACCGCGGTACAAATAAAGCCTTGTTCATTGGGTGGGACAGTGAAACGGGTGGGACAAAGAAAACCAAAAAATGTTGATCCCTATAATGAACTGTTGTGCTCAAAGTGGTCATTTAGGTCAGTCATCCTTCCTGACGCTGGTCGCTGAGGCTGGGATAATAGGTGTTGCCACCATTACGCATTCTCCTGATGGGCTTGGCGGAAGAGCACGCTCGTCAGTATGCAGAAACGCACGAGCGCACGCTCCTTCACCTGTTCAGAGTGAGCACGCTCATCAGTATGCAGAAACGCACGAGCGCTCCTTCACCTGTTCAGAGTGAGCACGCTCATCAGTGTGCAGAAACGCAGGAGCGCACGCTCCTTCACCTGTTCAGAGTGAGCACGCTCATCAGTATGCAGAAGCGCACGAGCGCACGCTCCTTCACCTGCTCAGAGTGAGCACGCTCATCAGTATGCAGAAGTGCACGAGCGCACGCTCCTTCACCTGCTCAGAGTGAGCGCGCTCATCAGTATGCAGAAACGCACGAGCGCACGCTCCTTAGTATGCAGAAACGCAGGAGGCCGCTCCTTCACCTGTTCAGAGTGAGCGCACTCATCAGTATGCAGAAACGCACGCTCCTTCACCTGTTCAGAGTGAGCACGTTCATCAGTATGCAGAAGTGCACGAGCGCACGCTCCTTCACCTGCTCAGAGTGAGCACGCTCATCAGTATGCAGAAGTGCACGAGCGCATGCTCCTTCACCTGCTCAGAGTGAGCGCGCTCGTCAGTATGCAGAAGTGCACGAGCGCATGCTCCTTCACCTGTTCAGAGTGAGCACGTTCATCAGTATGCAGAAGTGCACGAGCGCACGCTCCTTCACCTGCTCAGAGTGAGCACGCTCATCAGTGTGCAGAAGTGCACGAGCGCACGCTACTTCACCTGTTCAGAGTGAGCTGAGCTGCCGCTACTGCTCCTGTTTACTGTACACTGCGCGGTGCGGCCGTCTGCGGAGGCTAAACACGGCGCTGCCTCTCATGCGGAACGGACCCTGGCGGAATTAGCGGGTCTGGAAAGCGCGATGCGAACCGCTTTCTGGAAGCTGTTCGACTGCGCTCGATTCTACGCGATAGGAACACACATTTGAAGGCACTGTATTGTACGAGGTCAGCCAAGGAGGAGTGAATACATTGGGATGGGTTAGCAGAGGTTGCGGTTGCGATGTTTTTCCAAAACAAAACGGCGCCTACAGCTACCGGAGAGGGAACAGGCTTCCTGTGGGCGGGGCTCTGAGGGATGGGCGGGGCTGCGGCAGCTGGAGGGCTGTTTGTGTCGGGTGAGGTCAGAAAGTGCGTGGATCAGGGTACAAAGAACTCTGCAGAGTATGGTTGCCCTTATGGTACACTGGGAACCCACAGAGAGGAGGGGTACGGTAGAATGGGTAGAGGTAGAGGCTCCCCCTGCAGGAAGGCCCTTGCAGGTGCATTGCACTCGGTGGGGGGGGGGGGGGGAATTGCTTTCTGAATTTTGGCCGGCAAAACTTGCTGCAAAAAAGCGAAGAATCCATTTACCTCTCGCTGTGTTGGAGCATCGCCAGGGTCTCCGTGCCAACGGCACGCCACCCTCTCCTCAGGCTACGGAATTCATTTCCCTTTGGAGCTCTGATGAATTTCAGAGGAGTTCTGCGGTCGTTCGACTGTGGCACTGTGCTGTCGTGCCATTATCAGCTTATCACACTGTACTTTGTTCACAGGCCTGCACAGAATATGTTGCGTGCACGACCAGAGTGGGGGGAAAAAAAAGAAAGAAAATTGTTTTATTTTGTCAGTGCCTTACACGCACTTCATTATGGATACGAAGGTCCCTCCCAGTGTCACTGCATATCGGATTTATTCTCCGTACGGACACACATTCGGGTACGGCACTGTTATGTGGCGTTAGCTCTTATGCAAACCGCGGTCGTGATGACATCGTGAAAGCCACAAGACCGTGAGGACGAATGGAAGCAGTCTTGAAAAACAAACACGCCGCGGCGCTAGCAGTCTCTGCGGCCGCTCGAACGACGTTCAGCCGGCGCTGAAAAATTACAGGCGTTAAGCTCCGCCCACGTTCGCTCGAGGGCCACGTCCGTTCCCCTGATTTACGAGACTTCCCCCCCCGTGAGAGATTTGATTACGGATTGTGTGCGAGCCTCCCGTGCGTGTGCCCCTCCCCTTTCCCCACGAGTTGCGCCGGTGTCCAGCGGCCCAGCAGATGTGAGGCGGCATCTCAAATGGAACAGACTCCACACTGTCGGGCGGTAATGGTGTCACCGGTGCATTAGGTGGATTCTAAAAATAGAGTGGAGTAGAGTGTCCGAGGTGGATGATGTATTTGTGATAAATGCACTCTAACATACATAAAGCTTATCCCTTTGTTTCCCCCCCCATAAAACAGATGATGCATTATACTTATTAAAAAGCGCTGGCATATAGTGAACCTTCAGCAATTTTTAAAATAATCCTTGAAAGTAGCTCATTTGCAGTGTACGATAGCATATAGGCTATGTGTATGCATATACTGTAGCAGCCGCTTTCCTGCAATTCATATATTACAGTAACTGAAGTGCAGAAAAAAACAACACACACAATAGCAATTTGTGTTCAGTTGCAAATGGATTCTATGCATGTAAATCATTTGCGGATTGTGTTAATGGTCTTGTTAGATTAAATTGGCTGCTCTATTTTTACCTGAATCGTTTGTTTGCTTTAATATGCCTGGAATGCGATTTACTGGAACTGCTAACATTTGGTGTAGCTTTTGTATCATGGTGAATTTGGCACATTTTACTGAAGGCCTCTGCTGAAAGATGTTGTCTTTATTCCTCCTTTTGTGTCCTCTATCTACAGACTGAATGGTGTGTTTTGTAAAGTTTGGCTGGTGTCAGTTTTCTTAAAATCAAGCGGGCTGGAAATGATTTACCCGTGTTCTTCGGTGTGGGTAACTGCCTAGGGCGTTTCTTTGGACTTTTTCGTGCTTTCTGATTTGGTAAATCAAGCTTTTTCCCCCAACTGAGAACTGAACGCGCCAGGCGCAGGGTGTAATTAAGCGCGTACCAAACACATCCACACCTGTAGACCTCTAATGTGGATGGCAGCCATTTGCAGGTCTGTGACTGAATATAAAATATCTCCTTTTTGTCATGTATTGCTAATTCAGCCTCCTGTAGCCTCATTTGCATTCCCCGAAGGAGCATAATGAAGTTCATAATGAACCTACGAGCATTTTAGCATGCAGATTCGAAACTGTTTTATGATGTATAAACAGTATATCACTGTCTTATCTGTGCAGAACAGCCAAATGTTATACAAGTACATACATGGTTTACGAAATGACCTGATATTAGCGAAATGGAAAATACACATTTCAAACGGACACAAATGATTTCATTTAATGTCGATGATTATCTGTTTAATTAGCCGCTTTTGCGCGCCGTCTCCTGCTGCGGACCGCGAATCAACTTTAACATCTTGCGCCGTGCATAATTAAACTCTGCGCGTTGCTGTGCCGCCGTATCTGCCTTTTGTGCGTAAATGACTGTAATTCGGTGATTGACTGGCGCGGGCGGAGGTCCCGCAGCCAAACACGCCGCGCGTAATTGAACGTCTGTCACTGAGGCGAGGCTGTAGGTCACGGGAGAGCGGGGGAGAGGGAGGGAGGGAGGGAGGGAGGGGGGGGGGGGGTGTACTGCATGCACGTGTCACAATCACAAAGATTCATTTTAATTAAGTTAGCCATTCTGTTGCCATGACGAGTGCTGCCGTGTTGGCCTTCCTTCTCTGTACAGTGCTTGGAGGGGAGGGGGGGGGGGGGGGGGTGGTTCTGCTCCATCGGTCCTCAGTTCTTTGTGCAGCAGTAGCGTTACGCATGGTGTGGTGTACTGCAGGGCTGCCCAACCCTGTTCCTGGCGATCTACTGCCCTGTATGTTTATACTTCAGCCCTAATTTGGCACACCTGATTCTACTAGTTAGCAGCTCAGTGAGATCACTAGCTGTTGAATGAGGTGTGCTTTGTTACGGCTGGAGTGAAAGCCTACAGTACAAGGTAGATCACCAGGAACAGGGCTGGACAGCCCTGAGTGAGATTTTCCTTATTTATTCAGTTGAAGTACAGCCTACACCCTTCCCCCCAGGTTCCACCCAGCTGTAGTGGAGTGTCTCGGGTGTTTTACTGGGCTCTTATGAGCGTGTCTCTGTACTGAACGTCGTTAAGCATCTCCTCACCTCTTGGTATCCGCAGGCGTGACCCATGGGCTGGAGATCACCTCGGGGGGGCCCACGGCCATCGAGAAGGCCAGCGGCGAGAGCGTGAAGCTGGAGTGCCGCTTCTCCCTGGCCCCCGAGGACTCCGGGCCCCTGGACATCGAGTGGAGCCTGCTGGCCCCCGACAGCCAGAAGGAGGACCGCGTGGTGAGTCTTTTCGGTGCCGCGTTCCGTGAACGTCCCCCCTGGAGACCGGCGTCTGATAGTCACTCCCAGACTGTGTACAAAGTTTTTTTTCAATACAGGAGTGCAAATATGATTTGAGAGATGTTTGTAAGTTTACTGTACAAAAAGCTAAAAAAGGGATTAAAAGGAGATGTAGCCTATTTCTATTGTTGGGGTAAAATTATGGAATAATGCTAATATAAATGTAAGAATGTGTAATTCGCTTTTGGTTTTCAAAAGAATGGTTTATAAAGCTATGTTTGAGGGTTACAATTGTGAATGATTTTGTTATTATGTTTATTTTTGGAGGGTAGCTTAAATTGAAAAGAATGTAGGATAGGCATATATAAGCATTATGCTTCTGCCTGTGCCTTTTCAGTCACTACCTAATACATAGATTGTTGACTTGTTTATATTGTCTAGACTGTTTATATTTATTGTATTGTGTGTGATGACTGAATAAAAAATACTACTACTACTAAAGGGTTCCGTTACCCTACCGCCACACATACGACTGCTCGCACGCGTGTGTGGGTTTCAGAGATGGGCTCGATTCCATCTCCGTACAGCGAATTATGGAAATGAACTGAAATTCAATATGCGAATTGAAAAAATTACCATAATAATTTTCTGTGGGGATTTAATTGAATTCTGGGCCATTTTCCTCATTCGCCTGCGTTTGGGATGGAATTGACCCCAGCTCTGGTGGCTGTGTCACAGGGGACCTGGCCCTCTGATTGGCCGGTTCTGTGACCTGCTTGGGAAATATGCAGATGGATATATATTTCAGCCTGCTTTCCAGTAGGTTCTACAAAAGATTAAATGAGGGGTTTGAGTCATTTAGTTGCATTAATTAAAACCGTTGGGGGTAAAAACTGTTATTGACTTGGATTTAGGTACATTTATTTATTTTGTTATTTTTACCTAGCCATAATTGAAATTAGGAACTACATTTTCCATTATCCCATGTTTGCATTAAATGTGTATAATCTCACTGCATCTAATTGTATTAAATTGAAATGTTCTTGAAGGAATTTAATGAAACCATGCATTGCTGTTTCACCACACACCCTTTGACCTGGCTGACCCACACCAGGGCCAATCAGAGATAGTTCTTACCTTTGCTTCAAAAGCTGAAGGTCGCATGATGTCTGTATCTTTGTGTGCTTGTCAGCTGTCTCGGAAAGAAGTCATTGGAGACGCAGAGAGTGAATTCCTGTGTTCTGCAAATTACAGCGATAGTCAAGTAACTCTCAGTTCCTGTTTAATTGATGCGCTTTTCCACATTTTCAGTATTTTGTGCTTGGACTTACTGTAAAATTGAGATTTCTATGGTTTCTTATTTGGGAAGCTTGGTTAAGAATTAATGGCTAGTTGGCTACGTTACCTCTAAAGCTTTGCTAAAATAATAAGATTGCTTTTTTACTGGAATAAACCCACCGCAATCAGTCGATCCTTGTTTGGAGAGGAGTAACTCATGTAAATGTGGCTGCTTTTGAACAGAAATCAATGAAATGATGAAGTATAATCATCATACACGTACTGACTATCCAATACCTGGATTGAGCCAAACAAATGCAGCAGGGTTAAATGAGTATAATTAGAGGACTGGAGACCTTGTGAATTAAGATGGAAAAGGCTTTATTATTCTGTCTGGCACTTGGAATCAGAGCCAGCCATAGGCTGTTGGTGGCCCTAAACAAGAATTTTTGTTGTGGCCCCAAAAAACTTGAATTTTGAATTTTTGAATTTTGAAGAATTTTGTGGCCCCTGGGATGGTTGTGGCCCTAAACAGCTGCTCGGAGTGTTTATACCAGTGGCCAGCTCTGCTTAATTGGTGATAACCTGATGCAGTGTCTGTCTCCCCCCATCCTCCCCCCCCCCCTCACCCTCATTCTGTTGTACTCGGGATACAGGGACAGGTGCACTCTAGCAGGAAGTGGGCTCAGGTAAATTTGGGAAGGGCTCAGACGGGCAGGAGGCCCTCTTCTCCGAAGTGTGCCAGGGGGCACACCTCAGTACCCTGCCAGTATAACCCCTCTCTCTCTGGGCAGTGCCCAGGACAGTATAACCCCTCTTTCTCTGGGCACTGCCCAGGACAGTATAACCCCTCTCTCTCTGGGTAGTGCCCAGGACAGTATAACCCCTCTTTCTCTGGGCACTGCCCAGGACAGTATAACCCCTCTTTCTCAGGGCAATGCCCAGGACAGTATAACCCCTCTCTCTCTGGGCAGTGCCCAGGTCAGGCTGGCACCCCCCTGTAGAGCTGCCAGTTACAATGCAGCTCGGCCAGGGTTAGATTCTACATTGTGATTTCCATCTCAGTTCCAAGAACCAGGGATTGGTCTGGTCACACCACCTAGAGTTTATGGTTTCACCTTTAAATAAAACATAGATTTTATCTTGAATGGCAATGGGTAGGGTTGCGAAGGTTGGAAAATTTCAGCTGAATTCCCTACACTTTCTGGAATTTGCCATGGAAAGTGTCCACTCCTGAATATTCTGGAAGTTTTGCAACCCTTGCAACAGATGATGAAACCAAACCTAATTTGGTGTCTGGTGGCAGTCACATCTGTAGTCTTTTTCTCAGTGATAGAAACTTTGTTTTTTCAATTGAAATCTCCCATTGTTTCATGCATTGCATGGAGAAGCTACAAGAAAAAACGTAATGGGGTGTCAGTCTTGAGCAGTTTCCTCCCCCACCCATGAAGGACAATCTTAACCACCATCATTAAGTTCTTTCCTGAAATGGAGGCAAAGTTCACAGTGGTTTGACAGCACGGTATCAGCGTGGTGCTTCTCTTCGAGTGGTTCCGCGTTTGATTACGATCCGCTCTGTGCTGATTGTGCAGGTGTGAGGGGGTGGAGCCCGGCGCCTCTGTGGAACTTTAATGGCCATGAAAATATTCCACAATAGGTTGCTGTGTTTTGTAGACGCTGTAAAGCATCCGGTGTATGTGTCTCTGTGCGTGGGAGAGATGCCTGATTTGTGTGTGTGTGTGTGTGTGTGTGTGTGTGTGTGCGCGTGCGTGCGTGCGTGTGCGTGCGTGTGTGCATGTCTCTGTGTCTGTATGTCCGCACGTTCAGCCTGGTGGAGATCTGCAGCTGCAGTGTGGGAAGAGGCCCCTCCCATTCCCTCATTGTCTCTGCTCCATGAGCCCATTGGGGTGGAACCCTTCCCTCGTTCCCCCTGTAGGAGGCGGGGCAGAGCAGGGCAGGGCGTGGCCACAGACCCGTACCCAAACCCACAGACACGCCTGAGGCTTTGCCAGCCTCCCGGTGCCACTCCATGCCTGAAGGTGCCAGGTGGCACTTTCAGGCTGAAGCCGGTGGCTCTGCTGGTGCGTTGGCATGCTCTGTGTTTTTATGCTTCGGCCCAGATTAGAAATGGGTCAGGGGCCTCTCAGAAGGCCCCCTCCCCCCCCCGCCCACCGTCCCCCCACCCAGCCTGGGTCAGTCGAGCAAGTGGCCCCCTTGACGCCATTGTTTTTACCAGAACTGCAAAACACCGCCTCCAAAAACATTCTTTCCCACTGACCCACTTAATTCAAAATGGAAGCAACTGTGATTGGTCAGGGCAAATGCCTTAATCCCTGTTCTTTAAAGAAGGGCCGTTTGATTTTTGGACCATGTGTGGATGTGAGATGGTGATACACTGCATTTCCAAAAGTATATGGACACCTGAACATCACACCCTTGTGTATTTGTTGAAAATATTATTCCAAAACCATGGGCATTAATATGGAGTTAGACCCCCCTTTGCTGCTGTAACAGTATCCACTCTTCTGGGAAGGGTTTTCAGTAGATTTTGGAGCATGACTGCGGGGATTCACTTCCATTCAGCCACAGGAGCATTAGTGAGGTTGGACACTGATGTTGGGCGTAAGGCCTGGCTCACAGTCGGCATTCCAATTCATCCCAAAGGTGTTTGATGGGGTAGAGGTCAGCGCTCTGTGTAGGCCAGTTCACGTTCTTCCACACCAAAGTCAACAAACCATTCCTTTATGGATCTTTGTGCACAGGGGCATTGTCACGCTGAAACAGGAAAAGGGCCTTCCCCCAAACTGCTGCCACGCAGTTGGAAGCGCACAGTTCTAGAATGTCATTGCATGCTGTAGCATTAAGATTTTCCTTCTTTGTTACTATGGGGCCTAGCCCAAACCATGAAAAACTGCCCCAGACCACTATTCCTCCTCTGCCAAACTCTTACAGTTGTCTGGGCCAGCTCTAGCAGGGCAGAAATTTGACAAACGGACTTGTTGGAAAGGTGGCATCCTATGACAGTGCCATTTTGAAAGTCAATGAGCTCTTCAGTATGACCCATTCTACTACCAGTGTTTGTAAATGGAGATTGCAGGGCTGTATGCTTGATTTTATGCACCCGTTAGCAATGGCTGTGGCTTAAACCACTATTTAGAAGGGGTGTCCACATACTTTTGGAAATGTGTACACTACTGACGGAAATCCCTCAGAAGGTCCATAAGGGTACCCCGTTAATACTCAGAGGGTACGCTTGGCTTCTTTTCACTTTTGCACCCTGACCTTTTGAATTAGACTGGCGTATTTTTTGGGACAAGAGATTCTCAGTTTCTTAAACCCCTTCTGGCAATCAGAGGATTTGATGCGGTGGATTAACCAGGTGAACGAGGTTTGTGATTGGTGCAGGAGCTCAGGGGCGGTGTGTTCCCAGGGAAGTGGGCGACCACGGGATCCCTAACCGGTAACAGCTGACAGTGATTTTGAAAGGACGGCGTTGGATTAGCATGTGGTGGATGGACTATCTGCGTGTGTGTGTGTGTGTATGCATGTGTGAGTTTGTGTGTGTGTGTGTGTTGCGGTCTCTCTCAGCCCTGGTGTGTGTGTGTGTGCGTGTGTGTGTGTGTGTGCGTGTGTGTGTGTGTGTGAGACCCGCTCCACGCTGCTGCGGGGCGGAGCCTCGCAGGTGCGCTCTCTGTTCAAACCGTCCTCCTGTCGTCAAGGAGACCGCTCCTGTCTGCAGAACCTCCCCCTAAAGAAAAGTCCCCAGGGAGCTTGTTGTGATGATACACCCGTATAGGGGAGCTGAATATTGTCCTGTAAACCACGCTGGGACTCCAGCTGAAAGGCGTACGCTGTATAATGAGAGAAATCACTTCTGCATCATTCATTCATTAATCATTTGATTTGTAAAGACTTAATGTATTCGGTGGCTGCTGGGTTGCCCGTCGTGTCAGAGCGCGGTTCTGATGATGGAACGCCCCCTTGGTCTCGTACCGGGGGAAACGGGGGGGGGGGGGCACGGTGCATAAAAACACTCGTATTTTCCGAGCGTGACCGGGGGGGGGCGCAAGTAATTTGTGCCCGCATCAGTTCCTTGGATACACGCATTAAACTCATTTGCAATGTGAAGGTTACATGCGCCGCTCGCCAGAGCCATTAGCATAAACCCTGAGCTGCAGTGTGTGTGTGTGTGTGTGTGTGTCAGACATGATTACACACTGTGTTTGAGGGGACCGCTGGCCTCGGGGCTGGACCGGAGGGCCCGTCGAGCGTCGCAGGTGCACGACGACGCCGTCGTTAGGCGCAGGTGACGTTCTGCCGCCGCGCGTCTCGAGCAGCGCCGCCGTCGCCGTCCCACGCGGATCGGATGCCTCTTCCCAGCGCGGCACGGGTCACGTGACCCCCCCATTACCTCATGCTTTCACAGGCGCTCTATGTAAATAATGACCTCATTGTCTGACTTCGCCGTCCTTGCTGTGGCATAATGGCTAATGCTAATGATATACACTGACACGGTCTGTACTGTGAACTACACCAGGCAGCAGTGATGCTGTGAGTCGGTATAATAGCGTAGGAAAATGAAGCATCGCTAACACTGTGCTCACTCCCCCGGAAAGAAAACAAAAGGCTTTCCCTGCTTCGGTGTGCTCCCTGCAGGATATTATGTCCGTGTATAATAATCGAGGAATGCCCTTTTATTTTCTCTGTCTGTCTCTAAAGAGGCGTGCTGTTGTTTTTTCATTATGCGAGTAATTCCCTGTCTTCACCTGGCTTTGTGTGGCTGAGCCCTTTTGTGTGTGTGCGTGTGTGTGTGTGTGTTTGTCTGTGTGTGTGTGAGTAGTGCGTAACCGGCCTTGCCTCCAGGACATTTCATTTCCTCGTTCTCCTGCGTGTTCTCACTTTACGCTTTCGCAGACGGGGCGTTTGTTTGCCTGGCGGGGATCAGATTGTGTGTATCGCCCGCCTCCCGTTTCGGAGGCGCTCTTAAGGTTTCGGGGCCGAGCTCGTGTTCCCAGGCCCCGCCCTCAGGGGGGCGGGGCTCAGCGAGCCGGTCTTGTTCCGTCCCCCGCGTCAGGAGCAGCAGCAGCGGGAGCGAAGGCCTCTTTTCGTTTCGATTCCTCGCCCGTGTCCGCGGCTCCGGCGCCCCCCCCCCGTTCGCTGGAGTCCTCTTCCTGCCGGTGTGTTATCCGCCCCTCTGCCCCCCCCCCCCCGAGGCCGGGAGCACCGTGCCCGATGCGGATGACCGCTTCCTGACGTCTCCGGGGAAAGTTAAAGGTTGCCAGGGGGTTGCGTACGTGGAGCCTGAACACCGGCACCATCCCCCCTCTCTCCCTCCCCAAACCCCATTTTTGTTTTCCTTGCCGCGGGGGTTGGCTCTCGTCGGCCGTGCCTTTGTTCGCGGTGTATCCGCGGTCCGCTCCGGGTCCCCGAGGTGCTCCTGCTGCCTGTTTGAAAGGGAGCCGCGGAGACGGCCTGGCCCGGGGCGGGGGCTCTGTTTACACAGCAGGTGTTGATTTGACTCAACAGCGGCCCTCTTTGTTGGCTCCTCCCCCCCCCCCCTCCGCTCCCCCCCTCCCCCACACCCCGCTTTTTAAAAATCTTTGCTGAAAGGGCAAACATTACTCACGCTATGAAGGACGTTCGGAAGATAACAAATGTGACCTTGTTCCAGTGCCCCTGTGAACAGCGGTCCTGTGTTGGTACGGAGCGCTTTATGTGCTAATGGGAAAAAAAGGCCTTTCTGCTTTTTCACAGGAGAGCCGCGGTACGGGCCTCCTGCACGGCCCTGTCAGCAAAGCCGCTTCCCACAGGTATATCCTGAGCCCTGGCTTTTACCACAGCCATTATGAGCAGAGCATACAATGCTAATGCACATCATAACCGGTGATGCCAGTGCAAGACAGAACTAATAAGAGTCCATGCAGTAACAGTAGACCAGTGGTAACCAACCCTGTTCCTGGAGATCTACCGTCCTGTAGGTTTTCATTCCAACCCTAACACAGCACACTCCTCATTCAACAGCTAGAGATCTTTGTTGAGCTGCTAGTTAGTAGAATCGGGTCTGCCACATTAGGGTTGAGATGAAAGCCTGCAGGATGGTAGATCTCCAGGAGCAGGGTTGGCCACCACCGCAGTAGACTCCGTGGTGTGCCGACTCCGTCGCCTTTGCCTGCGGCGCCATTTTGAGCCGGGGCTGGGTTAACAGGCTGAGAGCAGCTGAGTCTGGGACATTGAGATCCCATCGGCTTAAGCCTTCAGCGCACGGCGGGTCAGGGCTCCCCCGGTTTCCATAGCGACCTAGCTTCTCGTCGGACACCCGCGGGTTACAGGTTGCCCTCGGGGCGAGGCTGAGGCCTCTCTCTCTCCACACACTGGCGCCGTCTCCGCCGTCTCTGCTTGTGTTCCGGAGAGTGGCGGTCCCGGGATGGGGCTGCCACGGCGGATGGGCGGTTAAAAAACACGGGAGAAGGGCGGGGCGGAGCGGGGGTGGGGGGGTGGGGGGTTTAGAGAGAGGCTAACCTGGAGACGCGCGCTCCTCCGGCCCTCGCCTGACCCCCCGGCGTTGTCTCCCCAGATAATCCTGTACTCCGGAGACCGGGCTTACGAAGATTACTACGTCCCCATGAAGGGGCGCGTCCACTTCAACTCGGCCGACCCCAAGGACGGCGACGCCTCCATCAACCTGACGGGCCTGAAGGCGGCCGACACCGGCACGTTCCAGTGCAAGGTGAAGAAGGCCCCGGGCATCAAGAGCAGGAAGATACAGCTGACCGTCATGGGTAAGAGTCAGGGGTCAGGGGTTATTAGGGGTCAGGGGTCGGCTGGGCGGGTCTAGCGAGACTCCCAATCGACAGTCTCTGCTCAGCAAAGGCCGTTCTTGTTATTAACCCTTTAAGGCGTAAGATCACACATGCGATCACTATAGTTCTAGAACACTGGCTGAGAATTTTGAAAAAAAAAACATTCCAAAAAAGCCTACTCCTCAACAGGTTAATACATTAAATGTGTCTAGCTAGGCTGGAGTCTAGGCTGTGCAGGTAAGTGATCGGTCACTGCAGGGTTGAATGCTTCTCTTGGTATTGGCAGAACAACTTTTTGACATGAACTGCACTTGACGTGACTTAGATAACAGTGTTTACTCGGTTGTGATGAGTGGTTGCGCAACGCTCTAGGTAAGCGGCCGAACCCGTGATGTGGGACGGCCTTCCTCAAAAGCGTCAACACTGTCGGCAAATTTGTCTATGAAAACAATGTAAGTGTCCTGCGGTGAGGAGGCGGGGTCAGGGGTCAGAGCCTTTCAGTGCTGGTCACATGGTCGTGTGCAGTATGATTGGCCCTGGGTATGTGTCCGTAGCTTATTCCCTACTGCATGGTGTCCGGTCCAGATACAGTGTGATAGTTTCTCACTGATATGCAATCCCATGATGCAACAGCGGAACTGCGCTAGTAAACGAGTCCTGAGCGATGGCGGAAGAGACGTTCAGGTGAGCGGTCATCCTGAAGGGCAGACCTCGGTGACACACTTCCTGCGCGGCGGACGTCTTGCCTGCCGCTGCGTTTCTGTCAGGACGGGCTCCGCTTGGGGCGCCCGCACGCGCACACACACAGGCACGCTCGGAGGAAGCATCTGCTCGGGGAGCCGCGGTGCGCTGTCATCGCCACGGCGACGGGGGCAGTGACAGGATGGGGGCACACCTGCAGTCAGCACATTGGCCGGACGAGCGCATCAGCACCGGCTCTCACAATCAATTGCTCACCCTCCCTGTCTCCCCCTCACCCTCTCTGTCTGTCTCTCCCTGTCTCCCTCTGTCTGTCTCTCCCTGTCTCCCCCTCCCCCTCTCTGTCTCCCTCAACCTCTCTCTGTCTCCCCCTCCACCTCTCTGCTGTCTCCCCTCCTGTCTCCCCCTCAACCTCTCTGTCTGTCTCTCTCTTTTTTCTCTCTCTCTCTCATTCTCCCTCTCCCCCACTCTTCCTTTTTTTCTCTTCCTCTATCTCCTTCCCCCTCCCTTACTTCCGCTCTTCCTCCCTCCCACCCTTTCTTCTCTCTCGCGTTCCCCTCCTCATCCTCCCTTTCTCGTGCTCTCTAACCCTTGACTTTTCTAACCCTCTGTCATCCTCTCTCTCTGTCTCTATTTCCTTCTCTCTTTCTCTCTCTGTCTCTCTCTGTCTATATTTCATCTCTCTCTCTCCCTCTCCAAACAAACCAGAGGGCGGAGCTCCGCCCCTCTTTAAGGAGCTGAAAGTGAGGTGGTGTGAGGTGTTTGCTCTCCTGATATATCCAGCGCAGTGTAAATACACAAGGCGGGCCGGGGAGTAGGGAGGGCCCAAATGAATGTTTTCGGAGCAGCGTGCGGGTGCCTGGGTTCTCCTCCGCTCCCCGTGTGTGGGCGGGGTGATGGGGGGGGGGGGGGGGGTGATGGGTGTGGAGCGGACTTCCCCTGAGTTTCACCGTGCTTCTCATTTCTCGCCAGTTCCTGCTAGCTATAGGAGAGAGAAGTATGTCCTGACCCTGCCTATCAGATTACTCTTTACCCAGCCCTGCGGGACAGGCCGACCAGTGTTTCTGCTGCTAAGCCCCCTGCCCTGTCGGTCACTGCAGCTCCCAGGCTTATCATCACAACTGCAGAACCCAACGCCCAACCCAACGGTGATGTCCGCTCCGAGCACCATTCCAGCGGAATGTGTTCTCGGAACTCCACAGGGCAGGGGGGCGGGGGGCGGGGTGGTGCGCGTTAAAGAGCGAACCTTCGGGTCGCCCCTCCGCACTCGCCCTGCGGGTCTCATCTTCCCCCCGTGCATCCTCACGGCCCTGGTGTGTTTTCGGTTTGGGCCCGTGTTTGCGTTTTCCGAGCCGAGTGATCTGGTGCCAGTTGAGGGAGGGAGGGGGAGCGTTTACATGTTTCGGCTCTTTAGAAGCCCTCCATGGCGCCTCCCCTCTGCACTGAGTGTGTGTTTGTCATGGCGGCTTTCCTGATAGCCTCCGCTTAGCTATTTGAACTGCAGCACTTGTAGTACTAAGAGTGTGAATCACACCGATTAAAAGGCTCATGATACCGGTGAGGGAAAAAAATAAAAAATAAAAAGGACAGTTGAAACAGGCGGCCTGCTCTCCTCCTTCCTTTGCAGTCAGGCCATCCAAACCCCGGTGCTTCTCCGAGGGGACGTCCCACGAAGGGAAGGACGTGGTTCTGAAGTGCCTGTCGGCCGAGGGCACCAGCCCCGTGAAGTACTCCTGGGAGAAGACCACCGACTCCAAGCTGCTGCCTGCTAGCGCCAAGCTAGGTGAGCGCCCTCGACACGCTAGCCAACTCCGGCTCGCACATGCGCCTCCGGAAACCCGCGTTAGCCGCCGCTAGGGCCTC
Source organism: Anguilla rostrata (assembly GCF_018555375.3). Classification (NCBI taxonomy): domain Eukaryota; kingdom Metazoa; phylum Chordata; class Actinopteri; order Anguilliformes; family Anguillidae; genus Anguilla; species Anguilla rostrata. Next base: position 44,218,687 of record NC_057941.1, on the reverse strand, counting down.
CCTGCTGACGCGCTGTCATACGCTAAAGTGCTTCTGTGCCCCTGTTAGCAGCCAGAGCCCCCCCGGGCGGGCCTCTGAAACGCGTTTCCGTGCCGACGGCCTTACGGGAGGCCTGTCGGAGAAAGACAGGCGCGCTAACGGGCTTCTCTCCCCGCAGACCCCCTGACCGGAACCATGAACGTGAAGAACGCGTCGGCCAGCGCCTCCGGCACGTACCGCTGCACCGCCTCCAACCGCGTGGGGACCGATGAGTGCCTCCTGACCCTGCGAGTCACGCCCCGTGAGTATCCCGCCCCCCCATCCGCCCCCTCTAAGCCGGGGGTTAGAGGTCAGAGGTCAGCGGTGACCTAATGCTGCTCGCTTTGTGAATGACCTTGCGACAGCAGCTGTCCAGCATGCATTGTTCAGTCTAAGGAAGTGACGGTGAAAGTGAATTTGAATGATGCCACTGGATTCTTCTCCTGGTTGAGTTCTGTTCTGGGACGTAAACGGAAATGAGCAAAAGGTCAATTCTGTAGAGACATTAGGAAGAATTCTTTCACACAGAGAGTAGTCAATGTGTGGAATAGCCTGCCAGGTCATGTAGTAGAGGCAGAAACTCTGGAGATATTTAAGACCAGGCTTGATACAGTGTTAGATGCTATGCAGTCTGTAGGTAATAAGCAGTAGTACCTAATTTGATCAGGAAAATGGCGCGCATTCTTTGGCTGAATGGCCTGTTCTCGTCGTTGTGTTACGGGAGACTGTTATGTTATTTCTGGTTGCGCGTTTTGAAGCTCTAAAAATACGAGCCGTTGTGATTGGCCGCCTTCCCCTGCCTCGCAGCTCCCAACACGGCGGGCATCATCGCCGGGGCGGTGATCGGCGTCCTCCTGGCCCTCATCCTCATCGCCATCATCCTCTTCTGCTGCTGCCGCGCCCGCAACAAGAAGAAGTACGAGAAGGAGACGTCCTACGAGATCAGGTACGGCCCCTCCCCTCTCAAACTGTCGGGTCCGCTGCACTGTGATGTCGGCATGATGTCACTTCCTGCCCGCTCGTTCTGAGAGAGTACGTGTCACAGCGGTGGCCGCTGTCCCGCGCGCTCGCGTCTCCTAAAGCCGCCCCCTGCCCCGTCAGCGTTTTAAAGAGCGGCGGTAATCAGTCTGGGGGCCGTCGGCTTTGTGGGGTCCCCCGCCCGTGAAAGGCCGCCAACATTCCCAAATCGCGGGGCCTGCCGCCTCCGCCAAAGCGTCTGGGAGCACAACAGAGGTTCAGTCCGACTGTGACAAAGAGGATTAGGACACGGGCCCCCGGTCCTCTGCAGCTCAGCCTGTCCGATGCGCCAGCAGTTTGCCTCTCTCTCTCTGTGTCTCTCTCTCTCTCTCTCTCTCTCCCTCTTTGTGTTGGGTGTTTGCTGCTGCCTGTTACTGAGGGCTTTGAGGCGGTGCTGTGATACGGGGCTGCTGGCTGACTGGAGGAATGCAGTCTGTCTGCTCACGTTCCCCTCAGCTCGGAATGGGTCTGGGTTCTGGGCTGGATTTGAGGATGAAATGTGATTCGACTTGACTGCACTAAGGCTAACATACTTTTTTTTTTTTTTCCTCACACTACCTTTCCCTCACACTACCTTTCCCTCTTGTTCTCTCTCCCTCACTGTCTCTTGCTCTCATTCCTCCCTCTCTTGCTCTCTATCCCCCCTTTCTCTCCCTCACTTTCCCTCTCTTTCTCGCTGTCTCCCTCTCCCCCTCCCCCTCCCTTTCTCTCTCACTACCTCTCATTCTCTCCCCCCCTCCCCCTCCACCCCCCCCACCTCGCTCTCCCTCACTACCTCTCTTGTCCCTCCCTCTCTCACCCTCTCTCCCACCTCCCTGTCCTACTGTCTCCCCCCCCGCAGGGAGGATGTGCCCCCTCCTAAGAGTCGGGTGTCGACGGCTCGCAGCTTCACCAGCGTGGGGAGCCAGCGCTCGTCCCTGGGCTCCATGTCGCCCTCCAACCTGCACGAGTACGCCCTCAAGACCCAGTACAACAAGATCCCCTCCGAGGAGTACGACCGGCCCCCCAGCCAGGCCCCCGTGCCTCCGCCGGGCCGCTTGGCGGGGCCCAACCTCAGCCGCATGGCGGGGCCCAACCTCAGCCGCATGGGGGCCGTGCCCGTCATGGTGCCCGCCCAGAACCGGGACGGCTCCATCGTGTAGCGGGGGCCCCCCATCACACCCCCCACACCCCCACCAGCTCTGGGGGTCACACGGTCATGACTCACGCACGGTACCATGGCAACCGTGGCCCCAGCCAATACCACTGCGCCTAGCACGCTGTACATGAGCCACTGTGCTACAGATAATGACATGCAGTACCACTACAAACAAACAAACAAACAAACAAACAAAAATGTACGTGTGAATTTTACTTCCTGACAAAATGTTTTTGAACGATGATCTCTGATACTCTGTTCGCCTTTCTGTACATAGTAGAATGCATGATGGCTTTTTAAGCTTAGGTCACCCTGTCTGTAGAGTGGTGAAGACACTCAAATGATCTGCCATTGAAATGTTTTCCACTTGTATTGTACATAAGTGCATACCTAGATATGGACGCATACAGAAGTAGATACTCTTCTGTTTCCTTATTCTTGAACTTTTCTTTTGGTTAAAATTACTACAATGTTTCTTTCTTTTTTTTTGCTGCAGTTTTCTCTTGTAAATCTTGGTTTAGATCAGTGTTAAAACTTGGGGTGTTTTTATCTTTTTTAAATATCTGCTTAGCTGTTTTTAACAAGTGCTGACAGGCAAATCGGTCTGATTTGTACAGAGTGGAGGGAAAAAAGGCGAAGTTTTAAAGGAAAATTATTATATTATCTATTTATCCAGTTTTACTCCTTTGTGACTGTTGTCAAGGCAAGTCTCTGTGCTTTCCTGTTTAATCCTGAATTTTAAGTCGGTTTGTTTTGTATCCCTGTTGCAAGATGATTCTCCAGCTCCACAGAGCAGTTACCTCGACCATGCCTTTTGAAACAGGAGGGTCAGCCTATCCTGGGGAGGTCAGTGGGGAGTATGAGTGATCAGGGCTTGTGATTGGTCGAGTCCCTTTTTTTTCTTGGCGCTTAGTCTCAGAGACCCGCTGCCACTCCCGGTGGGGGGGCAGGGGGAGTGGGGGTGATGAGGTTAAGTTCTCCTGAGTGATCTGCGATTGGCTGATGGTCCCCAGCCCCCCCCCCCCCCCCTCACCTCAGTGTGACCTCTTTCACACCATGCATTCCAGACTGACGGTTAGGCTGCGCTAGGCTAGGCTAGGCTAGGCTAGCTGATCCCAGGCAACACTGTCCTCAGCATTACCAGAACTCAGTGTCCCCCCAAAAGGGCTCGTTTCATCCATATTTTCCACAAGAACCGCTTCCCCTAGGGTCCGAATGGGTCACTATGGAAACGCAGTCATGCGTTTGACATTCTTAAGAGCATCGCCCTTCTAGAAAATTCACTTTTCAGATGCTGATTTGTCACACATTACAGGGTCAATGTGAAGTACTGGGTTTGCACCCTCATTTTAACGTTATAATGAAGGATTTTTAGCACTGAGTGTGTTCATAGATGTATCTCAATTAGAGTGCTTTTTAGAGGCTTTTTTGCAAAATGGAAAAGCAGATATGAAGTAAAATGAGGAAAGAAAAACAGAAGCGGGGAGATCTGGGGGGAGGGGGGGGGTCACTAATTAAGGCAGCGAGAGCCTCGCCGTCGCGCGCGGACGCTACAAGCCAGCTGACCCTGCGGCGTCGGCCCCAGCGGCCCCCCCTCCGTCCGCTCGCGGGACGCTGAGCGATTGGCCGCACGGTGTCACCGGATAGCGGCACGGAGCCCCCGTCCCGTCCCGGGGCCCTCCCCCCCTGTGCCTTGTCAGTCGGCGTTTTGCGGAGCCGTCGCCTGCGGCGGTGTGCCGAGCCGGCCGGGCTCGCCGTGTCACCGGGTCTGGGTCGGGCACCGTCTGCAGAACCAGGCCCACAACTGTAGAGGAGATATTCACACTTCTTATTTTATTTTTTTAACCCCTCCCCAACCCCTCTGGTTTAATTTTTTTTTTTCTAATTGTAAATATGGTGTCGAGCTTTGGTTTCACACAATATGTTAACCCTGGTTATTTTTTTTATTTTTTAAAGGCATTTCTAGTTAGATTTTGGTTTCTTTTTTTTAATGTTTCTGAAGGACGTGTTTCATTTGCGGACTTGGGTCCGAACGAAGGCGTGTGTAGTGCTCCTGCGGTGCCGTGTTTCTAAAATCCAGAAAAAGAAAAGAGGAAAAAAAAAAAGGGCGGGGGGGGAGGGGGGGGGGAGTGTTTATAGCTCTTGTCATGTGGATGAAGATGGTGTGGGCTGAACTGATGCACGTTTCCCCTTGCGCTGCTGAAAGAATGCAATGAACTTTCAGACAGGGGACAATGTAGAGCGCAGCGCTTTCAGGCTGGTTTTCGTGAAGGCAGTGCATCCTCTCGGCCTCCAGCCGGCATGCCCCGCCGCCAACCCCCCCCCTTCAGGGTTCATCCGCCCGTGGAGGCACAGTTTGCTTTTTTAACTTGATTTCAAGGTACGCCGAACCCCCCCCACCCCACCCCCACCACCACCTCTGTGCATGTTGTGTTTCCCAGCCCCTGTCCTGTCCAGGAAGGCAGGTTTTCATCCTCGCGGTCTCAGGCCCCAGGTGGACTGTAGAGCAGTGGGCATGCAACTGCGGGAGAGCTGTACGAAAGCATTTAGGGGCCGTGGTAAAATTGTGCAGTCCCTTTTTCCTTTTTAGCAACGTTACTAATAATTGTAATTATTGTCATTTTTAAAACTGTGTAATTCTTTTTGGTGTGCACGTGTAAAGCCACTTAGTTTTCTGTGTGTATTTTTGTGCTGTATTTTTAAGTAATAAAAGAGAAAATTCAAGAAACGCCCCGTTCTTTCCTCATTTCTCTCAAGTGCATTCTGCTTCCTTGTTGTGATTCATTTTATGCACACAACCGCTCTTTGTAAAAATGGCATTTCTCCACAGTCCCATCTTCTGTTTTAGCCCAACGCAGCAAGAAAGAAGAAAGGTGATTATTAGTATTATTTTTTTTGTTGTTTCTGAACGTACAAATGTAGAGGAACTGGTCACCAGTTGACCGTTTGGTCGTGTGGATCAGACTTTAGCTTAGCGCCCAGAGTACTGAAAAACACTCCAGGGAAAATATCCGTGTGTCTAGCGGTCTTGTTAGTGGTCTTCAGGGGCCTGATCACCGGTCAATAATTTGTCCAGACATCTTGGCAACAGTCGGTAACGGTCAAATACCGAACTACTGAGGCGTACTGGATTGCAGAGGTCCCCGAGCTTTAATTGGAAGCCAATAAACAGATTGAGTGCTCTGATAAGCGGGTAATTATAATCGCTCAGAGACCTAACCGCCTGTCAATATCAAGAGCTCGGTCAATTGGACCAGGTTCCTTTCTGACAATGAAGCCATTGCGTTAGTGATGGAAAGGCTGAGTTTTTTAATGGTTAAAATAGACATAAGTGATTTGGGGATGAATTGGTGGCATTTCTTCCAATAGGTGCCATCAAAAAGCCAAGTACTGTGCGTGGGAGGTTAAGAGCTATTTCAGGATATTTTCCAAATATTAGAAAGGTATGATTTATAAGCCGTTTTCTGCACATTTGTATTGAATAATTTTACCCCCCACCTCTGCTTCATATCTTCTAAATTTAACATGGAATTAATCTCAGTTTTGCTTTTCGTTGCATTTAAAAAAGTGATTTAGAGAACCACCATGTTATCACCTGGGATTTTAAAATGTTCATCTCTCTTTCCTACTGCCTGTATAATGTATTAATTGTTTGTAAAGCTTACGGAACCTGGCTGCTTATTGGCTGGTGCAAAGCGTTACCCTGGCAACCTTATCTGGTTGTACACAGTCTGAGACGAATCTGCGCTGGGTGATTTATCTCTGTAGCACGTATGCGCTTCCCTAACAAAAGGACTCTCGCCAGCAATGTAATCAAACTATCTCCTGCAGCCTTATTCTCGCTATGGAAAACCATTATTTAAAGGAGTACATTTTGCATGAATTGTGCAACACTGGTTGCCTTGGGTGCGGCAGTTAGGTCGCTCTCAGAAAACGATGTCTGGTTACGTGGAGGCAGAAAACCGTATATGAACAAGTTCCTCCAGATGATGACAGTGACCTTATTTTACTTGTTTCTATCTGCTCTAGTAATTCTCGTCTGTCTTCTGTTCTCTATCCAGTGATTTCAGAGAAGCCCATTTGAAAATGTAGAAATTTTTTTTTTTGTTTTGCTTTGGATCGTTTTAAAAGGTTTAATTACTGGGATGTGTGCTGACCTAGCCAGCGCCTCAATTTACGTTTCACCGTGTCATTTCGGTAATCTCAAATGCATAGTCCCGGCTATCATTTGGGCCCTCTGCGTAAACACCAACGGGGTATAGTGCTTCAGGTCTGCTGATGGAGTCACAACACAAAAGTAGCCTAAACGTGAAAATGTTTATGAGAACACCGAAAGTATCAATTTTCCGCAATTACGTTGTTGAATTACGAAACCCTGAGAGAGTTACGCAGTTAAATGATGATCATTTTTCAGGAATCCGGAGCAACCGCTCAGCGACTTTTCAGGTTCGGCAGCCTTTGTGTTTTCCCCGTCAGAAATGTGCTCGCGCTACATTCCTGGAGTGCAGGCTCATCATATACAGACATGCTTACAGAAACGGGTCAGGTCAAGATGCAGCGATCATCTGCTTAGGAGAGTTTAACTGTAGCTCAAATCGGCATAGAGAAAATGTTGCAGCTTAGCCAGTAACTACCTTTGTAATCTCCAAAGTAAAAGGAGGGGGGTTCACCAGTCAGATATTGAGAAGGCTGCTTATGCAGAGTTTTCCGTTATCCTTGCGAAATCAGTTTTTCTGCTATTTGTTTTGTTGTCCAGTTTTCATCCTTTTTCCTCCCATCGCCTGCTATGCATCCAGCAATTTCTTGCTCAGTGGAGTGCATGTGAGGTCGATGACCTCACCATCCTCACGACCAAGTGAAGTCACCCCGCGTTCATGCCACATGAAGCCCAAACTGCCAGTGCTAAGCAGCTATCTTTACTATGTCTTTCCTGTCCATGCATCTATCTGTCCTATCACTACTGCTATATTTCCTTACTATGTATCTGTCTTTCCTATCTATGCCAAAAACAATTCCAGACAATACTATTTTACGGGCATCTTTTTGTACTGCCATCTGTTCCACACACTATTCTGTCCTCTGGAGAGAACTATTAAATTGACAGCGTTGATTGTAAAACTAAATCTATGGCAACTGTATCCGTGTTCTGTATCGCGTATACATCCCAGTCAAACGCAATGCACTTGATTTCTTTCTTGCACTCTTGAGGATTACCTAGTGCGATTGCCATGGCGATGTCAGTGATACATCTTGTGTGAAATGCATCTGGCCGTGAGCCCTGGATCTCCCGTGGCGTTGGGGATGGAGAGGCAGAATTAGTGAGTGAGTGGAGGGTCAGGGTCTCGTTTAGTCGTCTGGAGCAATCTCTCCACACTGGCCCCCTGGAGAAGACGCCATTACCCAGGGCTATTTCCAGCCAGGCAATTAAAGCGGCCGCCTCTCTGCGAAGAGCTGCCCAGGGCGAGGGCCAGTACCGCAGATGGAGACCCCCCACGGGCCTGCCCATCACGTCCTTACTGAGAGTTCTGAGAGAGTGGATAATTTCCCTGCCCGGGGAGCTGGATCACCAAAATTGTTTTCATTTGAAGAGGTGCTTCGAGCGACAGGGCCGGTGGGACGGCAGACGCGGTCTGAATGCGGTTGGTGATAATTTGCCGGCAGGCCAAAATGCTAGAGCCATTAGCTAGGAGTGGACCCCTGCGAGATGCCTTGCCGGGGGGCGGGGCTTGTATGAGGCTGTAGAGGGGGCGTGGCCTTTCTTGTCCTTGGAACACGTCATTTCCTGCAGAAGTCTTATTGAAAAAATGCCAACCAAAGCAATAGGCCTATTTCACAAGATGGCGACCAAAACCAGATGTAGGGATACTTTGTTTCCGGTTACTGTTGCTACGGACGCAAGCCCATTTCTGACAGCGAAAAATTGAGCCTAAACAGCGACGTGTGTTCTCTCAGTCCCTGATAGCTCTGCCAAAGTTCACTGTCCGATGTTATCCGCATTGTCGAAGCATTGCCAGTGAACGTTAAGCAGTCTAAACTGGACAAGGGCTATAAATTCTTTTTTGAGAAGTTTATATTCGGTTATGAAGGTAAGTATAACGTTAGCTCTGGTTCACAAGAAAGCAAAATAGCTAGCTTGCTAACCACATCAAGTTAGCCGATTAAAGAGATGTTGCACTTCGACATAACATAAATTCTTTTCTGGAGGCGACTCCATTGTGTTTTCGTAGCGTGAAGCAACATCTGCTGTCCGTTAACAGCGTCTCTGTTCCTCTCGGTTGTCCCGAAAATGAATGAATAGGGAGCCTGACAACTGTGAGGAAAAGCGATTCTGTTAACGTTGACGGTCAGCAGGGGAGGCAAATGCTATGTAAGTACATTACATTACATTACATTCATTTAGCAGACGCTTTTATCCAAAGCGACGTACAAAAAGTGCATTTTCATGATCGTAGACAACTGCTGAACACGGGTTCAGTAAGGTACAATTACTTATTTTGTAAAGCTATTTCTAGCCGAGAACAAAGAACACTATCCTGGTCTAACATCTGCAAAGCCAAACTAGGCAGAAGAATAAGCTAGAGTATTAGGACAAATACAATTTACCAAGAAGTGCAAGGATGGGGCAACATGTAACAAGTGACAGGAAAAAGGGTTTTTTTAAGAAAATTTTTTAATATATATATACACAGCGTGGTGGTGGTTATTCTAGGTATAGTCTGAAGAGATGAGTCTTCAGGCCACGGCGGAAGATGGATAGTGAGGGGGAGGTTCGGAGAGGGACGGGGAGTTCGTTCCACCACTGGGGAGCTAGGGTGGAGAAGCTCTGTGATCCCTTTGGGCGGGTGGGAGGGGTTGCAAGACGCCCTGCTGCCGCAGAGCGGAGTGGTCGAGCAGGCACATAGAATTGAGTCATGTCCTGCAAGTAGATGGGGGCAGTGTAGGCAAGGGTCAGGGCTTTGAATCGGATCCTGGCAGCGACCGGTAGCCAGTGAAGTGATCGCAGCAGAGGAGTGACGTGGGAGAATTTGGGGAGGTTGTAGATGAGTCGGGCAGCGGCATTCTGGATCATCTGTAGTGGCTGTATGGCACAAGCTGGCAGGTTTGCAAGGAGAGAGTTGCAGTAATCAAGGCGAGAGGTCACCGTAGCCTGGACGAGCAGCTGGGTGGAGTGCGTCGTCAGGTATGGTCGAATCCTCCTGATGTTGTATAGGAGGAATCTGCAGGACCGTGATGTTGCCTTGATGTGCTCCTTGAGGTCCAGCTGGTCATCCAGGACCACCCCCAGGCTCTTTGCAGAGTGAGAGGCAGTCACTGTGGTGCCATCAACCGTGATTGAGAGTTCACGAAGCAAGGAGGTCTTGTACGGGAAGAAGAGCAGCTCAGTTTGTTGGGTTGAGCTTCAGATGGTGGCTGGCCATCAGTGGAGATGTCAGCCAGAGAAGAGTCTTATCATTGATCTGTGGGCCGAGGGGGAAAGAAAGAAGAGTGTGGTCATCTGCATAACAATGTCACTGGATGGGTGAGGAGTTCGATGTAGCCACCTTCCTTCAAAGGCGCCAGAAGTCATCTGCGGAGAGGGAAGAGGAGGGGGGGAGGAGGAATGAGGAGGGAAGAGAAGGTGGAGAATAGTTTACGTGGATTAGAGACACATGCGCTGATCTTGGATTGGAAAAAAGAGGCTTTTGCAGACGTGAAGGCAGATGTAAAAGTCGCCAGCAGGGTATGGTATGCGGTCAGGTCATCAGAGGATCGGGATTTTCTCCACTTTCTCTCTGCAGCCCGCAGTGATGTTCTGCTGGAGCGTAGTGACTCGGTCAGCCATGGGCAGGGGGGTGAGGAGCGTGCTGGTTTGGAGACAAGAGGACAAAGTGAGTCGAGGGACTGAGAGAGGCAGGAGTTGAGGGTGGAGGTGGCAAGGTCAGCTGGCAGGTTAGAGAAAGACGCAGGAGGGGGAAGTGTAGACAGAGCAGTGGAGACGAGGGAGGATTGTGACAGAGTAGGGAGATTTCTCCTGAAAGTTACTGTGGGTGAGCTATTGGATGAATTGAGGGGGAGTGAATAGGAGAGGGAGAAAGAAAGAAAGAAGTGGTCCGAGACATGGAGGGGAGTCACTGCAAGTTGGGGAATGGAGCAGCCTCTGGTGAATACAAGGTCTAGTTGGTTACCAGCCTTGTGTGTGGGGGGAGGAGGACAGGGATAGGGCGAAAGACTGGAGGAGTGAGGCAACCCTGGACAGTTGGGAGGTTTCTGGTGGGAGGTTGAAGTCTCCCAGTAGAATAGCAGGAGTGCCATCCTCAGGGAGAGAGCTCAGGAGAGTGTCCAGCTCGTCCAGAAATGAGCCGAGTGGACCTGGAGGGCGGTACAGAACAATAACGTGAAATGTAGAGGGATGAGTTACAGAGTACAATGTGTTAGGCTCCACAAAATTACTTATGTTACTATACCGAAGTGAAATATCTCTGAACTAAGTTTTGTACTACCGTTACTATTTTGTGACATGCTGTTTGTGCTGTACTTGTTCTAATAAAGACTTATATTGCTTGTCAGATCGCCTGTGTAATGGTGTTCAGTTCACTACCAAGCTGTTTGTTTTCATCGCTGATAAAAACTACCCACACATTTTTAAATCAGCTGATATATCTTAAGTAGGCTTGTCGCAATGTCCGTCAATACATTTTGTAATTACAATTAACAACTAAAATAAACGTGCATCTGTAGTTTCAACATTGAATATCCAAATATGTGCTTGCTAACAAGCTAGCTGTCTAAAATGTAATTTGCTAATCATAACATAACATATACCTCGCTAACTGATTTTATGAATATATTCTTATACTTACAATTCCTGAATATATAAATTCAATTCCCGAATATATAAGTACAATTCTGAATATATAAATTCAATTCTGGATATATAAGTACAATTCCCGAATATATAAATTCAATTTCCGAATATATAACTTCAATTCTGAATATATAAATTACAATTCCGAATATATATATAACTCGGTTTATAATCAGGCATATCACAAGACAGCCGTTTTTACTTTTTGAATAATTTCTTTTTTTTTCTTCATGGGCTACTGAGTGAGAAAAACAAGTTTAACATTACCATCAGTAAAATTTGACAGTACAATCAAGGATAAGCAAACAAAAACGTTAAATAATTAAAATTTGAATGAGGCAATAATTCGGACTTCATTAAGGGGTCCTTATTTTCTTGGTATTAGGACCTTTCAAGTAGGGGCACCAAATTTCACAGGGAATGGCCCAAAGAGCTAGAGAAATAGAAAATAATCTCTTATCCAGCGAGAGTTTCATAGAAACCCTTGCTGCAGCATGCGACAGAATACCGTGTTATGGCTCAATGGCAAGCTCCAGCGCACACCAAACTACGGAGAAGTGAAAGAGGAGTCCTGTCATCTTGTACTTTAAGGGCCCATTCGATTGGCTCTACAAGCACGGCTAAAACGTTTTCCCTGCTCCTGTTTTACAACCTGAGGCAAATTTCTCACCAGAACCGCGACGCAAATGAGGCATCCAAACCAAAGTACAAAAATCAAAAATCAAACAGGCCTAGTGATTGTAACAGTTCTAGTTTTTTCCATTTTCGTACCGCACTCTAGTCTGAGTTGGCCTGCTTGAGAACGGCTAAAAACAGGTAAAGATGGCTAGCGGCAGTGCGCCTGCCATGACAGTTCCACCAAACATAGGCCCTACCACTCTTTGAGAAACAAAAAAATTATAATTCATGTGTATGAATACTTTGCCCTTGGTTATATAATCAAGACAACATTGTCAAAAACGCGTTTGGAAACACTGTCATTGCTCATTTCAAACTGAATGAGGAAACGCATCTAGCTAGCTAACTTAGCCAAGCACCTCAAACACCGACATCGCGAGTTATTCAGAGTTTAAGCAGCTCATCTGTACTCTTTGCGCGGTTTGGAGAAGTGTCTCAGGTTGTAAACAGGAGCAGGGAAACGTTCGCCTGGTTGAGAGCCTCGGCGAAATAGCATGCAGACCTATTCCTCCGCAGTTTGGTGTGCGCTGGAACTTGGAATGTCATAAAATCAGTTAGCGAGCTATATGTTATGTTATGATTAGCAAATTACGTTTTAGCCAGCTAGCTTGTTAGCAAGCACATATTTGGATATTCAATGTTGAAGCAGATGCACGTTTATTTTAGTTGTTAATTGTAATTACAAAATGTATTGACGGACATCGCGACAAGCCTACTTAGAACAAGTTATTGTTCCTTGGGACAAACATCTCTCTAATGGACTATGTGCCCTGTGTAGCAATTCCTAAAATACTGTTATTACCATGGAAACATGCAAGCTTTTAGTGACGCCGAAATCGCCACTTAATGAAAGTCCTAACAGTGGAAAAGTGTTGCACATTTTCTTTCCATGTATTTCGTTCTGGCACTCGGCTGGGAATTATGGGAAGGCCATATCTTGTTTGTGGTGTTAACTGCACAAGATGTCTGAATAAATCACGGATACTAATCCTTCATTCCCTTTGTTTCTCAGCCAATGAGTACATTGTCATTCGCAGTAATGATACAGCAACTGCCATCCCACTCCTGTCTGAACAATGTGCTCTGTGTGATTTACTTTAATGCGCAGCAATTTTCCTGCATGATGGCCTTGGCATGGTGATTCGGAATGGTTTTCCCGCAAAGGAAGAGCTGAATTTATCTCGGGAATTGATTCAGACGGTACGTGGCTCTTCAGAATCTCTACAGGAAGGCGTGTTTTGTGTGTTGGTTAACATTAACCGTGTGAGTAAAGCGGTTGGAATTTTGTCTCTGACACCACCATGCTTACCTTGACAATACAGCTTTACTTTTATTCACGTGATAAATATCAGGATTTCGTCCACATTCCAGAATGTTTTCACAATGAAAGTTTCGATCTCTACGACCGTGACGTCATGCTACCATGTCACATATTTTAATTATTAATAGCGCAGACAAATCCCCGCAGACAAAGAGCTATTGTAATCAAGTTTATTGCTATGAAGCATAGCATTGCTATGAAATTAACAATATGAGCCTTAGAAAAATGCATTGGAATATGTATCATTCCAATAAAGCATACTATTGAACAATTGGAGAGGTTAAGTTTTGGGGGGAGGGGTTACATTTTTGTTATTGCAAAACTGTAAAATCACAGGATGAGGTTATGACACCCATAAAATAATTTTCATATCACACACTTGGCAGCTAGGTGCTGAGCAGCCAATGGGCACAGGGCAGCGTGTGCCTGGGCACTAAGTTACTTCAGCCAGAATCATGCCATTGAATCTCAAACTGGCACAGTGTCACATTCAACAATGAGTCTGAGAACTGTCTGTACTGATGACTCAGAAACTCAATAGAGTAGATACGGAAATTGCAGTTAATGTTTTTTTTTTTTTCCGGTTCCTTGACTGTATAACAATATAGTAAGTGTGTGACCCAAAACGTTGATCTTTACTGTGTACAAATAGTGGTCTCATTTGACCATGTGTACAGTGGTTGCTGAGTACATTAACAGTTTGTAGCAATAGCATAATTAAATAGTAGATACTCTCATTCACAATGACTTTCACATGGCAAGAAACATACAGTGACTATCATGAGCACTGCAAAAACAATACACATATGAGATAGAACATTCAAGCTTAAAATGAAAACTGGTGATATGTGTATACTTGACACTGTACAAATTCACACGCCAGTGTCTCTCACATAGTGATGAACTCAGATTATCAACATAACCTTCTCTCCTCCTCCCTCTCTGTCCTGTCTAATGGGTGTTGAGGGGTCAGATTCTAGGGATAGGACAAGTTCTGGATATGGGGAATCAAGAGCTAGTCTGGAAACACTGGACATTCTGTGTGCTCTCTTTACTGCTGTTTTCATCATGCACTGGGTGCAGTTGTGCTGAAATTCCCACACATCATGTGATGTGATGTCATCGTTTGAAGGTGCACAGGGCACTCTGGTGACAAACTTTAGCGACGAGGAAATGCTGAACCCAAGAACATTTCCGTATGCACTGAAGAGGGGCTCAGATGTAAAAGGGTCAAGACTCACTCTCTCTTTGAAAGGAAATGCGATTCAAATAACAAACTCTTTGCCCTGCGTGAGTACCTCCCTCTGTCCTGCTTCCTTGTTTTCTGTCTCCCTTGGTCATATTTCTGACAGACCATATTTTTTTTCCTGGTTGATACCTGCTCCTCCGGTTTTACTGCCTACAGACGCAGTATAGAAACACGCACGCCCTGGCTTTGGCATGCTGAATGCTTAACAAACATAACTGGAAAGACCGGCCTGACGATGACGTCATCATACCGTGAAGAGCTGGCCTACCTATGAAACGTGCTACATTACCGGCCCTGGTCGGCCCATGTTTGCTGCTCCGTCCCTCTGTCATTGTTAATAAAAAAAGAAGACTTTGTCTCCACCTAGTGTTTCAGGACAGAAATTTCATGTTTACAATTTTGCAGCATGGGTTCTGAGGGTCAAACTACAGCAAAAAAGGGAGAGAAAAACTTATTTGGTGATCTCCTATTTCTAACTTATTTGCATGCTCACACACTGTAGTTTACTGAGTATTTCGCACGCCAGTGGCAATGGCATGGATAATTTGTTGAAGGCAATACTGCCTAACTGTGTTTAAGTGGATGACACTGTGGAATTTACAGCCATTCAAGCATTTGGAATATGAATGTATTTCAGTGTTTAACATGCAGATGTACAGCTACAAAGCTGTGCTCTTTGACAGTAGCATATATTCCTTTTTGGGGTTATGTGATGCTTGTGAAAATTTAGCTGAAGCGACTTAGCCCTCCTTTAAAATTAACATCTACATGCACAATTATCTATTATATAAATCTATGTTTGTTTAGATGCGTAATGGTAATCATAGCTGTTCAGATGCATTACTGAAGGGGTAGCAGACTTCTAAGATGGTGTGTATTCTCCACAGCCTTCTCCACAGACCTGGTGTGTACAGGGATGTTTTGTCTGAAATAAAGGCAATCATACACATGAAGCAACAGTACTATGGCCAAAATAATAGTAATTACATTACAGGCATTTAGCAGACGCTTTTATTCAGAGAAACTTACACAACTTTTTTTTTTTACATAGCATTTACATTGCATCCACTTATACATCTGGATATACACTGAAGCACTGTAGGTTAAGTACCTTGCTCAAGGGTACAATGGCTGTATCCTACCTGGGAAATGAGCCTGTGACCTTTAGGTTACAAGACCAGCTCTTTACCTTTTATAATATGCTTCCACCCAGTATAAATAATAATAATAATAGTTATAAAAGTCACAAAGTGCTTCATAGGTAAAATATTTTATATTTAACCATAAATGATGCGTGGGTTGGAAGGCACTGACTATGCACCAACCAAGTAAGAGTTTGTTGTGGATCAGATGTGAATTTCCCTGCTTTCCCGTGGATCTGTAAACTTAATCTTCAGTATTGTTGTCTGGAATATTCCTTATGTTGAGAGAAACGCGTGTATGAAAGTTTCAACTTTCGAGCCCCACCCAAATACACCAATTTTAGAGATGCGTATTTGTTATTATTCTCTTTTTTGACATTGTCCATGTATAATTCAAATGGATGGTGAATGTCTGGCATTGTTGGCATTTTAATTTGCTTGAGATGAGGGTAGAATGAGGTTTCCTCCGCACGGTGACTCACCGTGACTGATTTATGGACCTACGTTAGGCTATATGTCTACTTACACTTGTCAGACTCAGAACCTAATCATTTCTCCTTCCTAGCTGTGAGATGATTCACTCAGTGTATAATGTCCCTCTTCTTCCTCCCCTTTCAGTGAACTATGACCAATGGACATCTGTTTACCCTGCTGCGTGGTGATAGGTTTACAGGAGAATGAATTGTAACCCTGCTGAGTGCTGATAGGCCCAAAGGATAATGACTCAGCGCATTACTGCTGAACTCAGGTTTAAAGGAATTCTCTCCTTGGCCTCAGTTTGACTCTATCTTCCCTGACTCACACACACACACACACACACACACACACAGTCCACCTCTGCTGAGTGCTCGTCCCTGGAGAAAAAAAGTGCATGGGGTTTGGAGCGGCATTACCCAAATTTCAAACGGATGACTAAAGGACTGTACGTGCAGTCTAGGGCAATTTCAATATTTCAGTATGTTTGTGTTCAGTTTGAACACATTTTTTTTTGTGTGTGAGTAAAGGATATTTTATATATTTACAGAAGTTTCAGATGGCCTCTAGGCTTTACAGTGCAGGTACATGGGATTCTGGGCTTGTGGCCTAAAGCAAGGAAATATTAAGTAAACCAGAGAGGTTGTGCCTTCACCCTTCCCACAAAGTTTATATTTTGAAGGATAATGTTCTGAACAAATGTGGCAAGCTTTCCTGAGACTGAGAGAGAACCCCTCAACCAAGAGTTCACTTAGACAGTTAAAAAAACATGCAAATACTTTGGCACCATCTGCTGGTGTAAACCAGATATAGCAACTTAAAAGACTTTTCCATTAAAAGAAAACAAACCTACATACATACCTGCTATTAATCCATGTTGATGCGCACCTTTCAGCAAGAAACTGAAC